>NC_086330.1:181556593-182156593 GCF_032445375.1 Bacillus rossius redtenbacheri | reverse complement strand
TATTTTTCGAGAGAGCATATCTGAAAGAAATTTCCAGTGTGTCATTTGCGAAAACGCACGGAAACCCAAAAACATAAAAAAATTCAATATTATTGTTTAAGGCTCGGTTTATATATATATATATATATATATATATATATATATATATATATATCAACGTTTAGTAAACGTAGATCTGATATTTGACTATTACTGCCCTTTTACATGTAGTAACATTACCTAGTAGATTTTTAAAAAATTTTGTAAAGCAAATAAAATGCTGTAACTCTTTGTAATAATATGGGAAACTTTAATAATTATTGTCGGTTATCATGGAGCATTACTGTGTATATATTTTCACACAAAGAACTGGAAACATTTACACTTCTTTATTCGGAGGTGAACAAGAAATATTTTGGCAACTATTTTCCACATATCTTCTTTGTAAAATGACAAATATTTGGCAAGTTTACTCATTCATACTTTACTTAGGCTGTTTGTGATTGCCAAATGCGCTTGTCGAATGGTTTTACTTCAACATCAGGACACTTAACTCGTGATGACTTTCTTATGCCATATTCATTTTTTTCCCTACTAAAGTAAATCGTCCAATACATGTGTTGCTTCCTTATATGAAATTCTAACCCAGGACTCCTAAAAATTTTTGACCGTTCTAATGAACTACTACACATGGTTAGCTATTTAGACACTGCATTGGCGATAATGATGATCAGGTTTGACTGTGCAAATAAAATTGCTCGGGAGAACCACTAGACTAGAAAAGGAATTTTTATTACATGTCTTAAATAGTAAAGTTCTTGAGATTTGTAATGTGTTCAGTCTGTGTGTGCCAAAGGAGCATGTATTTTAAAAATTCCGTTCAGTAACTTCTTCAGCGTTCAATTCTCTCTAGCAATTGCATAATGCAGGGAGCAGCTCGTGGGTAACAGGCCCCCTGCCACCTGGTAGCTCTCCGCTGTGTAAATATTTAACACTGCCCTGTCTAATCTTCTGTGACTTACAGTCGTATTTCCGAGCGAAACCCTTCTTTCGCCACCGGTTTTTCAGACTATTAATTTACAAAAATTAATTAAAAGCAAGGAAGGAGAAACTAAAAGAGCTATTAAACGCTAAGTTGCAATAAAAAGGAGGATGCCACATAGGAATATCTCGTTGGCTTTTTTGTTTCTTTTCTTTTAATTTTTTCCTTCCAACTCCATTTTTATCATTATTTACTCTTTGCGTTGCGCAGCTTTCAGGAGTCTTGTTTTCACCCTTTTAAGTCTCATTATCGCCAAGTACCCCGCCGGCCCTGCCGACCCCTCGGGCTCGAGCTGACGAGACGAGAGTAGAGCGGCTGCCCGCCCTTGGAAAACTCGCGCTCGCCTCCGCGAGGGCGATGCGAACATACGCTCCACCTTTCATCCGTCACTACCGGGAAAACCAAGATTCACTAGCCACCAATCAGATCCTCGAATAGATTAATCCGCGTTTGAAAATCTTAGTTTATTTATTTGTAAAATGTTAATTTTAAGTTAGGTTGGGTTGTTACAGAAATAAAATTGTCACGAAATTTCGTCTTTTATTTTTTTTTTGTTCAGAGATTTATGTTTTGCACCCAATAGAAGCGAAGATTAAATGATATTTGTTTACGTAAGCTACTTTTAAAATATTCTTAAATAGTGAAAAGTTGTGATTCTGTAAAAATAAGGTTTTTTTTTTATTCCGACCGCGAAATTGCACGAGTAAGCGCCGAACTCCAGGTAAATTCGGGACTGTTCGGAGGTCAAATGACTGTGCCCATAGTTTTCCCTGTGTCTAACAAAATTTTCACCCTAACCCGGACCTGCCAGCAAAATACACTTAGTTTAGTTACTGTTACGAACGTGACATTGGCCGGGACACGTGCAGGTGCAGAGCTGGCTGGCGACTGTCGCAATATGATATGCGTCGCGCGCGCCAGGAATATAACAAGGATTGTCGCTTTTCCCCCTCCTTCCCACCGCTCCCCGCGCGGCGCCATGCCTTTGACACGTAACTGACACCGGACAGCTGGGAGTTGCGCGAGCCGCCGACACGTGTTTTCGAGAGATTTCTGCCGTCGGGACGGCTCGCGATGACGCGACAGGCCCCGGCTGCTCTCGTGAGTTCTGGAATTTCGCTGGGGCCTATATATAGGTCCGAGGGCGTCAGGAGTGAGTCTGAGTCTGAGTGGAGTTCAGAGCGAAGTAGGGAGTTCTCCCGCGCCGGAGTTTCCGGGCGATAGCGCCGCGGTTGCGGCAGAGTGGCGAAGTCCTTGGACGAAGGTTCCAGGGCAGGGAGTGAGTGAGTTCGGTGGAGTCAGGAGTTTTCCCGCGGCGGAGTTTCCGGGCGATAGAGTCTCAGACGCGGTGGAGTCCCGAGTGAAGTTCCGAGCGAGGCGTCGAGTGGGATCTCGGCGAAGGGTGTGACGGCGGCGGCGGAGTGCGGCGACGGAGTCCCGCGGCGGAGAACCACGAGGGGTGCTGCGGTGTGAGAGTTGCGCCAGATGTGCGGCCCAGCGAGGTGTGCGGAACGAGTGACTGAGGAATTGACATTTCTTGAAATGTAATTAATTATTTGCCAATTTAGAAGATTATTTGTAAGTGACAAGTAGTGGAAATAAATAAAACTGTGTGTGTGATAAAACTCTTTAATTGGGCTATCCCTTACAAACCCGCGGTAAATCGTAACATTTTGGTGTCAAAAGTGGGATAGCCCTAATTTTAAGAATTTAAGATTAGTTTATAGTGAATTAAAATTTGATTAGAATTTCTAGATTGCAACAAGTGTTAGGAACTGTAGTTAGTTTTAAGTGTAGTAGTTTGGAAATTAGTGTTAGTGTTTAGTAGGGTTTTAGGTTAGCACATAGGGGAAATTGCAGTGTCTTCATAAGACATTAGTGTTGGACTTGTAGTGTATGTGGACAAGAAAGATGGCTGCCGACGAGCATAAGAATGTCCTGGCATTCTTGGCCGAAATGAATAATAAAATTGATAAAGGTCAGGAAGAATTGAAGAATGAAATGAAGAGTAACAGGGAAGACATGAAGAATGGCCAGGATAAAATGGAGAATAGGCTGGACGAGATGAAGAATAAAATCGATAACTGCCAAGAGGAGATGAAGAATGCTATGAAGACAGAAATAGAGGACATCAAGAAAAACCAAGAAGAGATGCGAAACGAAATAGTTGCTGCACAAGAAGAAATGAAAAAGAAGATCGATAAAACCAGCATCCATTAGGAAGGCAAAGTGCAGTGTTTGGAGCAGCATCTTGCAGAACAAGAGCAACATGTAGCAGAACAAGAAGAACTATTTGCACAACAGCTAGCTCAGGTCAAGCAGACCACCGAGCAGCAAGTAGCAGCTGTAACTGAAGAGTGCCGTCGGTTGACCAAGGAAGCTGCATCGGCTACGAAAAGAAACAGTTATTCTGGAGATGTGAAGGTGGAAGGCGCAATCGGTCACCCAAAATTCAAGCCACCCACCTTTGATGGCCAATCATCATGGGCTGTCTACAGGCGACAGTTTGAGGCAGCTGCTGAAGTAAATGGGTGGGACGATGAATAAAAGGCTACGGCACTCGTCTTGGCCCTGCGAGGATCTCCACTAGAGCTGCTGCAGACCATACCAGTTACAGACCAGAAAGAATATAGGGTATTAGTAGAGGCCCTTGAGTTGAGGTATGGCGACCGGCAAATGGGCGAGGTGTACAGAACAGTCCTGATGACATGTCAACAGAGATCTTCGGAAACCCTCCAAGAGTTCGAAGTCGACATCGAGCGACTCGTGCACCTCGCCTACCCAGAAGCACCAACAGAGTTCCACCAGCAGCTAGCCACTAGTGCTTTTATAGACGGGCTTGGAGATGTGGAGGTTCAGCAAACTCTTCGGTTGGCCCGCCAAAAAAACATTCGCAATGCTCTTGTTCATGCCCTGGAAATAGAAGCTGCCTGCATTGCCTCAAGAAACATGAGTATCAGAGCGAGACAGGCCGTGATAGAACCTTACCACCAAGCGAATAGCCGCTCAGATACTAACGAAGAGATTATACTTGGAACACTGAAGAAGCTGTTGAATGGATCTCAGTTTCAGAAAACAAGGGAAAGACAGCGGTGCTTCGTCTGCAAAGAACTAGGACACATCCGGCGCGAGTGTCCGTATCGTGGTAGGAAGCCCAAGGGAGAAGTACATCACTGTGAGACAACGATCGAACAGGAGAAGAGTATACCGGTCCGACGGAGAAGAGGTCGCCCACGATGTTACGCGTGTCGAGAAAGAGGGCACGTCCAACATGACTGCCCGAATCGTGTGAAGAAACCGAAGGAGAAAGGACATCATTGTGATAGCGGGATTAAGGAGGGTGGTAACTCAATGGTTAAAGAAACAGGAAGTCACCTACAGTGTTCTGCTTCTGCGTGCCGACAAGGGTATTCTCAAGGGAAGTGCCCGGAATGGGAATGTGTTCAGCGTGGTTGCCTGGTGGAAAGGGAAGCGCCACAGCAGCAGGTGCGGAAGAGCGAGACCCATAGTCACTGCAAAGCGGGCATACGGACCCGAAAAGTCGGAGGATGGCCGCGATGTTACATCTGTCAGGAAGTGGGCCATATTCAGTACACCTGCCCGCTGCGTAGGATGACTTCGCCGCATGGCTCACAACAGCGCAGTGTTACCTGTTCGGGACGAAAAGGTTTAAGGAGGGGGCAATGTTACGAACGTGACATTGGCCGGGACACGTGCAGGTGCAGAGCTGGCTGGCCACTGTCGCAATATGATATGCGTCGCGCGCGCCAGGAAGATAACAAGGATTGTCGCTTTTCCCCCTCCTTCCCACCACTCCCCGCGCGGCGCCATGCCTTTGACACGTAATTGACACCAGACAGCTGGGAGTTGCGCGAGCCGCCGACACGTGTTTTCAAGAGATTTCTGTGTCGAGACGGCTTGCGATGACGCGACAGGCCCCGGCCGCTCTCGTGAGTTCTGGAATTTCGCTGGAGCCTAAATATAGGTCCGAGGACGTCAGTAGTCAGTCTGAGTGAGTAGAGTAGAGTTCGAAGTGTTCAGTCGGGAGTTCTCCCGCGGCGGAGTTTCCGGGCGATAGTGCCGCGGGTGCGGCAGAGTGGCGAAGTTCTTGAACGAAGGTTCCAGGGCAGGGAGTGAGTGAGTTCGGTGGAGTCAGGAGTTTTCACGTGGCGGAGTTTCCGGGCGATAGAGTCTCAGGCGCGGCGGAGTGCGGCGACGGAGTCCCGCGGCGGAGACCCACGATGGGTGCTGCGGCGAGAGTTGCGCCAGAGGTGCGGCCCAGCGAGGTGTGCGGAACAAGTGACTGGGGAATAGACATTTCTTTAAGTGTAGTTAATTATTTGCCAATTTAGAAGATTATTTGTAAGTGACAAGTAGTGGAAATAAATAAAACTGTGTGTGTGATAAAAATCTTTAATTGGGCTATCCCTTACGAACCCACGGTAAATCGTAACATTACGTTAGCAAAAAATTAATCTTATGGACAAAAAGACTCCAGTGGCTTAGGTAGCGGCCTTAAACTATTGAAGGATGTAGACCGCGCTAAAGCTGTGCGGATGGATGTATCCGAGACCAACATAAAAAGGCTTTTCTGGCAATAGAACTGTTTTAAAACGTGGGTCATTGTGGAAGCAGTTTAATTGTTGAGCTCACTGATCCTCGTATCACTAGTCAGAGACTCAAAGTGTTAAACATTTATATTTTATTTTTAAGGTCAAATTAACATTTTCTGGGTCAAAAATTTACTTGAAATTTAATAACTTTGAGGGAAAAAAAACTGTGGGTAAGTTTGAGTAGGCTACAGTTTGTAAGTAAACCTACGTGGCATGTTGACAGCAACTGAATTTGGCATTTATGTCGCTAAATCATGGGGCAGTGTTGGCCCAGAGCGCAGGAAGTAGAATCGATCTGTATGAACCATGGACTGGAGATGGTGGTGGTTGCTTTACAATATGTAATTTTTTTAACTTCTGACATATTTATAGTTTTATACAGTCACACTTTCATTAATTATTTTAAAAAATAAGTAATGTTTTCTATAACAAACTGCAGACAAACCTTGCATTTCATTTTATAAAGTCTTTAGTTTAGCCTACTGTACAGCTCATTAGTAAATTTATTCTTATTTTTGCAGTGTTTCAATATTTTTCTTTGCATTAAACCTTCATTTTACTGCCAACATTAGATTATATGTCCTTATAGAGAGGCATAAGAAAATTAGTTTTTTTAATGAGTGGTTTTAGTTAAATTATCACATTTATTTCTTTAGCCAGAAGTATTCCCGGTAAAAACACTAAATGAAATAAAATTTTTAATTTTTACACTTTAGTTAGGTATATTTATGGAAATAAATTTTGTAATTATATACTGAAAAACAATTGAGCACTTCTACGCCCTTTTCCCCATTCTGAATACTATATTATTCACGTATTCTTAAAAACCATTTAAGGGGCCTCCCTTGTAGCATCAGAAGTAAGCGGAACACTATGTTTTTAAAATAATTATGGGACTTTATTAATCGACACTAACAATATGAAAATTTTTTCACCCACGAGAACATACTACATGAATTGTGCTTATACATTTACATTTTTGTTTTTTTTTTCTATCAAAATATGAAATAAAAAATCACCAACTTGTCCAACTTTGGGGCCATTTTATACTGCTTAGGAGAATGACAGAAAAAAAGTACAAGTCTAGGCAAAAATATATTTTTTTTTCTGAAGAAATTCATGTATTTAAAACATATAGTCATCGCTTTAAATTCCGAGATTTCTTTTCCGCAATTTCTGCAAATCCTGAAAGTTTTCCACCGTCTCGTGCTGCCGCTCGGCGAAGCCAGCTCGCAGAGCCCACAGCTCAGGTAGCGGGGTGGGGGAACCCGTGCCCGGAGGAGAGGCAGTCTACCTGTGCGCGCGTGCGTGCGTGCGTGAGAGGGAGACAACCCACAACTGGCAACGGTAAAAGATAATCCCGTGACCGAAATAAATTTTCAGGATTGCTTTTAGTGTGCCTCGCCACAGTACCATGTGCTCGACTTACTCTGTGACTATATTCGTGTATCTCTAAAACGAGGCGACTGAATTGCGCCCCATTGGAAAGGGCGCCTTTCAGGTTTTTTCAAGCACACACACAATTCTTTAAATCCTGATAGGCTGCCTTTCCAGAACGAGTTATTAACTGAAATTTAAAATTAAAATAATCCTGAAATGTGCCACATTGGAAAGGGTGCCTTTCAGGTTGTTCTACATAAGCAAAAGAATTTGTAAAATCCTGATAGGCTGCCTTTCCAGAACGTGTTAAAGACTTCCTTTTAAGACAAAAAATATCCTGAAATATGCCCCATTGGAAAGGGCGCCTTTCATGTTTTTCTTCATATGCAAAACAATTTACAAAATTCTGATAGGCTACCTTTCCAGGGCTTGATTTTTGCTTTGTTGTTTGCGGGAAAATATCCTGAATTGTGCCCCATTGGAAAGGGTGCCTTTCAAAAAATTTTAGTTTTCGTTAGATCGTTGTGGGCACTTAATTGTGCCCCATCGGAAAGGCCGCCTTTTAGGTTTTTTCCTTGTGCGCATACAGTTCGTAAAATCCTGATGGGCTGCCTTTCCAGAGTTGTCTGTTCGCTTTGTTTTAAGCGAAAGAAAACCCTGAATTGTGCCCCATCGGAAAGGCCGCCTTTCAGATTTTTTCCTTGCAGGCATACAGTTCGTAAAATCCTGATGGGCTGCCTTTCCAGAGTTGGCTGTTCGCTTTGTTTTAAGCGAAAGAAAACCCTGAATTGTGCCCCATCGGAAAGGCCGCCTTTCAGGTTTTTTCTTTGTGCGCATACAGTTCGTAAAATCCTGATGGGCTGCCTTTCCAGAGTTGTCTGTTCGCTTTGTTTTAAGCGAAAGAAAACCCTGAATTGTGCCTCATCGGAAAGGCCGCCTTTCAGGTTGTTTTCTTGTACGCATACAGTTCGTAAAATCCTGATGGGCTGCCATCCCAGATATTTTGGTAATTTTGTGTAAAGCCAAATCAGTCCTGAACAAAATTATACAAATACAATTAAACATTAGATATTACCAGTGGGTGAAATTAATTTTCGGAATAGTATAGACCTCTATTCCTTACAGAATTTTAATACGCCTGCGCGTAATTGTTACTTTAAGAATTTAGTGCTTCTCTAGTATTGAGGACCAGCAACATATTACATACTCATTGTTCCGAAAACAACTACTGATGGCTCTAAAAGCAATGCAAAGGTTTTCCAACAATTTAAGTTGATCGTGTGGGATGAATGCACGATGGCACATAAAATGTCTTTGAAGGCGTTAGACAGAACTATGAAAGATCTACGAAACAATAAAAACATATTTGGTGGAGGGATGATTTTGTTAGCAGGAGATTTTATCAAACATTACCAGTGATTCCACGGTCAACGCCAGCGGATGAACTCAGTGCATGTTTAAAGTCCTCCATTTTGTGGAAATACGTTAAGATACTAAATTTAAGCAATAATGTGCATGTGGAATTACAAAATGATCGATCTGGAGAAATATTTTCTAAACAACTAATTGACATTGGTAATGGCAAAATCCCTGTAGATATTTTGACTGGCTGCATTTCATTTCCTGTCAATTTTGGTCATACAAAAGGTGTTCCCAAACATCGCTCAAAATTATAAAGATATTTTTTTGTTGAGCGAACGTGCTATATCAGCTGCCAAAAACACGGATGTAAATTAAATAAACTTCAAAATTCAAAATGAAATTGCCTGTAAATTAAGGACATACTACAAATCAGTTGATTGCGCAACTAATCAAGATGATGTCAACTATCCCCCAGAATTTTTGAACTCATTGGATTTGTCAAGATTGCCACACTATAATCATCAATTGAAAGTAGGATCAGTAGTAATAATGTTAAGAAATATTAACCCTCCGCGTCTTTGTAACGGTACACGTCTAGAAGTGAAAAATTTACTTAATAATGTGATCCAAGCAACAATTCTAAAAGGAAAATATAAGGGAGAATAAGTGTTGATACCTCGCATCCCAATGGTAACAACTGACATACCATTTGAAATTAAACGACTAAAGTTTCCAAGGCGGCGTGCTTTTGCTATGACTGTAAATAAATCCCAGGGTCAGGCGTTGAGTGTTTGCGTCATTAATCTTGAAAACCCATGTTTCTCTCATGGACAGTTCTATGTCGCCTGCTCCCGCGTTGGGAAACCGTCAGCTTTTTTTGTTTACGCGCCAGGCAACCAAACAAAAAATATCTTATACCATAAAGTATTAGAATGAATATCAACACATTTATAAAGTATTGTAGTGTACTAAATAAAAAATTATTTTTGTAAGTAATCGTCGTTTATTTTTGAGAAAATAATCAACGTGATCACTCATAAATACATTTTATTTATTTAATTTTTTTTGCCATCTTTTGCCAGAACGTGAATCCCTATTTCCCTTCGTCACGGCAGCACGAGTGAACGTCTGGACCGATTTCGCTACTTCCTTTTTTTTGTTTGTTATTGTCAGGAGAAGGTTCTTATGAAGTTGCGTGGAAAATTTGAAAATTTAACAAAATAAAACTTCGCGCGATTGATCGAGCTGCCTCACGTGCTAACGTACTAGGTGCGCTGTTACCACTACCAGATATGCGAATAATCAGTCAGTCTTTCAAGGTAGGGAGGTAGGTGGTAGGTAGCTATGTCAGAGTAGGTTCGTAGATAAGTAATATTGGAAAAATTCTAAGGACAGGACAACGTCTGTCGGGTCAGCTAGTATACGAATAGAATTTGAATAAGTATTGCTCACATTGCCACAACTTTTCAAAATGATTGCAATTTATTATGATCGATTTAGAATGATCGAGAAAGTTCTAGAAATTTTCCGAATGATCTGGAAAGTTCCAAAATGAGTGCAATTGATTATGATCGATTTAGAATGTTCGAGAAAGTTCTAGAAAGTTCTAAAATGGATGCAATTTATTATAAGCAATTTCAAATGTTCGAGAAAGTTCTAGAAATGTCTTGAATGATCTAGAAAATTCTAAAATGAATGCAATTTATTATAAGCGATTTAAAATGTTCGAGAAAGTTCTAAAATTTTTTGATTGGTCTGTAAAGTTCCAAAATGTGTACGAGTGTTATTATTGATCTAAAAGAACGAAATCGAAGTGATGCACATCTAAATATTCTAGAGTGATCTGGTACTGGAAATGTCGGTGTCTGATGGTATAAAAACCGAAATTCAGTGACTTTTTGTCAATTAAATCGTGTTTGCAGTCGAGTGAAGATCAATTGGAATCAAGAGTAAACAGTTACAGAAAAAAATCAAGTGATTTTCACAAGTGAAAAAGAAAAAACTATTTGAATGTTCTGGACTGATCTAATACTAGAAATTTCGGTCGTTAATGGTATATAAACCGAAATGCAGTGACCATTCGTCAATGTTATCATTGTAACAATCAAGAGATTTATTTTGTGTAACTTTTTTACATCGTTGTTATATATATATACAAAATGCCAAAGCGGAAAAAAGTATTTACCAAATCTAAAGTGGATTCACAAAGAAGAAAAGTAACACGTCAAAATGAAACAGAAGAACAAAGGGAAAAACAGCTTTCAAATATTCTTCAAGGCGTTAAAAGATTTATAGAAAATCAAACCGAAGAAGAAAGAGCACGCACTAACGAAGAAACCCGATCCCGGGTCAAATCGATTCGAAATCATCAGTCTGCTGACCAACGTGAATTGGAAAAAAGAAATAGTAAAGCAACAATGGTCACTCTACACCAACAACAAGCTGCTACACATGAGAGTTTAGAACTTCAGGCATTCCATTATGATTGCCAAAAAAAATATTTTGACCATCCAAATATTGTCATAGGCAAAATGGATACGATATGCGAGTATTGCCATGCATGGAAATTCAAGGGAGAAACTGCTGGTATGTGCTGCTCAAGTGGTAAAGTCAATTTACCAGCATTAAATGTACCACCACCAGAATTACTCGCATATATGAATGGAGAATCACCAGATTCCAATCATTTTATACAAATTATACGTCGGTACAACTGTTGTTTTCAAATGACTTCATTTGGAGCTACTTTAATATGCCAATAAGAAAATTTGAGTCCAGTTTTCAAGGTTCAAAGTAAAATTTATCACCGAGTAGGGTCACTCATGCCGATGTCTAATGAGACTCCAAAGTTTCTTCAAGTATACTTTATTGGTAACGAAGACCTTGAAATAGATCAACATTGGTCTCACATTAAGGGACTACAACGAGACATTATTCAAAAACTATGTCTACTTCATAATAATAATCACCTAATCAATGTGTTTAAAACTTCTTTAGACCAAATGATTGCAGACAATCATAAGACTGTCATTCGCACAGATAAACGACCAGCCGGTCAACACGAACGAAGGTTCAATGCACCTCAAACGAATGAAGTTGCTGTAGTAATTGTTGATAACGAATATAGTCGTCGTGATATTATTATCCAACGCCGAAGTAATCAATTGCAACGTATTGCTGAAACACATCGTAGTTATGATGCACTACAGTAGCCGCTAATTTTTTTGGCAAGGTGAGGATGGTTATCACTTAAATATTCAACAAATTGATCCAGCTACAAACGTCGAAACTAACAAAAAGGTATCAGGTATGCAATTTTATGCTTATGGAATTATGACGAGAAATAGTGAATATAACAATATTTTACATTGTCGGCAATTATTTCAGCAGTTTATTGTGGATATGTATGCTAAAATTGAGATGGAAAGATTAGAATTTATTCGTCATAATCAACGAAAGTTGAGTTCGGATGAATAGGCTACATTCATTTGAACGATGCTATGATGAATGATGGAAACGTCGATAACATGGGAAAATTGGTCATCTTACCATCTACGTTTACTGGAAGTCCACGTCATATGCATGAAATGCTCAAGATGCGATAACTTTGTCAGAAAACACGGCCGACCAGATTTATTTATAAAATTTACATGTAATTCTTCATGGGTGGAAATAAAAGACGAATTACAACATGGACAGGCGGCCAGTGATCGACATGATATTGTTGCCAGAGTTTTTCGTCAAAAATAAATTAAATTTATTGACGCCATCATGAAAAATCAAATATTTGGTGTTGTTACCTGCTGGATGTTTTCAATTGAATGGCAGAAACGAGGATTGCCACATTCTCAAAACTTAATTTGATTCAAAATAGAATTCAACCGAATCAAATAGATTATATCATCGAGGCTGAGTTTTCAAACCCGGAAGAAGATCCTGATCTTTATAATATAATAGTGATAAACAAGGTTCATGGCCCATGTGGTGAACTAAATAGAAGATCTCCGTGCATGAAAGATGAGAAATGTACGAAACGTTATCCGAAGCCACATTTGAACGAACCAATCACCGGCGAAGACGGATATCCGAAATACAGACGTCGACCACCAGAATAAGGCGGATTTACAGCTAAAATACGAGGCAATGAAGAAATTCAAATTAACATTTAATGAGTAGTTCCATACAATAAACCTTTTTCCAAAATGAATAATGCCCATATCAATATTGAACTGTAGTTCTGTCAAAAAGATTAAATATGTGTGAAAATATATTAATAAAGGCAGTTTTTACGCTAACCAATAAAACCAACATGATGAGATAATACAGTATGAAATGGGTCGTTACATCAATACCAACGAAGCGATTTGGCGAATTTTAAGTTTTCCCATTCACGATCGAGATCCGCTGTTACTCCATTTATCCGTCCACTTAGAAAATGGACAACGTGTGTACAGAAAAGGCACAAAAAGTTGCGACAGAACCACCAACACGAATAACTTTAACAGCATTTTTCGAATTATGCCAGAAAGATCCATTTGCTAAGACTTTACTTTATTCAGAAGAACCAAGTTATTATACATGGAATACAACAAGTAAATAATATAATTCTCGAAAACGTGGAATGCCAGTAAAAGGACACGATGGAGTATTCAAGAGTAACACAATAGGACGAGTCTACACAGTGCATCCAAGAAACGCTGAATGTTTCTATCTACCTTTATTATTACGCACTATTCGTGGCCCAACGTGATTTGAAGACCAAAAACTATATCGGGAGGAATGTCAAAGATTAGGCCTACTAGAAAACGATAATCATTGGGAGTTAGCTATGAACGAATCAGTCAAAATGGCAACAGCGAAACAAATTCGTGAGCTATTTGCAATTATATTAACTACATGTAATCCTTCTAATCCAAATCGACTATGGCTTAAATATCGAGAATATATGAGCGATGACATCTTGGCTGAACTACGACGACAAAACCCGGACATAGAAATTGATTTCAATGAAGAAATTTTTAACAAAGCTTTGATTTTGATAGAAGATAAATAATTAACAATATATAACCAAACGTTAGTACAACTAGGTGTTCAATCTCCTGAACGAAGTCATTTGGATGCTATGAACAGTGAATTTTTAAAAGAAACAAATTATAAAATCGACGAATTGGGGCTTTACATCCAACACAACAAACCCTTATTAATTTAGAGTCCAAAATAGTCATATGATATAATAATGTATTTTTATAGAAAACAGCAAGGTGGCATAATATTTTTAGAGGCACCTGGCGGCACCAGGAAAACATTTTTGATCAATTTAATTCTAGCTGAAATCCGTGTAAATAAAGAAATTGTTCTCGCCCTAGCATCATCGGGGATAGCGGCTACACTCATGGATGGTGGACAACCAGCGCATTCTGGTTTGAAATTACCAATAAATGTAGCTGACTATGAATTTCCGGTATGTGACATCACAAAATCATCAGCACGTGGACAAATATTGAAACATAGTCCAGGAAAGATATGAAAAAAAACATGGACAAATTGCAAGAAAAAGGTTTTTTACATCAAAATTCGCAGAAAAAAATCGTAGAATAACATATCCAAAATCCCCTTAAATCCACTATTTTTGGTACCTTTTTTCCGGGGTTTTGTCCCGGAAAAACGCGAGAAAAAAAAACTAAAAAACGGTGCATCTGACAACAAAACCTGTAGAGACAAAAATTAAAGAACATTAACTTTTCCATAACATATCCAAAGTTCAAGCAAATCCGATGATAAATTCTGCTTGGTTTTCCGGGCTTAGTCCCGGAAAAAAATATTAAATAAATAATTAGAAAACTGTGCACTTTACAGCATAATGGTTTAGGAAAAAGATAAAGTAAACAATGTTTTTCATAATATATTAGAATTTCACACAGATCAACATTTAATTGCTTAGTTGTTATCAAAAGAGAGAAAAAAAACGTAAACCGTGCACCGAACTTCAAAATGAATCGTGAATAAAATTAAGGGCAAAAAATTTGCATTATATAATTGACCTTTATCACAATTATGGATTAGCAACTACTGTATTTGATGGATATGGGAAAACTCACAGTACTAATGACACAGCACATATGAGAAGAACAAGAGGTAATGCATCACCTGTAGTTGAATTCACAGAAGAAATGCAACTATCACTCTGTAAAGATATGTTTCTTTTGAAGGAGCGAAATAAAGTACAATTTTAGGTTATTAGCAATACATGTACGCGAAGCAGAATGTCCTGTTGTCGAAGCACCAGGTGATGCAGATATTTACATTGTCCAAGAAGATCTAAAATGTGCAAAAGAACAGTTGACAACAGTTATAGGAACAGACAAAAATTTACTTTTCCTTTTACTCTACTACTTTGACCCACAATCACATAACTGCTTGTGTTTAAAAAGTGAACAAAGGCAGAAGAAAACATATCACATTAAGGAGCTAAAGCTGAAGCTCGGTGATGAAATTTTCTGCCATGCATTCATGGGATGTGACACATCACACATAGCCTATATGGTATAGGAAAAGGGAAAATAATGGATCTGATCCAGAATGACAGTGCCTTCAGGCAACTTGCGAAAGTATTTTCAGATAGTATTCCCAGTGTGTCAAAAGAACACATTGTAAAATCGGGAGAACAGCTGCTAGTACGCCTGTACAATGGGTCGAGATGTGACACGCTCGACACTGCGTTTTAAAGTTTTTAGTGAGAAAGCAGCTACTAGTTCCAAATTTGTACGACCAGAACAGTTACCTCCAACTAGTGCTTCAGCTCGTTTCCATTTCTTAAGGGTTTTCTATCAGATACAAGAATGAAAGGGAATTAAGATGAATCCAGAAGAATGGGGATGGAGAAAATGTGGCCACCTTCTCTTGCCAATTTCGACAGACAAGCCAACAGCTCTGGAATGCCTTTTGAAGGTAATCAGGTGCACTTGCAAGGAAGATGGTTGCGGTGCATCCAACTGCAGTTGTAGGAAACACGGCATCTCATGTTCTTCGGTTTATGGAAACTGTCTTGGATCAACCTGTAAAAACCGGCGTGAATTACCTCCCGAGGAATGCAATTACTGTGACGGCTTTTAAGGTAGGGTGTTCCTACATATCCATGCATGTTTATTTAGTATTGTGTGTTGCAGAGTGCATCCCAATGTGTGTAATTTTTCTATTTCTTCTAGAAACAGGTCACTGGAAATCTTGTGTAAATTTAATTGTATGGTATGTTTTGTTAGAATGGACGTGTCGAAATTTTCTTTCAAACGATAAGCAGTTGAAATGAGCCTGCCTTTTTTTCTTCTGGAAAATAATTTTGGTAGATTTCAAAAACGTTTTAACACATCACTAACTGAAAAAGGGATGTAATTTAAGTGACTTTAAAATATATTATGGAAAATGAATATAGTTCCGATCTGACATAATTTGACATGGGATACAATGCTTTCTGTTAATTAGGCTACATATTCCATACTTTTTCCGTGGCCGATCACAAAATAGAATCTATTTACCAGATTTCAGTGAATTAAGGATCTAGTATAGGAAATCTTGTGTGCTTCTGTTTGTCCCACCAAAATCTTTTCAATACGATGTTCCGTTTTCGTTTTATTTAATTTTTAAAGATTTTCCAGGACGAGTCACAAAAAAAAACTATATACATATGTAAATATATATATTTATACATATATGAGCAGATTTTGGTGAATTTAAATTATATTTAATACAAAAAAACTCTTTAATTTTAGTCACGACTTTCTTTGACGTACCTACAATACAACGTTTTCGTTTTGTCTTTTTTTTTCCAGGAAATTTTCTGGAAAACCAAAAACCTATTTTGTGTTGATTTTTGTAAATTTGTAATATATTATGAAAATCGTTGTGTACTTCAACTTTGTCCTGAAACATTTTGCTGTAAAATGCGCCATTTTCAATTTATTTCAATATTTTAGGTTTTTCCGGGACGAATTCCAGAAAACAAAATAGTTGTTATTAGTGGATTTCTTTACATTTTTGATATGTTATGATAAATTTTGCTCTCTTTAATTTTAGTGTCTATACCTTTCGTAGAATGCACCGTTTTCCAGTTATTAATTTATTCCGCCTTTTTCCGGGACAAATCCCGGAAAAAACTTTACCAAAATAAAGTGGATTTCGGTGGATTTTGGATATTTTATTCTACGAATTTTTCTGCAAATTTTGATATAACAAACCCTTTTCTTGCAATTTGTCCATAAATCGACCCCTTTTTCTCATAAAATGCCTGGACTAACAGTGCAAAGCCATTATATGGGAAGAAAGCACAATGGCCCATAGAAAATCACTAGAAGCACTCAATAGAACACTTCAAGATTTACGCGACAACACGAATATAATGGGAGGTGTGTTGTTAATACTATCAGGTTGACGCCAACCGTTAGTGCTCCTCGAATCCGCACAGACCGCTATGGCGCGTCGCCGCCTCGCCCCGAGCGTGTGCGACGTGAACGCACCTGGGTGCAGGGTGGTGCAACGCCTCGGAACATAAGCTGCCCCACCTAATCGACTGTCGCCCGCGCGATAGTCGACCACGGGGGTACTGTGAGGTGACCTGATTATCTGGACTTTGTAATTAACTTTCAGCGCTCTTGAAAACGATCTTAATTGAGTAACAGTTATGGTTAAATGTTATTTGTAATTCTGGACTTTAGCGCGATCAGGTGGCGTGCATGGCCCGGGATTACTTTTGCACAAGACAGGTTTTCGCGGGAGCGAGGCTGGGGAGTCGTGCGGACGCCACAGCCATAGCCAGTTGATCACCGCCCTCCAAGGAGACTAGTCGCGGGTCGCCCGCGGAGCCTCTCGACCTCCGCCCTTGCCGACCCTACCGGAATTGCGTGAGTTTTTAAACCCGTCAGCTCCGAGCCTCACGGACAGCCCGGCTAGTCGACCTGAGTTCACCGATAGCCTTACTTAATTTGAGCTCATCACCGGAACTCCCCGTGTTACGTGGATCCTTGAACTGTGTGTATAAATTCCGGAACTGTTTAAGATTAGTGTAGTGTGAAGTGTGCACGGAACATTAGGGTAGCGCGGCACAAGTTTATCAGAAACGTGGCCTGTAGAGCCCCGCTCCCAGTGAGCGGGCCATGCACGACGCAGTGCATGTATAGCGAGCTTGCCTTGTAATAAAACACTCTAAATTGAGCCTCCGCGTATGTGTTACAACGCCCGTAGCATAGCGTCCCTGGTGGCTAAAACAGCCGGGGGTAACTCTGACTGAACGACCCTTACTGCCTGCCGGCCACGTGGCGACGTCACGCCCTGAGCCAAGTGTCTCGACTACGCACTAGCATGTGGTTAATATTGCTAGTTGGCGCCCAAAAGCAACACCTTACCCTTAATATCACCTCGGCAGAAGGCAGAAGGCGTCAAGGTGATTTTCGTCAAACGCTTCCTGTCATTCCCAAATCGACGCTGGCAGATGAAATTAATGCTTGCTTAAAGAAGTCGTCCATATGGGAACACGCAAAAATAATCAAATTAACAACGAACATGAGGGCGCACATTTCAGGCGATGAAAAGGCACAAGAATTTCCTGAAAAGCTTTTACAAATAGGAGAATGCACCTATCCAATAGACGAAAATACTGGCCAAATAACATTAACTAATGAGTTATGTAATGTTGTTGAAACACCTGAACAACTTATTAATGAAGTATATCCAAATATTGTTGGAAATTATACCAATTCAGAATGGTTAAGCAACCGAATTATTCTAGCCATGAAGAACGACATTGTCAACGACATCAACAACATCATCCAGGAAATGATTCCGGCGGAAGAGAAAATTTACATGTCAATTGATACAATGATTGATGAGCTAGAAAGCATCAATTTCCTACTGAATTTTTAAATTCATTAAATGTTTCAGGAATGCCATTACACTGTCTTAAATTAAAAATTGGTTCACCAGTTATTTTATTACGAAATCTGAACTCGCCGAAACTGTGTAATTGTACGAGACTCTGCATCAAACAGCTACAAAACAACGTCATCGAAGCCAGTATAATGACTGGTAAAGAAGAAGGAAAAATAGTATTTATACCACGGATACCTTTAATATCAAATGGATTGCCCTTTACTTTTAAACGCTTAGAGTTCCCGGTGAAGTTAGCTTACAGCATGACCATTAACAAAGCACAGGGCCAAACATTCCAGTACTGTGGAGTTGACTTCAGGAAACCATGCTTTGCACACGGCCAACTATACGTCGCATGCTCACGAGTAGGATCACCTCGAGATTTGTTTATTTATAGTCCTAACAACAAAATTATAAATGTAGTGTATAAGCAAGTGTTGTAAAAATAAATAAAAAATAATACTAAAATAAAAAAGTAAAAATATAATATATGTCAATATATAATGTAACATGTAATAAGTAGGCTATATGAATAATATAATATGTAAATATGTAAATAAAACATGAATTTTTCACTTATCTTTTTCTTAAAATTATTTTAATTCGTTAATTAGTTTACTCTATTAAATATACTCTATATACACCGCATTTTTAATGGCCGAATAAGTCTCTCAATATCGAAAATAGATATCAATAATATCTATGTTAAAAAACGTATTCTTCTATATTTTTATTCCATTAAACATGCGATATACCTTAACCCGAGCAACGCCGGGTATCGCTGCTAGTGCTTAAATATAATATTCAAGGAAACTAAAATTGTTCGCTTTGTCGCACACCATAAGTTGAATAATAATTTGAACAGACATACATTAATAGCATTTTGTGTGCATTTTGTGTGCGCCGATCATTCAACAATAGGGGACAAATCAAAATTGTCTTGGAATAAAATAGAGTATAAACTGTCTGAGTAGCCCATCAGGATTTTACGCACTGATTGCGCACAAGAAAAAAAACCTGAACTGCGGCCTTTCCGATGGGGCACAATTCAGGGTTTTCTTTCACTTAAATCAAAGCGAACAGCCAACTCTGGAAAGGCAGCCCATCAGGATTTTACGAACTGTATGCGCACAAGGAAAAAACTGAAAGGCGGCTTTTCCGATGGGGCACAATTCAGGGTTTTCTTTCGCTTAAAACAAAGCGAACAGCCAACTCTGGAAAGGCAGCCCATCAGGATTTTACGAACTGTATGCGTGCAAGGAAAAAACCTGAAAGGCGGCCTTTCCGATGGGGCACAATTCAGGGTTTTCTTTCGCTTAAAACAAAGCGAACAGCCAACTCTGGAAAGGCAGCCCATCAGGATTTTACGAACTGTATGCGTACAAGGAAAAACCTGAAAGGCGGCCTTTCCGATGGGGCACAATTCAGGGTTTTCTTTCGCTTAAGACAAAGCGAACAGACAACTCTGGAAAGGCAGCCCATCAGGATTTTACGAACTGTATGCGCACAAGGAAAAAACCTAAAAGGCGGCCTTTCCGATGGGGCACAATTCAGTGCCCACAACGATCTTACGAAAACTTAAAATTTCTGAAAGGCACCCTTTCCAATGGGGCACAATTCAGGATATTTTCCCGCAAACAACAAAGCAAAAATCAAGCTCTGGAAAGGCAGCCTATCAGAATTTTGTAAATTGTTTTGCATATGAAGAAAAACATGAAAGGCGCCCTTTCCAATGGGGCATATTTCAGGATAAGTTTTGTCTTAAAAGGAAGTCTATAACACGTTCTGGAAAGGCAGCCTATCAGGATTTTACAAATTCTTTTGCTTATGTAGAAAAACCTGAAAGGCACCCTTTCCAATGGGGCACATTTCAGGATTATTTTAATTTTAAAATTCAGTTAATAACTCGTTCTGGAAAGGCAGCCTATCAGAATTTAAAGAATTGTGTGTGTGTTCTTGAAAAAACCTGAAAGGCGCCCTTTCCATTGGGGCGCAATTCAGCGTCCCCTCTTAAACATTACTTTTGTTTAAACTCCAAATATCCTAAAGCTTACAATATTAGATCATGTATTACGAAATGAAGTATTGAAACTGATCAATCAACACATTTAAAGTTATCGTACAAACTATTCAATGGTGGATTTACAGTCTCGCTAGCTAATTCGACAAAATTTATATTTAAAATTTAACGTGAAAATACACTTCATATTTTTTCCTTCCATTTTTAATAAAAATTAAAAAAACAATTATTATATTACCCAATATTTTTTTTAAATTATTTTAGTTGTCCAAAATGATTTTACACATCTTACAACGCCGGGGAAATACTCTATACCGGTATTAACCAAATGGTTAACTATTTACAAAAGTTTTGATACTTAAAAATGTAGGTTTATATAATGTATCTTAAATTAAAAGAAAAATCGTATTTTGAAAAACTAAATGTCATTTTGCTATGCTTTTTTGCTTAGATAGATATCTGTACTGTTTTAAAAATGTTCATGGAATGATAAATAAAAAATAAAAAACTAGGGAAGTTCTATATTAAATAAGCTAGTCAGAAGTATATAAATGTTCCTCCTGGCGCAGGAGTCACGAGGAGGATTGAAGATGGGGTCAGTGACCGATCGCTCACATATATAGTTATGGATGGTACGTTATAAATTACATAATTCAAAAACCATTTTGAAGTTAAAAAGTATAAATAGTGGCAATGTTTAATTAGATGACGTAAATTTTCAGATAAACTTATTTCTACAGTTCGATTAATTAATAAGGGCAGGAAATAAATTTTTTACAGCAATTATACAAAATTATTAAAATTTTACTAACCACAATTAATTTATCAAAATACCAAAATTAAGTAAATATTGCCCATACATTACAACATCCACGAAAGAACCTTGCAAATTATTTTTGTTAGATGCATTATTTTGTATTCAAGTTCTTTATTTTTTAATACTTCACCTACTTATAATTGTTAAATATTTGGCAAATGGTCCGTCACGCCCAATTAAAGGGCCTGAATAAGTAGAACGCGTTTCTGATCAAATTTCACGCCTGTTACTTTACCTGCAACCCAGAGAGGTGTGAAATAAATTATTGTACACTCGTGACGTTGGCAATCAACTTAAATATTTATGAGTTAAAACAAAACATAACTATAACGGATAATCAAAAAAATTGTAAAATTTTGAAAGCTTGTTCTGTATTTATATAGTACACAAAGTAGTTAAACCATAAATTATTTGTCGTTGAAAAAAAATAATCCTTAATCTTTCATGCTTTTTTCCTTGATTTTTATTTCCAGATATTTCCGTTGTAGTAATACTTATATATATATATATATTATATTATATATATATATATATATATATATATATATATATAACAATATAGCAATCTAGAAAACAAAATTAAGGTAGCCTTATTCCAAATATGTTATGATAGACGTTAGTTAGCTAAGAATATAAATTCGCTTTACAACCACAGCTTGTACACAAGTCGTAAAAAAACCTGGGTTTTACTTACAGGCCATATTGAACGTAGTAGGTTTATGACAAATACAACAGCAATAAACATATGGCTGAGTCTGCTGCCATGTACACTTTTTTTTAAGTTATCACTTTTAAAGCGGGTAAAGTGTACCTATCAAGTAGCTTAGCATTACCCAAAGTGAATGTCGTACTCCAGAAAATGTTCGAACTATGTAATAATTGTATCACCGTTGCGTTACAGACCTGCAACTTTTTTCAGTGCGCGATGTGAATCTTATGTAAAAATATGTCGTGTTTAGCGCAAACGTGTTCGAATGAATCCACATCGTGCTTTTAAAGAATACATATCGATGTCGGAAACATACATAAGTATACAAACCATCGTTTACAAGTGTATTCATACGTAAGTATAAAATTGGTGGCGGGCCATGATGCAGTTGGTTCTTCACGTACAGTCCACTGACGGGATAAGAAGCGTCAAAGATCTTATATGGCTATTCTGTAAACTTGTATGTCATTTCACTGCCTGCTTTAGACAAACAACATCCATTACTTTTAGCTTTGGCTTGAAAAGAATTACTCCGGTCGGCTTTCTTATAAGACTTATTTCAGCTCCTCGTGCGACCAGTGTGTATAATTTGTCCGCGGCCTTATCTTTAGGTGAAAGTTATTTGGAAGGGAAGTTGTATTGGTAATGTTATTGTTCAGCATGTATTACATAACAATTCGACTTAGATAGGCACATGTGTTTTTAAAATATATGTTTAATAACTTGCAATACAAAGTATGTGTTGAATTTCATGTATTGAATTTTTTTTTACATTATGTACGAGCATAATAATCACAATATTTCATGAGAAATTTTTAACACTTTTTACAAAGCAATCTCTAATTTCTTCCACACCTTATGGTTAACCTTACTATTTTATTTCATGTTTCAGTTGTTTTAAACTGTTTGGAATCATAATATGACGTACAATGAAGAATATTGGTTTCAGTAAATTTTATGACAGGATTTACTTATTACATTAAATATATCTCAATTTTTACCTCGAAAGGAAAAGTTGCATATCATTAAATGATAAATATTTGTTTCCCATTAATAAAGTTTATGAACATAACTTATTGTGATAATACCTACATTAGTTAAATTGTGTTTTTGCAATGCTCTCCTATTGCAGTAAAATTCTTTGGCAAATTGAATAGCATATAGTCGATCTTTAACAGAAGCTTTTGGAATACATAAATTAATTAATTATGTTCTCGTGATTTTAACAATTAAATATTTCTTCGCATGAAAAAATTAATTAACTAAAAAATATTTCAGTAAATTTATACTCAAGGACTAAAAATTTAATTTTATTTTAATTTTAAATAATATTGTATGTATGTATACTTTACTGAAAAAAGTATATTCAAGAAAAAAAAATATTTATTTTTTATTTTGTTCTTAAAAAAATGTTATTTTATGCTTCAATTTCTGTTAGTGTCGTACACATATTTAAAATGTAATGCAGAGTTCCTTAGTTTTATGTATATTGAAAATTGCTTGTGTGTAGATTAGTTATTAAAAGCATAAAAATTATATATGACGAATTGTTGTGTATTATTTTCCATTAGGCGTGACAATGAAAATAGATAAGATTTTATCATTATGTGAAACCTACATTTGAAATGTTGGTGTTTAAATATTTATGAAAGCGTGTGAACTCTTAAAGCGCTATTTATCTATTTAGGAAGTAGGTACGGTAGTTTCTTTGATTTTAGAAGAGCTTTTAAACAAACAACTAAGATAATTCAAAAATTTGAACTACTGCAAGAAAAAAATACTTTATTCAATTTTTATTTTATTATTAGCCATTGTATTCTACCTTGCTTACACTCTATTATCGAAAAAGATGTTTTTTGACAGAGATGAATAGGTACCGTAAATTAATACACAAAACATACATGTTTTCGTATGATACAATAACCGCTAGTGACAGTGACGAAACCAAAATTATTTTGATAGTTTGTATAGAAAATCCCCAACAGTAGATTATTGGTGGTATATTTAGGGATTTCGTTGTAGATGGGTACTATTTCACAATAAAAAGGAGCTATCGTCAATTATCAAAGCAGCCATATTTCGTAACTTCTTTGACAGCCTAAATACACACCAAATGACGTACTTGGCTAAAATTTAATTCCAGCTGCATACGTAGATTCCGGAGTAGGGGAGAATCTCAGGGTGGCCCGAACCTCCCTGAAATAAAAGAGCCCGTCTGAGGGGGCCCGCTTGCATTTGTAAAATCTTCACGTTATCCCGCGGGCCTCATGGTAATCCTACAGATTTTCGCCCGTGATTACAGCTATACACTTCACTGACACCTTGAGCATAACAGTCAGTGCACACTGAGTTCTTCCATACCACCCGCACTTGTCTTCGATAAAATCTGAACTCATGTGGATTCAGCGTGACTGACTAAGCCTGCAGTCTGAATCCACCTGTAGGTCACTGTTGCAACAGCTAAGAAATTTACACAGCTCGTAAACAGTCTGTATGTAACTCGGAACGGGATTTCAGTTCATTCGTGTGTATTTATTCATCATATTGTGCAACGTTAAAGTCATTAAAAAAATATGCAAAAAATAAATAAAATGCTAAACATGTTATAAGTGCCAGAAAATAATAATATGCAGTAATATTTAGTGTAACTAAATATGACGTGAACCCTAGAATACAAAGTTGACGATGTGTCGTTGGTGGGAACACTTGTTTGTTGCTGACATTTTTTTCTCTGCAGAATTTTAAAGTGAGTTTGACATGCACTTTTTCTTCAGGAAGTAAGTTAAAAATTGGTTTGTCGTTATTGCGATTTCAAAAAATGATTTGTGTCTACGAGTAAAAATATTTAATATTATTTTCATCATTTTATTCGCAGTTTTATTACTCAATTTATTAGTATGACGTGATTTCTCGTCGCGGTGCGGTAGACTTTTATGAATGAAAGCGTAACTGTTCGTGCAAAACCATTCATCACACAAATGTCAGTTCGAAAGTATAATGTTGGAAATTTTTTTAATTGTATTTTTTTTTTCAAATTTGTTTCTGAAAAAACAAGCTGACACATCGATTTTTGGTGACAGCATTTTGTGTAATGTATGTTAATCTCTTAATTATGTAGAATGTTAATTTAAAAAATAAAAATAAATGTTTTAAACAGATTTGACGATTGTTTGCATTCCATGGATATGGACTGGATCGCAACACTAATTTAATGTTTCAAGTTAATAAACACTGTCAGGAAGCAAGCAAGGCAATGCGAGAACATTATCCTTTTGGTTGAATGTAGCGAAAGGGAAAAACAGTCACCTTTCTTGCCACGATCTTGTTCGCAGATAACGCAGGTATTAGCAGCAAATGGATTCCACACAATGACAAAAGAGCCTTCCCCTCCAACCCACCCATTATTCCGCCCCCTCTCGCTGAAACGCCCTCTCCCCCCTCCACCACGGCGCAGGCGACAGGATCAGGTATATCGCCCCACCCAACCACTGGCTTAGCACGTGGCCAGTGGCCCAACGCGCTAAAAAATTTTACTAGGCAGGCCCCTTAAGTTAGTAAATTAATTTATTATTTACGTATGCTATTGTGGTAATAATTTTCATTAATATTAGTATTTTTTTAATAAAGTAAAATAAATATTTTTAAATAATTTTTAAGTTATAAAGTAAATCAGATAATCAATGTGTTTCTAATTATGTGACTTAACATTGAAATGAATTTCTGCGCTATAAAGTTGTTATTTAATTAGTAGTGGTAAATAGCCAGTTCAATATCAGATGCAGGAACCAGAGTTCAAATCAACTTGAACTCGACCGCTATCTTGAATGACCTTTACCTTAAAAATTCCCTTTTTAATCCCCTAAAAAAACACAAAAGTCCTTATTATGTCTCAAAAATTCTCTATTTCGAGGAAAGAAGTCACTTTCCGAATGAAACTTTCCCTTTTTGGATCATTGAAAAATATAAGAATCGGAAATTTCCTTAAGACGGACGCAAGTCCCCAGGGAGATGTAATGTTCACCAAACACGCCTCTCTGGGGGCAGCACAAGTTTAATACCTAATAGAAAATCCAGTCAGATTGCTATTTAGGGGTTCAACATCAGTCGAATGATTGAAAAACCAAATGACCTTGACCTCAGAGACTTTCACCTCAGTGACCAGGAACATTACAGCCAATACACTACTAAAGTTACGCCTTGTGTTACATCCATTACCATAGAGTACCCCGGCAGCCATTTTGAAAATTTCTCCCTACTCTCACATTCCATGTATTCTCTTGTGTTACATTGACTCGGTTGGTGTATATGTGGTCACGGTCAGCCATTTTTAAGTTACTGCCAGTCCTTCCAGATACGTAAGCAGGGGCCGCTCCAACTAAAGTGAAAGGTCGGTTTACGACTGCAGTCGCCCGTCACAAGTGCGTGACATCACAGCCGCTCGCCTCGGAGGGACAGACGTTGGATCCAGAACTCAGGCAGCGAAACAAAAAAAAAAACACCATATAATGTTCTCTTGCATCAATGGGTTAGGTAGGTGCAGCTACCATCTAGTCCTCATTGTTTGTAGACGCCGCTATCATTCAGACCTTCGCCGACAATAGTATACCTTCCATCAAGTTCTGCATGGACGTTATTATCGCTATCACCAGGGGCCGTAGGTGGTACACCTACACCAAGTTCGGCATGATCTCACCAACAATGATAAAACTTCCATTGAGTTCTGCATGATGAATGCCGTCGCGTCATACTTACACACACATCAGTCCTGCCGGCCGAATAGAATGAAACTGAAAAGAAAAGTGACTTGTAGCTGGGTAAAAATGGTTCCCTTCACCCCTTACAACCAAAAACATGACCATTTTCCCTGTAAGAGAAAGATAAAGTTCGTTTTTTTTTTCGTTTGTTCTTTTAAATTAAATTAAATTAAATTTTCCACACAATTTACATTGAAGCAAAAAGATTCAAACCAAGACAGGACGGAGCATTAGAATGGAAAACATACGCCTTTGACCATAAATCCCCCCAGACATATTCCAGCATAGAACTAAATTAGGTATAATGAAATACATCACATATTTTAACCGGGACGTTTTTAATATGATAATTTAATTAATGCTCCTGTTGGAGGAAGCATCCACCTCTGTATAAAATACTTGCTTCTTGAAGCATTAGTGTCACATATTGTACAAGATATCTACTAAAGTGTGCAACCACCATTTTTGTTTTCAATGCTTGCTACTTGGAGCGCTAACGCACATATTGCACACCTTTACAGCCAGCGACGTAGTGATTGATTCGATCGAATCCTGTTCTTGGTCCAATCCGCGGTATGCTCAAAAAGATATTCAAGTTTTTATAGAAATCATTAAAAAATATTATAAACTACAGTAAATACAAGGACTCTGTTCAAGCCAACAGCCAGGCTGAATAAATATTTTACTCAATATCGCGATGCCTGTCAAGAAGACCGTATTCAGTGCACCATATGACTACTATACTGCCCACCTCAAGCACAAAAAACCAAGTGTTTTCAAACCCCGGACCTTCATTACAATACTAAGTAAGAATTACAACCAAGTAAAAACATATGAGATGTATATACATAAAGCGTCGCCTTGACAACGAGTTATTCTCTTTCAACACAAAGTATGAAATAAGCCCTAGTAAAATCCCAATGACAAACATATAGATCAACCATCTCTGAAACTTGAGGTATAATATTTAAACAGTTAGCATAATTTTCAAACAAGTAGTTTCCAATGCCAAGCATATAGGCAAAGCTTCTCCGAACTTTTGAGCCACGATTCAACGGAGAACCTACCTATATCCACTGCAAAAACGTATTAACTATGTTTACACTGATCTCTCGCTGCATATCGCTGGTAGAATGTAAATATCACTAAAAAAACGAAAGTTGTGTTTGAAATAATGACACAGGCCAGATGGCATCTAGCTGCAAACACCTTACGATATCGGTCACAGGTGACTACTTAAGTATAAGGTGATTAATGTCTTAGTGCAGATACGACCAGAATATCCGCGGCTTTTGAAGCCGCTGCCATCGAGTACTCTACTTTAGATGGTACATCTTCCAACCAGGAAGACGATTAATTTCAAAAACACTTACTAGGGTGTTTAGCGTAGAGCGATGATCTACACTCTCCCAAAGCGACAGCCTATCTGAGGGTTTTTACTTCCGAAATCCACATGACATCTTAGGGCCAATCACCTTTCTATTTGTAGCCTCACAATATTTGTAATGGACTTGCAAACAGTCGTGACCCAGTATACGACACCACACTATTTGCTTTGTGACAAACTAATCAACCTCTTAAATAAACAGTTCTATCCTTTGTGACGTCTTGCATTCCCTGCTAGTATAAAGATGTTGCCACAGAATATACCAACAGGTATTTTGCTTGCACTTTACAGACACAGTGCAGATGTCCTAATTTATTGTGAGGTATTTATTCATCCAATTAGTTTATTACATTTGATGCACTTTAACCGTATTCTTTGTGCATTCTTCGGACATCCACTTCTTTCATGCTAGTGGTATTTGAATTTTTATTTAATCATGTAAGAACACTGGTGCGAAAAAGATGCAAATGAACTTTCGTTGGTCATTAAAGTATCCGAGGTTGCTTGAAACACTGTCGAAACTTCAACCGATAAAACAGCACCAGTCGATAACTCTACTGCTAGCGAAACCACTTAAATTGTAGTCTCTTGTGGTGATGAGAGAAGGTACACTGCCACTGGGACCTCGGCAGCTGATGGCACAGATGCCATTGAGATCTTCGCTCTATTAAAGGTTGCCACCATCGGAGTCTGCATGGTAGCCCCGTAAGCATTTAGCCAGTTTTAAATCTGATGGTTAATCTTAAATTATTAAACAATAAAAGAGTAACATTCAAAATAGACGATTGGGAGTTGACTGTTGTTTTGACTTGTGAACTAATGAATAATGTTGTAGTTTTGACTCGCGTATTATATCGGTCGCTGCGAGTATGTACGCGAGATCTAAACGATGCAGCTCTCAGTACAATTCTGGCTTTGGTGCAGTTAAAATTGTCTAGTTTTACTAATCAGGCATAAACATCTAGTAATCTCCCATAAATGATAACTCTGTGATGTCTTTATCATCATTAACGCTGTTCTCGATGGAATGCCTACCATAAACATGCAGAATTTGATGGTGGCAACCTCGAATACAATAGAGATCTCAATGGCATTTGTGGAACTAACTGCCGAGGTCCCAGTAGCAGTGTACCTTCTCTCATCACCACAAGATAATCAAATTTGTGTGGTTTCACCAGCAGTAGAGACATCGACTGGTGCTGTTTCATCGGTTGAAGTTACGACAGTGTTTCAAGCAACCTCGGATAATTTAAAGACCAACTCAAGTTCATTTGCATCTTCATCGCACCAGTGTCGTTACACGATTAAATAAAATTCAAATACCTCTAGCATGAAAGAAGTGGATGTCCGAAGAATGCACAAAGAATACGGTTAAAGTGCATCAAATGTAATAAACTAATTGGATGAATAGATACCTCACAATAAATTAGGAAATCTGCACTGTGTCAGTAAAGTGCAAGCAAAATACCTGTTTGTATATTCTGTGGCAACATCTTTTTGCTAGCAGGGAATGCAAGACGTCACAAAGGGTAGAACTGTTTATTTAAGAGGTTAATTAGTTTGTCACAATGCGAATAGTGTGGTGTCGTATACTGGGTCACGACTGTTTGCAAGTCCATTACAAATATTGTGAGGCTACAAATAGAAAGGTGATTGGCCCTAAGATGTCATGCGGATTTCGGAAGTAGTAACCCTCAGATGGGCTGTCGCTTTGTGTTCAGCTTTTTTGTTCTAAGCAAAACATCAATTTTCATTACAGCCAACCAAAAATGTAAAGTTAAAATTATCCACGATCATATGTTGTATCCACATTGCATCCACAATATCATAATTCAAAATATAAATATTTCACTAATCAAATAGTTTTAAACAGTTAAATAATGTTCTTGGAAACATGCATGTGTGTATGGAACTAGAGAATTTCGTTTTTATAAACACATAATTTTATAATTCTGACAATTATTAATGTAGAAATTTTTGATATTAGCAAATATTTTTTCTTTGATTATTATAAATGTGCCATTTCTCCCATTTTATTTTTGTAACATATTTTATAATGTTATGTTTCGCTGTCAGCTAAGTACACGCAAATAAAAATTTAAAATATATACTCTGTCTCAAGATTCAGAAAAACTAAATCTTTAGTGTGTGGTATATTGATAACGCACGAAACTGCCGTTTCCTTCTTGATCAAACTTTTGTTATCATAGTTGGACTACGTACATAAAAATATATTACTAATAGAACTTTAGACGTGTAATGAATGTAGTACTTTTAATGAATATGGTCAGCTTAAAGACGGTAAATGTTCAGTCACAAAAATGTAAAGGTGTTGAAAATCTTGATATTACTGAAATATTACCTGTGTACATTATATTTAAGAGTTTTATGTAAAAAAAACATGGTGACATATAGTTTGTAGACAGTTATAGACTTGTTTAATTCGAACTTTTGCAAAATTATTCACAAACAATTGATAATTGTTCAAATAACAATAAAATATTTTTTTAAAAATTTAAGCATAATGTTTTGTTGAAGCATTTTAAAGGCAATCTCGTGTACCATTAAAGACAACGAACAAATATTTTACCAAAAATTTTTTATCTTAATAATATCTTACCTACATCGGGCGTTTTATCCATATAATGACGCTTTTAAAAATAATCTTTTTAACTACTGTGAATTGGAAAAATATTTCTGAAAAAATATATATGTATACTGTTTCATGAGTTATTCAGTTAGATTTTTTTTTTTATTTGTGTCAATGTGAAGCATCACTGATAAAGTTTTTTTTCTGTTTCATATTAAAAGTGTAGATAATAATAACATTATTTGTGTTTTGAATGTAATGTATATAATAAAAGATCAGTTACTTAATTTTGTATTGAAATCTTTTCTTAACATTTACTTCTGATATAATTATGCTTTTTATTATGAACAAATTGCTGTTTAATAGATTATTATTTGAAATAATAAGGCATCTGTACGGAAATTAATTTCACAATTTGTAATGGAGACACTAAAGATTTACGGCAAGATTTCAGAAAATCTTTTGTTTCAAGTAATTTTAAACTGTTAATAGTTATATAAATGTCATATAATGGTTAGCGCGGTGTGGTGATTCATCCAAGGAAATTATGAAATCAATAGTTTCTTTTCGTTTTTTACAGCGTCCGTGCGAGCATCACTAGAGACTGCCGCAGTTTCTATGAAGCCGTAGAGTTCACCTGCCACTCAACCACAACCCAGTAGTTGATGACTCTGCCACCTGACCCTTGGTCCAGTAAGTATCGGTATTCACAGAAAAAGCCACTAAAGCATAAGTATAAAAAGACAAAACGACGCAATTTTAGTGTTTTAGTCGAGGGTATATGCAATAAAGGGTAGCCATGTGAACTAAGAGATAAATGATGATTTGACTTGGAAACAAATGTTTACTTTCTCTTTTTGAAAAAGTATCCAAAATGCTACTAACTATTTAATCTCGTTTAATATTTTGAAACAGGCTATAAGTTTTTCTAGAAGTTTAGCTTAAACTTATAAAGACATAAAATAACAGTTTGTCATTCTTATAGAAACATTTATATTGCAATAAAAAATATAAAAATATATGTAACCAAAATAACAAATACATAATTATTTTTATTTACAATTGTACAATTCTAAGTTCTTGCTCACTGAATTTGATATTGATGGTTATAAACAAATAAGTTAAAGATGGATTGAAAAGATAAATCAAATTCTGTAACGTGTATTTCGAAACGTCTTAAATATTATTTAAAGATACATAGGCATAAATGCTAGTTATGTAAATATAACGCGTATTTTGTCTAACTTTGTATAAATCTTCTAAATTTTTATTTTATGGTCAGTATTAGGGTATTCTTTTGCAGATAAAATTTGTAAGTTACTGAAGTAGGTAAATTATTTGTAGGTATGAAATTCTAAAAGTACTTAATATTCTTCTAATATTCATTGCTTTACTATATCTCTTTCACGTAAAAAGCGTCCATGAAACCGAAGTGTCTGTAAAAGGTATACCTGCTCCATTAACTCAAAAGCTGCCGGCAGTAAAACGACCAAACATTCGCATCAGTTAGAATATTATTGGTCTGTAAAAACTTTAAGTATGAGAATTTAATGCTTCCAACCGAATAAGGATAACATATCACTATTATGCGCCTATTACTTCACTTTATGTGGTTTTAGTTTAAGTATAAGCTACTCATTTTAAGGTTTTAAAGATTCTATAAAAATAAACACTGGATATAAATCTATATAAAAAGCAATTTAGTAAATATTGCAAAGATGAGCACTTTAAGTTTATGAAAACTGATTTCTAAAATCTAAGCTGGTAATAGTGTGCCGTGTCATAAAAGTCTTCTCTAGTAATCGAAACTAAGATAAGACGTCTTAGAGTGCTGGAATATCAGATTTTGTTTCACGAAATAGTTGTAAAGAACAAAATAATAGGAAGGGTTCGTCCAGATTGTGAAAAGTAAATTACTGCCGTGAATTCTACGTTAAAATTTTCGTTAAAATCATTAATAAATTATGTTATTTTTTTCTACATTAACTTCGTACAGATATAGTTTTTCAGAGTTTTCAATGAGAAAATTTAAAAGTTTTTGAGGAATATATAAAAAAAAGATTTATTTTAATGGGAATGGCTGGCGTTTTATAAGTCGTAATTTAATAATTGTTATGCAACGTTTAACTAGCATACCTTTTAAACATATATTTCAAAATAAAAATATTTTAAGTTATTATAACATATTAATAAAAATATGTATGTTGTTATGCAATTAACAACACATTATTCATGTATAGTAACAGCCAGGAATGCCAAGTCAAATAAGACACAGAATAAGTAGTTAAATGTGTAGAGTGCAGGTTCTCTAAGTATTCCTTAATGTGACAATTTTGTTGAGAACGGTTATTTTGTATAACAAAGCTGTCATAATATTCGCAGACAAACTATTTAAACAGTTGCAATATGAATTAGTCTGTCAGAAATATTGCCTTCCAAACAAATGGACTATTACTATAGAGTAGTTATAATGCATCGTGCCCTGTCAAAAGTAATTAAAGTTCAAAGAAATTATTAACAGAATGTAAGATAAGAAATATATAATATTTCTTCAGAGAAATTAATAAATTCTTAAGAAAAATAAATAAATTTTGATTTTTAAATTTAAATCAATGAACTGGCGACAATACCCAGTATTTTTAAACCTAAAAAAACAATACAGTCATTATAAGGCAGACTGGGCTCACGAGCTTATAAGCGCTCTGAGCGCTGAGGACGACACTGGCTGGCGCATCTCATGTATCTTCGCCTCTATGATACAGGCACTGAACTGGCATGCATCAGTTAAGTGCTGACCCTGTAAAACTTTACTAGAATACTAAAGATAAAGACTCTCTGCACTTCTCTATACTGCTTGCAATATTTGGTTTATAATTTTTCATATATAAACACGTCCGTGAATACATACGTTTTTGTATTGTTTTTTACATTGTCAACAAAATCTAAGTGTTAAAGACGAAACCACGAAAGGAAACTTTTAAAGGTAAGTGCAATAGTGCAATAGCTATTAAATGTTATTTGTAATCAGATACTTTTGAGAAATCTTTAACGGTTTGTAAATGGCGGCCACCTAAAGTGTTCAGAAAGAGAGATTTTAAAGACTATACTTAAAAGTAATAACATTTGTGAAAAAGCATTACGTATGACATTTATTTTATTTGGACTTAATGCCTCAACGAAAATAATTTGATCGCTCATTAGACTACAGTAAGTTTTGCCTGCGCTAGCAATTGTTTTATTGTAATTGGCGGACGTCTGCAAGAGAAGTCATTTTCCTATTTTTCCGGGCCATTCAGGACGCGTTTTTGCTTCCGAACTGGATGGATATAACTCGTGTGCTGCTGTAGACATGTGTCTGGTCTGAAAACCTATCCACGAGAAAACAATGAGCCCTAGTGATTAGTGACGCACAAACTCAACATCTCAGTCCGAGGTATCCGGGAAAGTAAATGAGCATGGTCTGTAGTTGAGGAATTTTTAGAAAAAATGGATAACCAAAACAAAGCCAGCCGCACCGTGACTCAAACCAGGGTCTTTTGAATAGCAATTTCTGTTTTTTTTTTTTCACCACACGCTGATTTGCATCATAAAATGCTAAATGCCTTGACACGAATCCGCAGCATCGGAAGAAATTATTATTTTTTTTATGTGTAAACATCTTAGCTCTTGGTATACGGCATTTGGTAGGCTTAATTTTGTGAAAATGGAATGGAAGTTAAAAAACAAAAATGGCGGTTCTGAAAAAAGGTTCCAGGATATGGATGGGGGGAATGACCGACCAAACTCTGACGTCATAATGGACATCTTAAATGATCTTGAAAATTTGCCAAAAATTGACTCATAATTTGCCAAAAAAGATGTAATCATTTCGCTAAAATTCGCCAAACTTTCCAATTTTAAGGAAAAAAATTCCCACCATTAAACAATCTCCAAAAACTGGGAAAATTAAAATTTACCTGTTTCGAGGAAACGTTTTCCGTTATTAACGAAAATACCACATTTTATTGCTAAAAAAATGCCAACAGCTTAAAAATTCCTAAAAGCAACTTCTAAAAGCAAGTTGCCCTAGGCCGCTGATATCTGGACCTTGACATCAGGCGCCATTGTTGCAATTTTCGTTAAGGCCGCCATCTATAAAATTTTATCAAAGAAAATAGGGAAAACTTAGTAAAAACGTAATCAATAATTTTTTTTAAATAATAATAATATATGCGGTTATATTGTTAATTTTTCGCCATATTGAAAGAAAACAGTATTTCTTAACGATTTTAATTGATAAAATTTAAATTTATTTAAATATATATTTAAAATGTAATAATAAAATTTATAAAAAGGCACTGGGTTCAAACCCGGCGAGTTCATTCGAATAAAAATGGCGACGGATCTTTCCTCCACGGAAGCCACCTTCAGAATGACCTCCTACCACTAATGTCAAGACAGAAATTATGTCTGTCGATATGACAACATGGAAGTTACCTTGTTTTCGTTGGCTGGGGTCTGCCATCTTGGTCCGGCATATTGTTTTTGTCTGCTAGAGTGCGCTGACAACATATTAGTTTAATTTTTAACCACTAGAGTGCAGTATTCATTTATTACTGTGGCGTCTGACATTATGAAAATATTTTATTTTGTTTTAAATTCAGAAAATATTCCATAATCATTAAATGATGATTGATTCGTTCGCCTTATATTCTTGGTTCGATCCTTGATAAATACAAAATTGTTTATTCTAGGTAAAAACCACTTAATAAATCATGTTCAAAATTCTAAAAGCTGGTTAAGTTCCTCATCTTACAGCCTCCAGTAAACCTATATGGCCGCTATCTTGGAAATTCGTAATATCTGACCTAGATATTCGAAAAGAATTTCAAAAAATCATAAATAAAATTGCAATTTAATGAAAAGAAAATTCGATAGTTTTCCTTCCAGATTTCAATACTTGGCGGATGCAAAATAAAGTTAATTCAATTAAAGTTACTATTAAGTTACAGTTTCAATAAATAAAACAACAAAGCTAGAAATAAAACAATTAATATGTTTTTTTTTCGTTAATTACAAAAATAAAAGCAATTTAAAAGCATTTCTCCATTTCAACAATCTTCTCAGAAGGCGAAGCGAGACCTTTGCATGCCTTAAAAAAAATGTCAGGGCAGTTATATATGACAGTCGATGAACCAGGTACATACAGATGTTGGCTAGACACCTCCAGTCAATGACCAGGCATGAAATCGGTGGCCAGGAAAATTCAGTTTGTAGCCAAGCATGTCCAGTCAGCGTCCAGACACGTCCAGTTGTAGGCTATACATGACCAGTTGGTGGTTAGGCACATCTAGTTTATGGTCAGACACATCCAGTCGATAGCCAGCACATCCAATTGTTGGCTAGACACCTCCAGTCAGTGGCCAGACACATCTCGTCTCTGACCAGCCAAGTCATGATGTAAGCTAAACAATCTATTCATAAAAAATAAAACAGTTCCCGCCATCATGTCAATATCTCCTTAGTTGGGCAATATAAGAGTTCTAATACAAGTAAGAATGTTTTGTAACTATTTAATTTTTAATGATTATTTTTTTATATATTTTTTTGCGATTAACTGATTAGTAGTATAGTTTGGCCGGTCCTGACACTGTTCTGGGTGTGGTGACTGTGGTGCCGACCGCCATCTTGGATATTGACGTCACGGCGGCCATTTTGGATTAAAAAATTCCTAAAAATTCCTCAAAAATGACTCAAAATGACTCAAAAATTACCGTTTTGAGGAAACTTTTCTCGTTTTCTTCCACAAAAATTCAAACAATTAGGATTTCGAAAAATCTCAAAACACTTTTGCCTTAGAAAGAACACAAATTCCTAAAAGAGGCTTAATCATCCTTGTCTACAGCCTCCGATATGCCTCTTTTAGGATTATGACGTCACAGTTGCAACTTCCGTTACGCCTGCCATCTTAAAAATCTTTAAATATTATCTGATTTTAATGAAAAAAATTTATAAATTTATAAAAAAACTCAAATGATAGAATTTTAATAAAAATATTTAAAAAAACTAACGTTTCACACAACGTTACAGTCGCCATCTTAGGTTATATAAATGTTGCATATTTCGTTACGCCCGCCATCTTGGTTGAGTACGATTTCATCGTTACACTTTACGTTACGACCATCATACTGGATCCTATTAATTTTGCATGTTTCGTTACGGCCGCCATCTTGAAAATCCGTAATTTCAATTCTAGAAAATCCGAAAAAATTTCAAAAAAATACTCTAAAAATTGCCTACTTCAAATGTTTAGTTTTTTAAACGATTCGGTACTTGGTTCGATTCCCGGCGAGAGTAAACGGCCAATCCTACCTCCACAAAGCTACCTAGACTGACCTGACACCACCAATACCAAAGTATATATCGTCTACTAGTATGTCGTAATGTCCGCCACTTTGTCTTCGCCTGCTGGAGGCCACCATTTTGTTTTCGTCTGCTAGAGTGTGCTGGTGACATGCTAGAATAATTTTCTGTTCACCATACCTTTGACCTCGGCTGTTAGTATTGAACTTTGACATTGACCTTGACCTTGAATTTGACCTTGACATTGATTTTTTACCTTGATCTTGAACCCTGACTTTCAACTGGAACTTTTACTTTGATCTTGAGCTCGAAATATGACCTTGACCTTGAAATTTGACCTTGACTGCCATCATTGATCCGAAATTTTCTGTTCAGTATATGCTCCCAGGAGCTACCACCTGCTAGAGGACATTGCCACCATCTTGTTTTTTGTCTGCTGGAGGACACCTTCTTGTGTGTGTACTCGTCTTACCATCATTATCATCATTACCGTTTTGATAGTTTTATTCTAACCTGCTAGAATGCAGTAATAAATTTTTATTACTGAGGTGCCCGGCATCTTGGAATTTGGACACCATATTGAAATCATGTCATTATTATGATCTAAAGATTCGGGAAAAATTCCAAAATACACCGAAAAAATCACTTATTTATTTACATATTGAATCGATGGATTCCTCTCCTCGGTTAGATTCTTGAACAGTGTAACTCGAAATTAAATATATTTAATATTTAGTTTTCCATTACCATTCGTGCAATTTATTAATAATTCACTCCACAAACAAACTCAAGTCAATATACCTGACCAACTTAATAAATACAGTGACGCTATGCCTTACATGAAAGTCCAGTTTTTGATACTTAGAATAACCTTCAAAATGTTCATGTACAAAACCATCCATCCATATACAACAAGCGTCTTCGGACCACGAGACCGGATCTCGAACAGTGTCAGACATATAGGCAATGAACACAGTACACACAGGAAACGGAACGTACACACAGTGCACACAGGAAATGGAACGTACACACAGTACACACAGGAAACGGAATGTACACACAGTACACACAGGAAAAACTGAATGAACACACAGGAAAAGGAACGAACACACAAGAAACGGAACGTACACACAGTACTAACAGGAAACGTAACGTACACACAGTACACACAGGAAACGCAACGTACACACAGTACACACAGGAAACGGAACGAACGCACAGGAAACGGAATGAACACACACACACAATAGCGGAAACACAGGCTTAGTTGGAAATCAGAATACAGTAAATAAAACATTAATTTTTTATAATTAAAATAACTTATTTATTTCTCAACATTATACAAATGTAAGTAAAACAAGTCATTATTGTATGAAGCCAGCCTCCTTCAGTTATTTAAGTATGGACGATACTTCGTCGATATGCGAGTATTTTAATGTACGAACAGATGCCACCAACAGTCTTAGCGGATCAACTAATATGTTTGGATCTTTCCATGATGTGTAATCAACCTCTCCTGCCACCATCTTCCTTGCACGTTTATGATAAATATTATTATCTCTGGTGTCTTCGGTTATAACACCAACCTCAGGGTAACTTTCATCATAGAGCCAGTGATCATCACATGCTTAATCAGATTTATTTAATATATCACGACGTTTCCATCGTTTTGATCTCAGGACACCATCACAGTCTTCGATCTTGCCTGCTTCAGCTGCTTCATCACAGTCTTCGATCACGTCGCCAGCTTCAGAGTCACTATAGCAATCACCGTAGAAGGCATCGTATTCACCCAGATTACCGTAAGAATTGGATATCGTTGATTTCGAAGTGTTTTCATCGTCTTCATGCTTCCTGTTCTCAGTAGTCCATTATTTTTACAAAGTATGGAGAATCTACTGAATATAGGCTTGAATGTATTCTCACTTTTCACGTTTAGGATTCTTCCATTGGTTTCAGTCTTTTATAAATCATTAACGTCCTTCAATTTAAGTTCTTTGTCGAGATCGGGTGAGCTAATACCATTACGCTCAGGACAAGGAAAACGATTTACACCAACCAGCACACTCTTCATTTGTGTAGTGTCTTTATTGATGTCATCTATGCTGTAAGTGGGCTTGGCTTTACATGTTCTACCATGTCTTTTTAAGCTGTAAATTCGTGTTAACAACCTGCTTCACCGATTACAGCTTTACATTTTGCGTAGTAGGTTTTTAACACAACCATTCTTCTCATGACGTCTAGCATTCCTTCTCATGTCAAAAACCTTGCTACAGTATCTACAGCAGGTTCCTTCCTATTCATCTGCAGATAACAATCCATGATCAATGGTAGCTTCTGTGACTAATGTAAGATGCAAAATGCTAGTTTTCCATTTATAACCATTACTTAAATAGACTTTTTTTATTAATATTTCAACAGTGAGAGTAAAGTTATTTTATGCAAAAGGAGTATATAAATGGGCGTCCGAGATCAGGCTTCAGGCTGTGGAGCCGGGAGCCGGTCCTCCATGTTGAATTGTATCGTCACTACCGCCATCTTGGACGAGCGTAACGGGACACAGCGTAACGGGACAAGTAGGACATTGACCTTTGACCCTCAAAATTCGCCAAAATTGAGCAAAAATTGCCCAAAATTCCTCAAAAATCGCCAAAATTTACATTTCTTAGGAAAAAAATTCCGCCAAAAAATGATGAAATAATCTAGGTGATCCTTACACCGTCGACGACAGTAACAAACTGAGCGACCTGCTGTCTAGGACTCACTTATATACATGCACCGGATGGAATAATACGCAAGTCTAATCAAGAACAATTTACTATAATACTAGAGTCAAAACAACATTAAAAATAGAAGCACCATCAAAAAAGGCACCACATTTTGGACACACTGCCAACGAAAATGCAGCACATTTGGAAACACCGACAACGAAAGACAGCACATTTGGAAGCACCGACAACCAAAAGGCAACTCATTTGGAAGCACAGACAACGAAATGGCAGCATAATTGGAATCAGCGACAGCGAAAAGGCAGCACATTTGGAAGAACCGACAACGAAAAGGCAGCACCATCATCGAAAAGGCAGCACATTTGGAAGCACCGACAACGAAAAGGCAACACATTTCGCGCCTTCAGATCCAAAGCTCCAACACGCAATGTACGTAATGTTCGCGCAATACATGCAAAATCACGCAATGAATGTAATGAACACACAGTACACGCAGGAAACGAAATGAATAAATAGTACACACAGGAAACGGAACGAACACGTAATGTTCTCGCAATTGACGCACAGTACACGCAAAGTACACGCAATGTACGCAAAGTACATGCAATGTATGCAATGTACGCAATATACGCAATGTACACACAACGACTACGCTTCGTTCGCACAGGACAGGCATTTAATGAGAACACAGCACGTTTGGACGGAAATTCTATAAAACGAAGGCTCATTTAACGAAAAGGAGGCACTTTCTCTCTCGTTCATTCAACTCGGTAGGATGCGATCGGCAATGATAAATTAGGATATAATGTCTCCAACAGTCTATGAATCCAACAGTTTTTATTTCCATTAGTCATTGGCTCCTACAGACATTGGCTCCATCAGTCATTGACTCCAACAGTCTTTGGGCTCCAAAAGTCATTGGCTCCAACAGCCATTGGCTCCAACGGTCTTTTGCTTCATCAGCACCAATGATATTTGGCTAGATTGCTGCGAGTCTAAGAGACTATGAGGCTACAATTCTACGAGTCTACGAAGCTCCAACTACTCCAGCAGCTTTATGTTATAAGATTACAAAACTACTTGTTTACATAGCTACAAGTCAACGTGGCTACTTGGCTACCTAGCTAAAAGTATACGGACTTCAAGACATCATGACTACGCGACTACGACACATGAGGTAACGAGTCTTCAAGTTTACGAGACTGCAAGGCTATAGAGCTACGAAGCTTCTAGATAATAAATTTATGAGACTGCGAGGATACAGGACTACAAGTCTACACGAGTACTTGACTACGAAGCTACAAGTCTACATGGCTCCAATTGCGGCATCTGTCCTCGTCTGAATTTTCTCTTTGGCTCCAACTGCTTCAGCAGCATTATGCTATAATAATACAAGGCTACTTCACTACAAGTCTACATGGCACCATTTGCGGCATCTGTCTTCGGCTGAATTTTCTCTTTGGCTCCAACTGCTACAGCAGTATTATGTTATAATATTACAAGGCTACTTGGTTACGAAGCTACACATCTACAAGGCTCCAATTATCGCATCTGTCTTCGTCAGCATTTTCTTTTTGCTCCCACTGCTCCAACAGCATTATGTTATATGATTCCATGGCTACTTTGTTACGTATCTACAGGTCTACGAGGTTCCAATGCATCATGTTTACGAAGCTTCCAGAACACAACACAAGTTTACGAGACTGCGAGGCTACAGGACTACGAAGCTTCCAGGACACGAGGCTACATGGCTACGAGATTACATGACTCTAACTGATTACAATAGCACCATTCAGTGGTGAGAGTTAGGTTATCTAATGCAAAGCAAATTGATGCAAGTAGTTCTGGCTGTCATCAACAGATGTAGCCACGTGTTGCTTGCAGGTAAATATTAATTAGTTATTTTATGTGGTATGCGGGATACTCACTAACGATCGCAAAAGAAGGAGGGCTTCGCTAGACACCAAGGAGAAGGAAGTTCGTCTTACATGTTAATGCTTCTCAGCTGTTTCAAAGCATATTATTTGTCTGAGTAAGGTAATTTTTCTAATCCACCTGATAAAAATATTGTAAGTGTCAATTTATTAGCAGAATTTCACTAATTAAATGTAACTCTGAATAAAATTACATGACTCATTAAGTAAAAAATTCTTTATGCAGAGATCGATTTCTCACAAATAATCAGGAGCGCTCTGAGAAAACCATCATATGCCTAGCCAGAAATAATCAGGAGCATTCGGAGAAAACCATCATATGTCTAGCCAGAAATAATCAGAAGCACACAGAGAAAACCAACACAAGATTTCTTTGATATCATAAAAATACAAGAAAAAAAAATATTTTAAATATAAAATAATAATGAAAAAAATACATAAAATTCTGGCTTGTACTAGAACTCTATCTTTGCTCAACAATGAGAAGTTCACAATCTAGCAGAATCTATTTATGTATTTTTTTCATTATTTATTTTTTATTTAAAAAAAAAATATTCTTGTATTTTTATGATATCAAAGAAAACTTGTGGTGGTTTTCTCCGTGTGCTCCTGATTATTTCTGGCTAGTTATATGATGGTTTTCTCCGAGTGCTCCTGATTATTTGTGAGAAATCGATCTCTGCATGAAGAATTTTTTACTTAATGAGTCATGTCATTTTATTCAGAGTTACATTTAATTAGTGAAATTCTGCTGATAAATTGACACTTACAATATTTTTATCAGGTGGATTAGAAAAATAACCTTACTCAGACAAAACATATGCTTTGAGACAGCTGAGAAGCATTAACATGTAAGACGAACTTCCTTCTCCTTGGTGTCTAGCGAAGCCCTCCTTCTTTTGCGATCGTTAGTGAGCATCCCGCATACCACATAAAATAACTAATTAATATTTACCTGCAAGCAACACGTGGCTACATCTGTTGATGACAGCCAGAACTACTTGCATCAATTTGCTTTGCATTAGATAACCTAACTCTCACCACTGAATGATGCTATTGTAATCAGTTAGTCATGTAATCTCGTAGCCATGTAGCCTCGTGTCCTGGAAGCTTCGTAGTCCTGTAGCCTCGCAGTATCGTAAATTTGTGTTGTGTTCTGGAAGCTTCGTAAACATGATGCATTGGAACCTCGTAGACCTGTAGATACGTAACAAAGTAGCCATGGAATCATATAACATAATGCTGTTGGAGCAGTGGGAGCAAAAGAGAAAATGCTGACGAAGACAGATGCGATAATTGGAGCATTGTAGTTGTGTAGCTTCGTAACCAAGTAGCCTTGTAATATTATAACATAATGCTGCTGTAGCAGTTGGAGCCAAAGAGAAAATTCAGCCGAAGACAGATGCCGCTATTGGTGCCATGTAGACTTGTAATGAAGTAGCCTTGTACTATTATAGCATAATGCTGCAAAAGCAGTTGGAGTCAAAGAGAAAATTCAGACGAGGACAGATGCCGCAATTGGAGCCATGTAGACTTGTAGCTTCGTAGTCAAGTACTCGTGTAGACTTGTAGTCCTGTATCCTCGCAGTCTCATAAACTTATGATCTAGAAGCTTCGTAGCTCTATAGCCTTGCAGTCTCGTAAACTTGAAGACTCGTTACCTCATGTGTCGTAGTCGCGTAGTCATGATGTCTTGAAGTCCGTATACTTTTAGCTAGGTAGCCAAGTAGCCACGTTGACTTGTAGCTATGTAAACAAGTAGTTTTGTAATCTTATAACATAAAGCTGCTGGAGTAGTTGGAGCTTCGTAGACTCGTAGAATTGTAGCCTCATAGTCTCTTAGACTCGCAGCAATCTAGCCAAATATCATTGGTGCTGATGAAGCAAAAGACCGTTGGATCCAATGCCTGTTGGAGCTAATGACGTTTGGAGCCCAAAGACTGTTGGAGTCAATGACTGATGGAGCCAATGTCTGTAGGAGCCAATGACTAATGGAAATAAAAACTGTTGGATTCATAGACTGTTGGAGACATTATATCCTAATTTATCATTGCCGATCGCATCCTACCGAGTTGAATGAACGAGAGAGATAGTGCCTCCTTTTCGTTAAATGAGCCTTCGTTTAATAGAATTTCCGTCCAAACGTGCTGTGTTCTCATTAAATGCCTGTCCTGTGCGAACGAAGCGTAGTCGTTGTGTGTACATTGCGTATATTGCGTACATTGCATACATTGCATGTACTTTGCGTACGTTGCGTGTACTTTGCGTGTACTGTGCGTCAATTGCGAGAACATTACGAGTTCGTTCCGTTTCCTGTGTGTGTACGTTCAGTTTCCTGTGTGTACTATTTCTTCATTTCGTTTCCTGCGTGTACTGTGTGTTCATTACATTCATTGCGTGATTTTGCATGTATTGCGCGAACATTACGTACATTGCGTGTTGGAGCTTTGGATCTGAAGGCGCGAAATGTGTTGCCTTTTCGTTGTCGGTGCTTCCAAATGTGCTGCCTTTTCGCTGTCGGTGCTTCCAAATGTGCTGCCTTTTCGTTGTCGGTGCTTCCAAATGAGTTGCCTTTTCGTTGTTGGTGCTTTCAAATGTGCTGTCTTTTGTTGTCGGTGCTTCCAAATGTGCTGCATTTTCGTTGGCGGTGCGTCCAAAATGTGGTGCCTTTTTTTGATGGTGCTTCTGTTTTTAATGTTGTTTTGACTCTAGTATTATAGTAAATTGTTCTTGATTTCACTTGCGTATTATTCCATCCGGTGCATGTATATAAGTGCGTCCTAGACAGCAGGTCGTTCAGTTTGTTACTGTCGTCGACGGTGTAAGGATCACCTAGATTATTTCATCTGGTGCATAAGTCGCGTAATTACCTGTTCTTGAGAACTCGATGGCATCTTTACCGACTTTAACGTCGAACTCGAAGGACGTTGTACCATCGTCTACGGGAACATTGACGTCAGCGACGACAATGGTGGAGCGGATCCCGTTGGCAACGACGACGACGTCAACATTGGAGGAGATTTCAACAGATGTGATACCACCAGCAGAAGATAGCTTAATGACTACAGAGCTGGAGTTGCAGGAAATTACGACGATCGACGATACGATCTCGATGGAGACTTCAATGGATGCTGATTTGACAACGGGGGAACATAGGTGCTGTTACTGCGACAAGATTTTCTCAAACAACAGCAATGCTCGGCGACACGCGAGGAGCGAATGTGCCAAGAACCTATATCGTAAAATGTTTGTTTGTGAGAAATGTCATAAGCAGTTTGCCAGAAAAGATAATATGAAAACGCACGTGAAGGCATGCAAAGGTCCTGCTGTGCGGCAGAAAGTAAAGGTTTCGGCGCAACAACGATGCATCGATGTGCAAAAGAGTATGCCTGGAAATGGTAATACTGTTGCAACGCCTGTATCTGGATCAGGTCTGAAAGGATCGTCTTTATTACCACGGTATCCTTGCAGCTACTGTGATACGTCGTTCGCATTTTCCCATGATGCACGAAGACATGAGCAGAGCAAATGCGCGAAGAATCCTTCTCGCATGAAGTTTCGCTGTGATGAGTGCTTTAAATGGTTTGCTCGAATTGACAGTTTGCGACATCATGCGAAAAAATGTAAAGGTGGAGTCTGTGCTCCTACTGCTGAACTACCTGCCGACATTTCGACTCCTCGCTTTAGATTGGAGACACGAAAGCGTACAACCAAAAAAACAGATGCCCAGAAACCGATTGTTATGACGTCTGAACATGGAACTAAACCCTAAGACTGTGTTCGGAGCATTACAAGTGAACGATAATGGCTTCTACTTGGCGCAGTCTGCATTTCGTGGAACGTTGAAAGACTACTATTATCTAAATACGTTTAGTGAGACGAAAGACATTTGTAATTTTCTTGACGATATCAGCTTACTGATGATGTAGCAACAAACGGACCTTTGAAATATAACTTGTAGTTGGACTGTATATATGGAAAGCCATATCCGTTCGATGACAAAGTGAAGAAGTGTGCATTCAAGACATCGGCTGCAGTAATTTACAGTTCTAACGATGTGAAGCAAACTGTTAAAAACGGTATCCAGAAACTCTGTCAAGAAGAGGCGGACTATGTCTGTAAAGGTTCTGGCTGGACTCTGTCTAGTATAAACCGATTGGAGCTAAGAATTAGTCATTTCACACCGCTGCGGAACTAAATGATTATAAGATTGCTGGCATTCACAAATGTTCGTGTAGTAAAATAGAAATTATGTAATAAATATTATGTTTGTAAAAGTACTTGCGGTGTTTAGTTCCTCGAACCTGACACTTTTCTGATATTTAAAATAAATTTATTTTTAGCTTCGTTCAGAGCTCGAACCAAGGACTGGAATCGACCGAATCAATATGTTAATTAATGAGTGAATTATTCAATGAAATTTAAATTTTTTTCATTAAAATTGGATAATAAATACAAATATCTAAAATGACGGTCGTATTGTCTTATAGGATGATGGTTGATTTGGAAACTATGCTTCTTTTAGGACTTTGATTATTATTTATTAAAATTATAATTTTTTACATAAAATCAAATGTTTAACATCGTCTAGGGATCAAACCAAGGACGGGAATCGATCGCTTCAATCAGTTTATTTATTGCCAATTTATTTAACGAATTTAGAAATTTTTCCCGCATTTATAGCATTGAAATTACGGATTTTCAAGATGGCGGACATGACGTCACACTAGGTGACGATATATATGCTTTGAAAAAAAAGTGGTGGGAGTTAGTCTGTCAGCAGCCACCACGGGGGGGAAAGATCAGTCGGCATTTTTTTTTTTGCCCGCACCGGGTACGAACCGAGGACTCCGAGCTCCGTGTCGTAAAAGTTTGTTTTGGAAATATTTTTATTAAATTTTTATTATTTGAATTTTTTTATAAATTTAATTTTTTTTTATTAAATCGGAGGATAAATTAAAAAGTTAAAGATAGCGGGCGTAAAGAAATTGCAACGGTGACGTCATCATCCAAGATGGCGGTCATGGTATCCTTATTTCTAGAAATGGCTTATCGGAGGTTGTAGACATGGATGCTTAAGCAAGTTTTAGGAATTTTCAGCCGCTGGGATTTTTTATGGACTAAAACGGGACATTTTCCCTCTAAACGGGAAATTTTTCCCTCGAAAACGGGAATTTTAAATTTATCAAAATTTTTGAGATCTTTTGGCGGAATTTTTTCCTAAGAAATGTAAATTTTGGGCAATTTTTGCCCAATTATGGCGAATTTTGAGGGTCAAAGGTCAATGTCATACTTGTCCCGTTACGCTGTGTCCCGTTACGCTCGTCCAAGATGGTGGTCGTGACGACACAATTCAACATGGAGGACCGGCTCCCGGCTCCACAGCCTGAAGCCTGATCCCGGACGCCCATTTATATACTACTTGCAAAGCAAATTGATGTAAGTAGTTATGCTTGTTAACAACAGATGACGCCATATTTTGCTTGTAGGTAAATATTATTTATTTTATGTGGGATGCAGGATGCTAACTAAAGATCGCAAAAGAAGGAAGGCTTCGCTAGACAACAAGGAGAAGGAAGTTCGTCCTTCGTGATAGTGTTTCTCATACGTCTTATCACATTTTTTTTTTGGACTGAGTAATGTTATTTTTTTAAATACACCTTATAAAAATATTAACATTTCAGATTTAATAGCAGAAATTTAAAATTTAATTTCAACACAGGATAAAATGGTATGACTTTTTAAGTATAAAAAAAACATCATGCAGTTATCGATTTCTCATCTGTAACCAGAAGCACTTGGAGAAAACTGCCATAATATTGACAAGAATAATCAGGAGCACACGGAGAAAACCGCCACAAGTTTTCTTTGATGTCATAAAATTACAGAAACAAATTAATAACAATTTAAAAATAAAAACGAAAAAATACAAAAACAGATTCTGCTAGCTTATGAACTTCCCATTGTTGTGCAAAGATAGAGTTCTAGTACAAGCCAGAATTTTCTCATTTTTTAATTTTTAATTTTTTATAGATTTTTTTTATGTAATTTTATGATATCAAAGAAAACTTTTGGCGGTTTTCTCCGCGTGCTCCTGATTATACTTGACAATTTTTTGATGGTTTTCTCCAAGTTATTCCGATTTTTCCTGGCTAGAAAACTGATGGTTTTTTCCATGTGCTTCTGGTTACAGATGAGAAATCGATAACTGCATGATGGTTTTTTTTATACTTAATGAGTCATACCATTTTATCCTGTGTTGAAATTAAATTTTAAATTTCTGGTACTAAATCAGAAATGACAATATTTTTATAAGGTGTATTTAAAAAAATTACATTACTCAGTCCAAAACAAAATGTTATAAGACGGATGAGAAACACTATCACGAAGGACGAACTTCCTTCACCTTGTCTAGCGAAGCCTTCCTTCTTTTGCGATCCTTAGTTATCATCCTGCATCCCACATAAAATAAATAATATTTACCTACAAGCAGAACTAATTACAACAATTTGCTTTGCATAAGATAACTTTACTCTCACTGATTAAACATTTAAAAAAATATATCATTTTTAAGTAATGGTTATAAATGGAAAACTGGCAGATTGATCATGGTTTTTTATCTACAGATGAATAGGAAGGAAGCCGCTGTAGATACTGTAACAAGGATTTTGACATGAGAAGGAATGCTAGACGTCATGAGAAGAATGGTTGTGTTAAAAACCCACTACGCAAAATGTTAAGCTGTAATCGGTGTAGCAGAATTTTAACACGAATTTACAGCTTAAAAAGACATGGTAGAACATGTAAAGCCAAGCCCACTTACGACATAGAGGACATCGATAAAGACACTACACAAATAAAGAGTGTGCTGGTTGGTGTAAATAGTTTTCCTTGTCTTGAGCGTGATGGTATTAGCTCACCCGATCTCGACAAAGAACTTAATTTGAAGGACGTTAATTATTTATAAAAGACAAACTAATGGAAGACTCCTAAAAGTCAAAATTGAGAATACATTCAAGCCTATATTCAGTAGATCCTCCATACTTTGAAAAATGATGGACTCCTAAAACCAGGAAACATGAAGACGATGAAAACACTTCGACATCAACGATATCCAATTCTTACGGTAATCTGGGTGAATACAATGCCTTCTACGGTGATTGCTACAGTGACTCTGAAGCTGGCGACGTTATCGAAGACTGTGATGAAGCAGCTGAAGCAGGCAAGATCGAAGACTGTGATGGTGTCCTGAGATCAAAACGATGGAAACGTCGTGATATATTAAATAAATCTGATTAAGCTTGTGATGACCACTGGCTGGATGATGAATGTTATCCTGAGGTTGGTGTTAAAACGGAAGGCACTAGAGATCATAATATTTATTATAAACGTGCAAGGAAGATGGTGGCAGGAGAGATTGATTACACATCATGGAAAGATCCAAACATATTAGTTAATCGGCTAAGACTGTTGGTGGCATCTGTTCGTACAGTAAAATACTCGCATATCGACGAAGTATCGTCCATACTTAAAGAACTGATGGAGGCTGGCTACATACAATAGTGACTTGTTTTACTTGAATTCGTAGAATGTTGAGAATTAAAATAAATAATTTAAATTATAAATATTTAATGTTTTATTTAATGTATTCCGATTCCCAACTAAGCCTGTGTTTCACTACTGTGTGTGTGTTCATTCCGTTTCATGTGTGTTAGTTCCGTTTCCTGTGTGTACTGTGTACCTTCCGTTTATTTGGTGTTCATTCCGTTTACTGTGTGTACTGTGTGTACATTCCCTTTTCCTGTGTGTACTGTGTGTACATTCCGTTTACTGTGTGTACTGTGTGTACATTCCCTTTTCCTGTGTGTACTGTTTGTACATTCCGTTTTCCTGTGTGTACTGTGTATACATACAGTTTCCTGTGTGTACTGTGTGTACGTTCCGTTTCCTGTGTGTACTGTGTTCATGGTTATATGTCTTCGTGGTCCGAAGACGCTTGGTGTATATGTATGGATGGTTTTGTACATGAACATTTTAAAGGTTTTTTAAGTATCAATAACTGGACTTTCATGTTAAGGCATAGCGTCACTGTATTTATTTAGTTGGTCAGGTATATTGACTTGAGTTTTATTTTGTAGAGTGAATTATTAATAAATTCCACGAAAGGTAATGGAAAACAAAATATTAAATTTATTTAATATTTTGTGACACCTGTCGCTATTCAAGAATTGAACTGAGGAGAGGAATCCATCGATTGAAAATTTAAATAAATAATTGATATTTCGGTGACTTTTGGAATTTTTCCCGGATCTCTAGATCATAATAATGACATGATACCAATATGGTGTCCAAATTTGAAGATGCCATGCAACTCAGTAATAATAAATGATTACTGCACTGTAGTAGGTTAGAATAAATCTAGCATGATGGTTATGATGGTAATACGAGTACACAGACAAGATGGTGTCCTCCAGCAGACGAAAACAAGATGGTGGCAATGTCTTCTAGCAGGTGGTAGCTCCTGGGAGCATGTACTGAACACAAAATGTCGGATCCATGATGGCCGTCAAGGTCAAATTTCAAGGTCAAAGTTCAAGGTCAAATTCAAAATTCAAGGTCAAGGTAAAATTTCAAGTTCAAAGTCAAATTTCAAGGTCAAGGTCAAAGTTTAATGTCAAGGTCAAAGTTTAATGTCAAGGTCAAAGTTTAAGTTCAAGGTCAAATTTCAAGGTCAAGGTCTAAGTCAAAGTTCAAGGTCAATGTCAAATTTCGAGGTCAATGTCAAATTTCAATGCCAACAGTCGACGTCAAAGGTATGGTGAACAGAAAATTATATTAGCATTTCGCCAGTACACTCTAGCAAGCGAAAACAAGATGGCGGCCTCCAGCAGAAGAATACAAGGTGGTGGACATGACGACATACTAGTTGACGATATATACCTTGGTATTGGTGGTGTGAGGTCATTCTAGGTAGCTTCCGTGGAGGTAGGATCAGCCGTGTACTCTCCCAGGGAATCTAACCATTGACAGAAATAGTTTAAATAACTAATCATATGAAGTAGGCAATTTTTAGAATTTTTTTTTTATTTTTTTTCGTATTTTCTAGCATTGAAATTACGGATTTTCAAGATGGCGGCCGTAACGATACATGCAACATTAATATGATCCAATATGATGGTCGTAACGTAAAGTGTAACGATGAAATCGAACGCAATCAATATGACGGGCGTAACGAAACATGCATAATTTATATTACCTAAGATGGCGACCGTAACGATGTGGCAACATTAGTTTGTTTAAATATTTTTACTAAAATTTTATTTATTGAATTTTTTTATAATTTTTTTAATTTTTTTTATTAAAATCGGATAATAAATAAGATTTTCTAGTAGGTGGGCGTTACGGAAGTTGCAACGGTGACGTCATAATCCTAAAATAGGCTTATCGGAGGCTGTATACAAGGATTCTTAAACCTCTTTTAGGAATTTGTGTTTTTTGTAAGGCAAAAGTATTTTGAGGTTTTTCGAAATCTTAATTTTTGAATTTTTGTGGAAGAAATCGAGAAATTTTTCCTCAAAGCGGTAATTTAGAGTCATTTTGAGTCAGTTTTGAGGAATTTTTAGGAATATTTTGGTCCAAAATGGCCGCCGTGACGTCACAATCCAAGATGGCGGTCGGCACCACAGTCACCATACCCAGGACCCTGTGCCAGGACCGGCCAAACTATACTACACTGATTATAATTTAGGAAATTATGTGATTGTTTTCTCTGTGTGCTCCTGATTTTTCTTGCCAATACTTTAATGGTTTTCTGCAGGTTCTTCTGATTATTCCTTAAATATATTTTTGGTTTTCTCCGTGTTCTATTTATTCCTGGCGAGACTTCTGCTGATGTACTCCGAATTATTTTCATTATTCCCGAGAAAAATCCCCCTTTTGTAATTTTTTTTGTAAGGTGACAAGCTATTTTATTCTGAGTTACGCTTACTTAGTGAATTCCTGTTACCAAATCAGCATTTACAATATCAATTTTTATTTTGTGGAATTAAATTACTAAGCCGATTACTATGGCTCCAGATGGCTGAGAAATACTATCCTGCAAGATGATCTTCCTTTTCCTTGATGTCTAATAAGGTCCTCCTCTTGCGATCGTGAGAGAGCATTTCGTATCCCACATTAAAAAAATTAATATTTACTACTATGAAACATGTGGCGTCATCTGTTGTTGAAAAGCAGAACTACTTGGTCTTGAATCTTTTAAAATATAAAATTTTTCTCGCTGATGAAATATGAAAAATTCTCTTTAAGTAAATGTGCTAATTTAAACCTAAGTTTTTCTGGTATTAGCCGTAGAAGCTAACATGGATCCTGGTACGTTGCCTGTTGCTTTATTAAAAATACACCGCTGCAGATACTTCAGCAAAGACTTTAGCTTGTGGAAAAAATGCTAAACGTCATGAGAGGGTCCTTGCTAAAAACCATTTAGTTTCAATCAGTGTTAGAAATCCTATGGTCGAAGATATTTATTGTATAAACATCGCAAGAATTGTACAACAAAGCTGACTAAAGATAACGAGGTTTGGTCTACAACACCGAGAAAGTGGAATGAAGGCAAAATATTATACGACTCTGATGATTTCGGAAAATATAGAAATGCTAATGCTAAAAATACTATCCCAGATCTTTCTAATGATTTTAAATTGAAAACTAACAAATAAAGTAGCATCTTCATGGAAAAGCAAAAAATGTTTACATCGAATTCTAGTCGAATCCATGAAATTTTAAACGATAGAGAACGAGCTGAAGCTGACAAGATCCAAGACTGCGATGAAACACCTGAAGCTGACATGATTGAAGACTGTGTTAACACTTCTGAGGCTGACACAGAGACTGTGATGAATCACCTAAAGATGGAAAGATGGAATACTTGTGATGAAGCATTGGAACCGAAACGATGGAAATGTCGTGATAAATTATATTATTCTGATAAACTTACAATTATTACTGGGAAGATAAAGATATTAATTTATTTAATAAACATGCAACGAAGATGACAGCAGCAGAAAAATCGATTACGCATCATCGAAAGATCGTAAAAAAGTATGTTTTGGGGGCTACTCCGCCAGGCTTCAGGCTGTGGTGACAGTAGAGCCGACCGCTCTCTTGGATTGTGACGTCACGGCGGCCATCTTGGCTAACCGTTACCTTGACCTTCGACCTTGAACTGAAATTTTACATTCAAAAGTTTTCAAAATTTGCCAACATTTTCCAAAATTTACCTAAAATTCCTCAAAATTGGCCAAAATTTCTATTTTTTTGGAAAAATGTCCCACCAAAAAAATTAAAAAATTTTGATTAATTAAAAATTTCTCTTTTCGAAGGAAAAATTTTTGTCTCAAGGGAAAATTTACCGTTTTTAATCCTTAAAAATTCCAGCGGCTAGAAATGTCCATTTTGAGGCTTAAGCATCCATTTCTATAGCCTCCGATAAGCCTCCGACATCATCATGGATTATATCATCTTGGATTATGACGCCACCGTTTCAATTTCCTTTACAGCCACCATCTTGAAAATCTAGCCTACGATTGGTCGTGTCTGGTAGCTTTCTAGACATGCTTGGCTACAAACTTAATTTTCTTGGCCACCGATTTCATGCCTGGCTACTGACTGGAAGTGTCTATCCAACATCTGAATATACCTAGTATATCGACTGTCATGTAGAACTGCCCTTAAAACCAGTTTTAAAGGTCTCGCTTCATCTTCTAATAAGATTGTAGTATTGGAGAAAAAATTATAAATTGCTTGTTTTTTGTATTTATAGAAATTACATAGGCGAAGGTCGGGTAATATCGGACAATGGGTGATATCGGACAGTACCAGTTTCCAAAGGTGGACGCTAGGGGCAACACCAATCGGTCGCTTGTCTCGTAGGTCTGAGTAAAGGACACGCGGTGTCGCCATTATGAGTTCGTCCGTTGTGTGCTTGCGGAGTAGTGCTACATTTTATTCATTTTAAGCCAGGACCCTCTGCAAGAAGATAAATTTGCCGGGTTGTTACAACATAACAATTAAGATTTTTATTAGTCTAACAATAGTAACTTGTGTTCTAATTCTTTATATATTACCATACCATGTAACATTTGTGTGCGACAAACACAACATATTATATGACATAATTTCGATGATTGCGTGTATGTCCGGTAATATCGGACAACTTGCTGAAGGGTTATATCGGACGGTTGCGGGTAGTATCAGACACAATGGTTCGGTAATTTTCCGTCTATTCTGATTCGAGTGTTTTTTCTATTTACAGAAAATGGAGAAAAGAAGGGGAAAGTGGAAAGAAGATGATATGAAATTAGCAGTTGAGCATGTAAGAAATAATGAAATGAGAATTAGAGAAGCAAGTGAACAATTTTCCTTTCCGAAGAGTACACTAAGTGATCGACTAATTAAAATTGTTTCGGGAAATGAGGCAATTATGAAACAACAGATAGTTTCCTTTTGGGAAATACTTTCAGTGATGCACACGAGGAGCAGTCATATAACCATGTTAAAGCTCTAGATAGACAACTCATGGCACTAACTCGAGATGCATTTCTTAAACTATCTTTGACTTGGCAGAACATCTATTAATTGATCCTCACTTCAATAAGCAAAAAAAAAAAAAAGAGGGCTGTAAAAGACTTCTACTATGAGTTCATGAAGAGGCATTCTGATTTTAGTCTAAGGTCTGCAGAATGCACAAGTTTGCAGCGAGCTGCGGGGTTTAATAAAGAACAAGTTGGTCGGTTTTATGAAAAGCTGACTGAATTATTGGACAAATATTAATTTAGTCCATCGCGAATCTTTAATGCAGATGAAACTGGGGTGTCATGTGTTCACAACAATCAACTGAAAGTCATGACTATAAAGGGAAAGCAACAGGTTGGGAAATTAACATCAGGCGAAAGAGGAAGAAATGTAACTGTTATGTTATGCATCAATGCTTCTGGGGACCTGTTTGTTCCCCCATTGTTTGTTTTCCCCAGAGTTCGCATCGATAATGCTCTCACTAAAGATGCTCCTGATAGGAGTATGTTTGACGGCCAACCAAGTGGTTGGATTACCAAAGATGGATTCCTAAAATGGTTCTAATTATTTGTTGAACGAGTTGCGCCATGTGAAAAGAACCCTACGCTGTTAATTGTTGATGGTTATTTAAGTCACAAGGACTTAGATGTGATTCTGTTTGCTTGTTCGCACTACGTCCATATCCTGAGTTTACCGCTCATACAACTCACAAAATGCAACCGCTGTACAGAGTAAGGTAAAAGCACCTATTATGAGACCTTTCCTAATATGGGACCCTAGACTTTCTCAGCCGGGAGCTCCTCAACTCTAGCGGACAATACACTAACTCGGTGTAGGGAACGTTTTCTTGCGTGTGTATTGTTTTCATTAGCGAGCGAATGTGCAGACAAGCGTGGTTACCGATTTTGTGTTTTACGAGCTATCGAGTTTTCCACCGAGATAACAGAAACGGCTTACATATAAATCAAGGTAAGGTTACTTGTTATAACATTCATACATGCTGATTGCTATATAGATGAGTGGTTATGTGCATGCTAGTTAGATTGTGTTTCGTGCACTTTTTGTATCTGCAACACAATCACTTTTGTTCCGTATTGATGGCTCCTATTATGAGACCTACAGAGTACCCTTTTATGGGATACTATCTCATATTAGGAACCGGGTCTCATATTAAGAGCTTCCTGCTAAATAAAGTGTTATGCATTTAAATATGAGAGTATCAATTAACTATCGCCTTGTTACAACACAATGATGATTTATTATGTTATAATGTACTTAAATTGCTTCATATCTAATGTATAGCAATATAATTCTCGTTATTAACAAACTGTAATGACATATTTCATAAGTAATGCTGGACTTAGGATATTAATTCATAGGCATAGATTAACAGTTTTCTTTGCCTAAAATGACATTGATTTGAACTTTATTTTTACCTTTCATATTAATGTTTTGCTTTTAGAGGGATCCTAGCCGAAATCCGAAAAGGAAGAAATGGACAAGGAGCAGATGATCCTAGCTGTCAAAGCTGTACAAACAGGTACTATGGGTTACAAGTCAGCAGCGAAACATTTTGGTGTATCAAAAAGCACAGTGGAAAGTTATATGAAAAATACTGAATTGCGTACTGATGATTTGGTAAATGTGCCATTAGGAAGAAGGCCTACATTAAGCTGTAAACTAGAAAATGAACTCGTACCGTACTTCATTGAGATGGATAAAAGGTTTTATGGGTTGAGGAAATGTGATATTAAAAGGATGGCCTTCCAACTAGCCATTGCTAATGGTATCAAACACCCATTCTCAGAAAAAATAAATCAGCTGGTAAGAAGTGAATGGGGTCTTTCTTAAAGCGTCATCCACAGTTGTCATTAAGAGTTCCCCAAGGCATTTCTCACGCCAGAGTAAAAGGTTTCAGTTCTGAAAATGTGAAAACATTTTTTGGGCTCTATGTAACTGAATTTGACAAAATTAAAGGCCGTCCTCACAGGTTGTACAATGTTGACGCGACTGGGGTAACTGTGGTACAGCACAGAGCTGAGAAGGTAATATCCCTGAAAGTAAAACGAGAAGTAGCTGCACTGACATCAGCTGAGAGAGGGTCACTCATAACAGTCGTTACTTGCATGAATGCAGTTGGTTATTTTGTCCCTCCATTGATAGTGTGGCCAAGGAAAAATATGAAAATAGAACTCATGGATGGGGCACCAGCTGGTTCTATTTGGGGGTGCCACCCTTCTGGGTGGATTCAGGGGGATTTGTTCACAAAGTGGTTTGATCATTTTTTGAATATACATAGCCATCACTTGAAGACCCTGTTCTTCTTGTTCTCGATGGCCACTACTCACACACCAGAAATGTTGATGTGATACGATTGGCTAGAGAGAACCACGTATCATTCATTTTTATCCCTCCTCACAGTTCACACAAAATGCAGCCACTGGATGTAGGCTTCATGAAACCACTGAAAACCTATTATGCCTCAGAAATACAGGCTTCTTTAAGAAACAACCCTAACCGTATTGTAACACCACTCTTGGTTGCAAAGTTGTTCAGTTCAGCATATCAACGAGCTGCAACAATGGAAATAGCAGTCAATGCATTCCGTTAAACAGGATTTTACCCATTCAACAGTGATGCGTTTCGTGATTGTGACTTTGTAATTCACAGTTGTCACGAAATTCCTGATAGAGATGTTCATACCAGTGCAACTATCATCGCCACTTCGAATGACACATCAACTGGTGCAGGACCATCTAATTCTCAGCCTGTTCTGCCTATGGATTGCCCACATTTTTCTGGCACAGGGCCTTCTGATGCTAGTCCTGCTTAAACTATGGACATCACACCTATCTCTCCTAAAGACATTAAGCCACTTCCTAGTCTTTCAGCAAATTTATAAAGCCGAAGATGTGGCAAAGCATCTGTAATAACCTCATCGCCTTACAAATCCGATCTCCTGAAGAGTTTGGAAAGAGCTACAACAGCAAAAAATAAAAAAAGAAGCTGCAGGGAAATGTCATAAAACCCTGACAAAAACCTTCTGCCAACACACAAAAGTCAAGATCACGATGTTGTACAAGAAAATTAATGGAACAATCCAGCAACGACGAGTCGGATGATGATTTCGACATCTTATCAGATAGCTCTGGTGAAGAAGACAACGATGCTGAATGCCTCTTCTGTGGATGCATATTTTCAGATGAAATACATGGCGAACAGTGGATACAGTGTACTGTCTGCTGTCGTTGGGCTCATGAACATTGTGGTGCCACTGACAGTCACTTTGTGTGTCCTCATTGCCAAAAGAGGATAAAGAAATAATGTGTCCCATATTAGGAAACCTTTTTTTTCCTTTGGAAAAGTGCAGTGTCTTCCGTTTTTTGCAGAGGACATAAATTTATTATTTTAAAACAATATGTATGTATTGCATTTTATAGTTAAACATATAAAGTGATTTATTATGCGTGAAATGTTAATTTATGTTCACTTAATAAAAATATATGAATTTTATTTAAAAGGGGTCCCATAATAGGTGCCTTTACCTTAGTTATGAAACCTTTTAAGAATGCTTTTAACGAAGCCTAATTTTTGTGGATACGAAAATATCCTAATCTTAAAATTGCTCTCAAGAACATAGCTGGACTGGTTAACTGCATTAGCAAAAGTCTTCATTAAGGAACTTACTCAATCAGCTTTCTTGTGCATACGGATTTACCCATTAAACCGTAGCATATCCACAGACTTGGATTTCCATGCTAGCTTGATTGACTTACCGATCACTGTTCAAGAAGAATCTCCACAATTGGTTCTAAGACAGAGTTCACCAGAGCCTTCAACTTCAGATCAAGCAATAGGTCTTACAACACAGCAAGAGTCAAATCTATTTGCTCCTGAATGGAATGTTCTGAAAGCACTGTACTGCGCTCTTCAGACATCGATGTAGTAGAACAAATTTCTCCATGTCCTAGCAGTGCATTGGCCAAGTTAAACCCACGAAAACGAGGGGGAGACAGAAGTGAAGTTCTAACATCGAGCCCATACAAAAATGAGCTTGAAGCAGAAAGATGCAAGTTGGATGTGAATAAAAAGTCTCAAACCACTAAGAAACTAAAAGGAATACATCTCCGAAAAACATCAAGGCCTAGAAAACCGCAACCAAAAGTTCCATGTGCAACAAGCGAAGAAACCAGTGACAGTATCATTTACGGTGAAATTTTCAGTGATTATTGGATACATTGTACCATATATAAAGGATGGACACATGAAAAATATGCTGACCTTGAAGGGGATGCTGTATTTTATGTGTGACGTTCGTAAGAATATACGTAAATATTATTTACAAGCAGTATTTTGTAAAACTCTGAAGGGGAAATGACTGTCCGCTATAACCCTCCAGCTTATGGAAAACTTCGAAATACCAATGTTTGTACGCACGTAGAAAACTAATTTTTCTAAATGTTTTAGTCCATTTTCTTCATTGAGTGATATAAATGATTAAAGCACAATTCCAGAGACCTATGTACGTTTATTTACACGGCGTAAGTTACATTGTTATTAAAAGAAACCCGAAGGCAACTTGTACTGCCCGACCTTCCCCTATTAATTTTTTTCAATTTGTAACCTTATTTTCAGTTCTTGAAATTGTCACTTAAATAATAAATAAAATATAATTTATTTTATTTATCATCCGTCAAGTATCGACTGTTGACGAAAATCTATCTAATCATTCTCGACATTAATTTTGATAATTCTATAAATTTTCTTGCAAATTTCTAAGTCACATATTACAAATCTCCGAGATAACTGCCATATATTTTAAATAGAGGCTAGTAGATGAGGAACGTAAGCAGTAGTGTAGGAATGACGGTCCGAGATCAGGCGCCAGGCGGTGGTGGTGGTGTCGGAGTCCGCCATATTGGATTTGTGACGTCACGGCGGCAAAAATTCCTCAAAATTCCTCAAAAATGACTCAAAATGACTCAAAATTTCCCGTTTTAAGAAAAAATTTCCCGTTTTCGAGGGAAAAATTCCCGTTTCGAGGGAAAATTTCCCATTTTATTCCTTAAAAATCCCAGCGGCTGAAAATTCCTAAAACTGGCTTAAGCATCCTTAACTCAAGCCCACGTTAAGCCATTTATAGGATTATGACGTCACCGTTGCAATTTCCGTTACGCCCGCCATCTTTAACTATTTTACTATCCGATTTTAATGAAAAAAATTTAAAATTTATAAAAAAATTAAATTAATAAAATTTTAATATATTTTTTATAAAAAATATACTTTTTAGACATGGAGTTCGGAGTCCTCGGTTCGAACCCGACGAGGTCAAAAAAATAAAAATGACGACCGATCCTTCCCTCGTGGTGGGTGCTGGCAGACTGACTCCCACCACTTTTTATCATCATCTAGTATGATGTCATGGCCGCCATCTTGTCTTCGTCTGCTGGTAGCCATCATCATCTTGTTATCGTCGGCTAGAGTGCGCCGATGACATGTAAGTTTGATTCTTATCCGCTAGAGTGCAGTAATAATTTATTAATGTGACACCCGCCATCTTGAAATTCGGCCGCCATCTTGAAATCATGTAATAATGTTGCTACAAAAGTGGGAAAAATTCCAAAATTCATTAAATAAATCACTCATTAATTTACATATTGATTCGATCCGCTCCAGTCCTCTGTTCGATACCCGATCGATGCAATAATTAATTTTATGTAAAAAATAATAATTTCAATAAACCATGTTCAAAATTCTTAAAGAGACTCTAAATCCTCTACGACCATCATCCTATCAGACATCAAGACCACCATATTGGAAATGTGTAATTTTAATGCTAGAGATCCGGGAAAAAGTTCAGAAATCATTAAATAAATTTCCGATCAATATACTGATTAATTAGATCGACTAAGGTCCTTGGTACGATCTAGGATGATGCAAAAAAAAATTAAATATAACATCAATTTAACATAATAGTAACAGGTTCGAGGAATTAAACAACACAAGTTCTTTTACAAACATAATATTTATTACATAATTTCTATTCTACTACAGGATCATTTGCGAAAGCCAGCAATCTTATAATCATTTAGTTCCGCAGTGGTGTGAAATGACTAATTCTTAGCTCCAATCGGTTTATACTAGACAGAGTCCAGCCAGAACCTTTACAGACATAGTCCACCTCTTCTTGACAGAGTTTCTGGATACCGTTTTTAACAGTTTGCTTCACATCGTTAGAACTGTAAATTACTGCAGCCGATGTCTTGAATGCACACTTCTTCACTTTGTCATCGAACGGATATGGCTTTCCACATATACAGTCCAACCACAAGTTATATTTCAAAGTCCGTTTGTTGCTACATCATCAGTAAGCTCATTGATTATCTTCTGTCTGATATCGTCAAGAAAATTACAAATGTCCTTCGACTCACCGAACGTATTTAGATAATAGTAGTCTTTCAACGTTCCACGAAATGCAGACTGCGCCAAGTAGAAGACATTATCGTTCACTTGTAATGCTCCAAACACAGTCTTAGGTTTAGTTCCATGTTCAGACGTCATAAAAATCGGTTGCTGGACATCTGTTTTTTTTTTGGTTATACGCTTTCGTGTCTCCAATCTAAAGCGAGGAGTCGAAATGTCGGCAGGTAGTTCAGCAGTAGGAGCACAGACTCCACCTTTACATTTTTTCGCATGATGTCGCAAACTGTCAATTCGAGTAAACCATTTAAGGCACTCATCACATCGAAACTTCATGCGAGAAGGATTCTTCGTGCATTTGCTCCGCTCATGTCTTCGTGCATCATGGGAAAATGCGAATGACGTATCACAGTAGCTGCAAGGATACCGTGGTGATGAAGACGATCCTTTCAGACCCGATCCAGATACAGGCGTTGCAACAGTAGTACCATTTCCAGGCATTCTCTTATGCACATCGATGCATCGTTGTTGCGACGAAACCTTTACTTTCTGCCGCACAGCAGGACCTTTGCATGCCTTCATGTGCGTTTTCATAATATCTTTTCTGGCAAACTGCTTATGACATTTCTCACAAACAGACATTTTACGATATAGGTTCTTGACACATTCGCTCCTCTCGTGTCGCCGAGCATTGCTGTTGTTTGAGAAAATCTTGTCGCAGTAACAGCACCGATGTTCGCTAGTTGTCATATCAGCATCCATTGAAGTCTCCATCGAGGTCGTATCGTCGATCGTCGTGGTTTCCTGCACATCCAGCTCAGTAGTCATTAAGCTATCTTCTGCTGGTGGTATCACATCTGTTGAAATCTCCTCCAATGTTGACGTCGTCGTCGTTGCCAACGAGATCTACTCCACCATTGTCGTCGCTGACGTCAAGGTTCCCGTAGACGATGATACAACGTCCATCGAGTTCGGCGTTAAAGTCGGTAAAGATGCCATCGAGTTCTCAAGAACAGGTAATTACGCGACTTATGTACCAGATGAAATAATCTAGGTAATCCTTACACCGTCGTTGACAGTAACAAACTGCGCGACCTGCTGTCTATGACTCGCTTATATACATGCACCGGATGGAATAATACGCTAGTCAAATCAAGAATCATTTACAATAATACTAGAGTCAAAACAACATTAAAAATAGAAGGACCATCAACGAAAAGGCAGCACATTTGGAAGCACCGACAACGAAAAGGCAGCACATTTGGAAGCACCGACAAAGAAAAGGCAGCACCGCCAACGAAAAGGCAGCACATTTGGAAGCACCGACAACGAAAAGGCAGCACCGCCAACGAAAAGGAAGCACATTTGGAAGCACCGACAACGAAAAGGCAGCACCATCATCGTAAAGGCACGGACCGCAAGACCGGGTCATGTCAATATCAGACATATAGACCATGAACTCAGTACACACAGGAAAAAGGAATGTACACGCAGGAAAACGGAACGTACACGCAGGAAAACGGAACGTACACGCAGGAAAACGGATCGTACACGCAGGAAAACGGATCGTACACGCAGGAAAACGGAATGTTCACGCAGGAAAACGGAAAGTACACGCAGGAAAACGGAATTTACACGCAGGAAAATGGAATGTACACGCAGGAAAACGGAACGTACACGCAGGAAAAAACGGAACAAACACGCAGGAAAAAACGGAACGTACACGCAGGAAAACGGAACGTACACGCAGGAAAACGGAAGGTACACCCAGGAAAACGGAACGTACACGCAGGAAAACGGAACGTACACGCAGGAAAACGGAATGTACACGCAGGAAAACGGAACGCACACGCAGGAAACCGGAACGTACACGCAGGAAAACGGAACGTACACGCAGGAAAACTGATCGTACACGCAGGAAAACGGAACGTACACGCAGGAAAACGGAATTTACACACAGGAAAACAGAAAGTACACGCAGGAAAACGGAACGTACACGCAGGAAACGGAACGTACACGCAGGAAACGGAATGATCACAGGCTCCAAAATTCATTGGCTCCAATATTTATTGACTCCAATATTCATTGGCTCCAATATTCATTTACTCCAATATACATTGACTCTAATATTCATTGGCTTCAATATTCATTGGCTCCATCAGTCATTGTCACCAACAGTATTTGGTTCCAAAAGACTTTTGGCTCTAAATATATTTGGCTAGAATTCTTCGAGTCTAAGAGACTATGAGGCCACATGGCTACGAGTCTAAAATGATCTAGATATTTACGAGTTATACACGGCTTGCGAGGCTAGAGCTACGAAGCTTCTAGTTCACAAGTTTACTTGACTGCGAGGATACAGGACTACTAGTCTACATGATTACTTGACTACGAAGCTACTCGTCTACAAGGCTCCAATTGCAGCATCTGTCTTCGTCAGAATTTTCTCTCTTGCTCCAACTGCACCGCCACCATTATGTTATAAGATTACATGGATACTTGCTTACGTAGCTTCAAGTCTACGTGGCTCCAATGTATCATGACTACGCGACTTCAAACAATGAGGTTACGAGACTACGTGAATACGAATCTTCAAGTTTACGAGACTGCGAGGCTACAGAGCTACGAAGCCTCTAGAAAAAGAGTTTTCGTGACTGCGTGGATACAGGAATACAAGTCTGTATGAGTTCTTGACTACGAAGCTACTCGTCTACAAGGCTCCAATTGACACATCTGTCTTCGATGGAATTTTCTCTTTTGCTACATCTACACCATCAGCATTATGTTATAAGATTACAAAGCTACTTGCTTACATAGCTTCAAGTCTACGAGGCTCCAATACATCATGACTACGAGACTACGAGCCATGAGGTTACGAGACTATGCGATTGTAAGTCTTCAAGGTTACGTCATCGCGAGGCTATAGGACTACGAAGCTTCCAGATTGCATGGTTACGAGAATGCATGACTAATTGGCCGCATGGCTACGAAACTTTATGTCTCTAACTGACTACAATAGCACTATTCAGTGGTAAGAGTTAATTTATTTCATGCAAAGGTACTTGCTGCAAGCAATTCCGCTTTTCAACATCAGATGACGTCACGTTTTGCTTGCAGGTAAAATAATATTTATTTATTTTATGCGGGATGTGGGTTGTTCACTTTCGATCGCATAAGAAGAATGACATCGATAGTCTTCAAGGAGAAGGAAGTTCGTCCTTCCTGCTAGTGCTTCTCAGATTTCTCACGGTCCGCCATCTTGGATTGCGACGTCACGGCTGTCATCTTGGATGGGTGTGACTTTGACCTTTGACCGAAACCGCAGGAATGATCGCAAGCACACGGATAAACCATCAAAATATTGATAAGAATAATCAGGAGCACACGGAGAAAACCATCATAATATTGGCAAGAATAATCAGGAGCACACGGAGAAAAACGACACATGTTTTCTTTGATATCATAAAATTACAAAAAAAAATATTTAAAAATAAAAATAAATTAATAAAAAAATTTAAAATGAAAACAAAAAATACATAAAATTCTAGCTTGTACTAGAACTCTATCTTTGCTCAACAATGATAAGTTTACAAGCTAGCAGAATCTGTTTATGTATTTTTTGTTTTTATTTTAAATTTTTTGATTAAATTATTTTTATTTTTAAATATTTTTTTTTTTGTAATTTTATGATATCAAAGAAAACATGTGTCGTTTTTCTCCGTGTGCTCCTGATTATTCTTGTCAATATTATGATGGTTTTCTCCGTGTGCTCCTGATTATTCTTATCAATATTTTGATGGTTAATCCGTGTGCTTGCGATCATTCCTGCGGTTTCGGTCAAAGGTCAAAGTCACACCCATCCAAGATGACAGCCGTGACGTCGCAATCCAAGATGGCGGACCGTGAGAAATCTGAGAAGCACTAGCAGGAAGGACGAACTTCCTTCTCCTTGAAGACTATCGATGTCATTCTTCTTATGCGATCGATAGTGAACAACCCACATCCCGCATTAAATAAATAAATATTATTTTACCTGCAAGCAAAACGTGACGTCATCTGATGTTGAAAAGCGGAACTGCTTGCAGCAAGTACCTTTGCATGAAATAAATTAACTCTCACCACTGAATAGTGCTATTGTAGTCAGTTAGAGACATAAAGTTTCGTAGCCATGCGGACAATTAGTCAGGCAATCTCGTAACCATGCGTTCTGGAAGCTTCGTAGTCCTATAGCCTCGCGATGACGTAACCTTGAAGACTTACAATCGCATAGTCTCGTAACCTCATGGCTCGTAGTCTCGTAGTCATGATGTATTGGAGCCTCGTAGACTTGAAGCTATGTAAGCAAGTAGCTTTGTAATCTTATAACATAATGCTGATGGTGTAGATGTAGCAAAAGAGAAAATTCCATCGAAGACAGATGTGTCAATTGGAGCCTTGTAGACGAGTAGCTTCGTAGTCAAGAACTCATACAGACTTGTATTCCTGTATCCACGCAGTCACGAAAACTCTTTTTCTAGAGGCTTCGTAGCTCTGTAGCCTCGCAGTCTCGTAAACTTGAAGATTCGTATTCACGTAGTCTCGTAACCTCATTGTTTGAAGTCGCGTAGTCATGATACATTGGAGCCACGTAGACTTGAAGCTACGTAAGCAAGTATCCATGTAATCTTATAACATAATGGTGGCGGTGCAGTTGGAGCAAGAGAGAAAATTCTGACGAAGACAGATGCTGCAATTGGAGCCTTGTAGACGAGTAGCTTCGTAGTCAAGTAATCATGTAGACTAGTAGTCCTGTATCCTCGCAGTCAAGTAAACTTGTGAACTAGAAGCTTCGTAGCTCTAGCCTCGCAAGCCGTGTATAACTCGTAAATATCTAGATCATTTTAGACTCGTAGCCATGTGGCCTCATAGTCTCTTAGACTCGAAGAATTCTAGCCAAATATATTTAGAGCCAAAAGTCTTTTGGAACCAAATACTGTTGGTGACAATGACTGATGGAGCCAATGAATATTGAAGCCAATGAATATTAGAGTCAATGTATATTTGAGTAAATGAATATTGGAGCCAATGAATATTGGAGTCAATGAATATTGGAGCCAATGAATTTTGGAGCCTGTGATCATTCCGTTTCCTGCGTGTACGTTCCGTTTCCTGTGTGTACGTTCCGTTTTTCCTGGGTGTACGTTCCGTTTTACTGCGTGTACGTTCCGGTTTCCTGCGTGTACTTTCTGTTTTCCTGCGTGTAAATTCCGTTTTCCTGCGTGTACGTTCCGTTTTCCTGCGTGCACGATCCGTTTTCCTGCGTGTACGTTCCGTTTTCCTGCGTGTACGTTCCGTTTTCCTGCGTGTACGTTCCGTTTTCCTGCGTGTACGTTCCGTTTTCCTGCGTGTACGTTCCGTTTTCCTGCGTGTACGTTCCGTTTTCCTGCGTGTACGTTCCGTTTTCCTGCGTGTACCTTCCGTTTTCCTGCGTGTACCTTCCGTTTTCCTGCGTGTACCTTCCGTTTTCCTGCGTGTACCTTCCGTTTTCCTGCGGGTACGTTCCGTTTTTTCCTGCGTGTACGTTCCGTTTTTTCCTGCGTGTACGTTCCGTATTCCTGCGTGTACATTCCGTTTTTCTGCGTGTACTTTCCGTTTTCCTGCGTGTAAATTCCGTTTTCCTGCGTGTACTTTCCGTTTTCCTGCGTGAACATTCCGTTTTCCTGCGTGTACGATCCGTTTTCCTGCGTGTACGTTCCGTTTTCCTGCGTGTACGTTCCGTTTTCCTGCGTGTACGTTCCGTTTTCCTGCGTGTACGTTCCGTTTTCCTGCGTGTACGTTCTGTTTTCCTGCGTGTACGTTACTTTTTTCCTGCGTGTACGTTCCGTTTTTCCTGCGTGTACGTTCCGTTTTCCTGCGTGTAAATTCCGTTTTCCTGCGTGTACATTCTGTTTTCCTGCGTCTACGATCCGTTTTCCTGCGTGTACGTTCCGTTTTCCTGCGTGTACCTTCCGTTTTCCTGCGTGTACGTTCCGTTTTTCCTGCGTGTACGTTCCATTTTTCCTGCGTGTACTTTCCGTTTTTCCTGCGTGTACGTTCCGTTTTCCTGTGTGTATATTCCGTTTTCCTGAGTGTAAATTCCGTTTTCCAGCGTGTACGTACCGTTTTCCTGCGTGTACATTCCTTTTTCCTGTGTGTACTGAGTTCATGGTCTATATGTCTGATATTGACATGACCCGGTCTTGCGGTCCGTGCCTTTACGATGACGGTGCTGCCTTTTCTTTGTCGGTGCTTCCAAATGTGCTGTCTTTTCTTTGGCGGTGCTTCCTTTTCGTTGTCGGTGCTTCCAAATGTCTTCCTTTTCGTTGGCGGTGCTGCCTTTTCATTGTCGGTGCTTCCAAATGTGCTGCCTTTTCGTTGGCGGTGCTGCCTTTTCTTTGTCGGTGCTTCCAAATGTGCTGCCTTTTCGTTGTCGGTGCTTCCAAATGTGCTGCCTTTTCGTTGATGGTCCTTCTATTTTTAATGTTGTTTTGACTCTAGTATTATTGTAAATGATTCTTGATTTGACTAGCGTATTATTTCATCCGGTGCATGTATATTCCGTTTTCCTGCGTATACGTTCCGTTTTCCTGCGTGTACGATCCGTTTTCCTGCGTGTACGTTCCGTTTTCCTGCGTGTACGTTCCGGTTTCCTGCGTGTGCGTTCCGTTTTCCTGCGTGTACATTCCGTTTTCCTGCGTGTACGTTCCGTTTTCCTGCGTGTACGTTCCGTTTTCCTGGGTGTACCTTCCGTTTTCCTGCGTGTACGTTCCGTTTTTCGTGCGTGTACGTTCCGTTTTTTCCTGCGTGTACGTTCCGTTTTTTCCTGCGTGTACGTTCTGTTTTCCTGCGTGTACATTCCGTTTTCCTGCGTGTAAATTCCGTTTTCCTGCGTGTACTTTCCGTTTTCCTGCGTGAACATTCCGTTTTCCTGCGTGTACGATCCGTTTTTCTGTGTGTACGATCCGTTTTCCTGTGTGTACGTTCCGTTTTCCTGCGTGTACGTTCCGTTTTCCTGCGTGTACATTCCTTTTTCCTGTGTGTACTGAGTTCATGGTCTATATGTCTGATATTGACATGACCCGGTCTTGCGGTCCGTGCCTTTACGATGATGGTGCTGCCTTTTCGTTGTCGGTGCTTCCAAATGTGCTTCCTTTTCGTTGGCGGTGCTGCCTTTTCGTTGTCGGTGCTTCCAAATGTGCTGCTTTTTCGTTGGCGGTGCTGCCTTTTCTTTGTCGGTGCTTCCAAATGTGCTGCCTTTTCGTTGTCGGTGCTTCCAAATGTGCTGCCTTTTCGTTGATGGTCCTTCTATTTTTAATGTTGTTTTGACTCTAGTATTATTGTAAATGATTCTTGATTTGACTAGCGTATTATTCCATCCGGTGCATGTATATAAGCGAGTCCTAGACAGCAGGTCGCGCAGTTTGTTACTGTCAACGACGGTGTAAGGATCACCTAGATTATTTCATCTGGTACATAAGTCGCGTAATTACCTCTTCTTGAGAACTCGATGGCATCTTTACCGACTTTAACGCCGAACTCGATGGACGTTGTATCATCGTCTACGGGAACCTTGACGTCAGCGACGACAATGGTGGAGCAGATCTCGTTGGCAACGACGACGACGTCAACATTGGAGGAGATTTCAACAGATGTGATACCACCAGCAGAAGATAGCTTAATGACTACTGAGCTGGATGTGCAGGAAACCACGACGATCGACGATACGACCTCGATGGAGACTTCAATGGATGCTGATATGACAACTAGCGAACATCGGTGCTGTTACTGCGACAAGATTTTCTCAAACAACAGCAATGCTCGGCGACACGAGAGGAGCGAATGTGTCAAGAACCTATATCGTAAAATGTCTGTTTGTGAGAAATGTCATAAGCAGTTTGCCAGAAAAGATAATATGAAAACGCTCATGAAGGCATGCAAAGGTCCTGCTGTGCGGCAGAAAGTAAAGGTTTCGTCGCAACAACGATGCATCGATGTGCATAAGAGAATGCCTGGAAATGGTACTACTGTTGCAACGCCTGTATCTGGATCGGGTCTGAAAGGATCGTCTTCATCACCACGGTATCTTTGCAGCTACTGTGATACGTCTTTCGCATTTTCCCATGATGCACGAAGACATGAGCGGAGCAAATGCACGAAGAATCCTTCTCGCATGAAGTTTTGATGTGATGAGTGCCTTAAATGGTTTACTCGAATTGACAGTTTGCGTCATCATGCGAAAAAATGTAAAGGTGGAGTCTGTGCTCCTACTGCTGAACTACCTGCCGACATTTCGACTCCTCGCTTTAGATTGGAGACACGAAAGTGTATAACCAAAAAAAAACAGATGTCCAGCAACCGATTGTTATGACGTCTGAACATGGAACTAAACCTAAGACTGTGTTCGGAGCATTACAAGTGAACGATAATGGCTTCTACTTGGCGCAGTCTGCATTTCGTGGAACGTTGAAAGACTACTATTATCTAAATACGTTCGGTGAGTCGAAGGACATTTGTAATTTTCTTGACGATATCAGACAGAAGATAATCAATGAGCTTACTGATGATGTAGCAACAAACGGACCTTTGAAATATAACTTGTGGTTGGACTGTATATGTGGAAAGCCATATCCGTTCGATGACAAAGTGAAGAAGTGTGCATTCAAGACATCGGCTGCAGTAATTTACAGTTCTAACGATGTGAAGCAAACTGTTAAAAACGGTATCCAGAAACTCTGTCAAGAAGAGGTGGACTATGTCTGTAAAGGTTCTGGCTGGACTCTGTCTAGTATAAACCGATTGGAGCTAAGAATTAGTCATTTCACACCGCTGCGGAACTAAATGATTATAAGATTGCTGGCTTTCGTAAGTGATCCTGTAGTAGAATAGAAATTATGTAATAAATATTATGTTTGTAAATGAACTTGCGGTGTTTAATTCCTCGAACCTGTTACTATTATGTTAAATTGATGTTATATTTAATTTTTTTTTTGCATCATCCTAGATCGCACCAAGGACCTTAGTCGATCTAATTAATCAGTATATTGATTGGAAATTTATTTAATGATTTCTGAACTTTTTCCCGGATCTCTAGCATTAAAATTACACATTTCCAATATGGTGGTCTTGATGTCTGATAGGATGATGGTCGTAGAGGATTTAGAGTCTCTTTAAGAATTTTGAACATGGTTTATTGAAATTATTATTTTTTACATAAAATTAATTATTGCATCGATCGGGTATCGAACAGAGGACTGGAGCGGATCGAATCAATATGTAAATTAATGAGTGATTTATTTAATGAATTTTGGAATTTTTCCTGCTTTTGTAGCAACATTATTACATGATTTCAAGATGGCGGCCGAATTTCAAGATGGCGGGTGTCACAGTAATAAATTATTACTGCACTCTAGCGGATAAGAATCAAACTAACATGTCATCGGCGCACTCTAGCCGACGATAACAAGATGATGATGGCTACCAGCAGACGAAGACAAGATGGCGGCCATGACATCATACTAGATGATGATAAAAAGTGGTGGGAGTCAGTCTGCCAGCACCCACCACGAGGGAAGGATCGGTCGTCATTTTTATTTTTTTGACCTCGTCGGGTTCGAACCAAAGACTCCGAACTCCATGTCTAAAAAGTATATTTTTTATAAAAAATATATTAAAATTTTATTAATTTAATTTTTTTATAAATTTTAAATTTTTGTTATTAAAATCAGATAATAAAATAGTTAAAGATGGCGGGCGTAACGGAAATTGCAACGGTGACGTCATAATCCTATAAATGGCTTAACGTTGGCTTGAGTTAAGGATGCTTAAGCCAGTTTTAGGAATTTTCAGCCGCTGGGATTTTTAAGGAATAAAACGGGAAATTTTCCCTCGAAACGGGAATTTTTCCCTCGAAAACGGGAAATTTTTTCTTAAAACGAGAAATTTTGAGTCATTTTGAGTCATTTTTGAGGAATTTTGAGGAATTTTTGCCGCCGTGACGTCACAAATCCAATATGGCGGACTCCGACACCACCACCACCGCCAGGCGCCTGATCTCGGACCGTCATTTCTATACTACTGTAAGCCTATTTTAGTATTTGAAACCTGATTTATTATATATGTTGTTTTTACCTAGAATAAACATTTTTCTATTTATCAACGATTGAGCCAAGAACAGGAGCCGATAGAATCAATCATTATTTTAAAATGTTTATTTTTATTATTTATGATAAATTTTCCGAATTAATATCTTAAAAAGTAAAGATTTTCAATATGGCGGATGAATGTCAAGATGGCAGAAGACACAGTAACAAATAATACTGCTCTCTAGTGGGTAAAAATTAAACTTATTCGGCAGCAGCGCTTTCTAGCAGACGAAAATAAAATGCCGGATACAAAATGGCAGCCTCTAGCCAACGAAAACAAGATGACTTCCATGATGTCATACCGACTGGCGTAATATCTGCCTTGACATGAGTGAGTGAAGGTTAGTCTGCCGGTGGCTTCCATTGAGGAAGGATCCATTTCCATTTTTAATCGAATAACCTCGCCGGGTTTAAACCAAGTGCCTTTTTTTACAAATGTTATTTTAAAAATTATATTTTATAATTTGACTATAAATTTTAAAAAATTTCCATTAAAATCGTATCAATTTTCGGATGTTTAATATGGCTGACAATTTTTAAAATCGCGGTCTTTATTAATTAATTTTTTATAAATTTATAACATTTTCCCAATTTATGAAATAAATTATAAAATTTCAGTTGGTGGCTGTAACGAAAAGTGCAACGATGGCGCCTGAGGTCGAGGTCCTAATAAAAGTGGCTTAGGTGGCGTGATTTTAGAAATGTTAAGCCGCTTTTAGGAAATTTCAGGCCACTGACATTTTTCAGGCATAAAAAAGGAATTTTTTCCTCAAAACAGGAAATTTACCTTTGAAACAGGGACATTTTAATTTATCTCTGTTTTAAAAGATTTCTAGTTAAATTTTTTTTTTAAAGATGAATAAAATTTAAAACCAAACTTTGCTAGTTTGTGAACTTCTCATTGTCGTGCAAAGTTAGAGTTCTAGTACAAGCCAGAATATGGATTGTATTTTTTTTGTTTTTATTTTAAATTTTTTATTAGTTTTTTTCTGTTATTTTATTATATCAAAGAAAACTTGTGGTGGTTTTCTCCGTGTGCTTCCGATTATTCTTGACAATATTATGGTGGTTTTCTCCGTGCGCTCCTGATTACTCATGACAATATTTTTTTATGGTTTTCTCTTAGTGCTTCTGATTATTCCTGACTAGACAACTGATGGTTTTCTCCGAGTGATTCTGATTATTCCTGACTAGACAAATAATGGTTTTCTCCGAGATATTCTTGTTACATATGAGAAATTGATGTCTGCATGAAGGGTTTTTTACTTAATGAGACATGTCATTTTATTCAAGGTTACATTTCATTAGTGAATTTCTGCTACTTAGTCAAAACTTGCAATATTTGTATCAAGTGGAAATAAAAAAAAACATTACTCAGTCAAATAATAATATAAACTCTGAGAAATCAGAGAAGCACTAACAGGAAGGACGAACTTCCTTCTCCTTGGAGTCTAGCGAATCTATCCTTCCTTTGTGATCGTTAGTGAGCATCCCGCATCTCGCATAAAATAAATAAATATTATTTACCTGCAAGAAACACGCGGCGTCATGTGTTGTTGGAAAGCAGAATTACTTGCAACAAGTAACTCTCGCTGACGAAATAATTTAAAAATTCTATTTAAGTAATGGTTTTAATTTAAAACTCTTAGTTTTGCATCTAACTTTAGTCAAAGAAGCTACCATGGATCATGGTTTGTTATCTGCAGATGAATCGGAAGGCAGCCGCTGTAGATACTGTAGCAAGGATTTTGTCATGAGAAGGAATGCTAGACGACATGAGAAGAATGATTGTCTGAAAAACCCACTACGCAAAATGTTAAGCTGTAATTGGTGTAGCAGGTTGTTAACACGAATTGACAGTTTAAAAAGACATGGTAGAACATGTAAAGCCAAGCCTACTTACGACAGAGAGAACATCGATGGATCCACTAGACTAAAGAAGAGTGATCTGCATTAAGATAATAATTTTCCTTATCCTGAGCGTGATGGTATTAGCTCACCCGATCGTGACGAAGAACATAAATTGAAGGATGCTGATGGCTTCGGGAAGACTGAAACTAATGGAAGTATCAACACCGTGAAAAGTGAGAATACATTCAAGCCTATATTCAGTAGATCCTCCATTCTTTGTAAAAATGATGAACTCCTAAAAAGGAAGCATGAAGACGATGAAGACACTTCGACATCATCGATATCGAATTCTTACGGTAATCTGGGTGAAGACGATGCCTTCTACGGAGATTACTACAGTGACTCTGAAGCTGGCGACGTGATCAAAGACTGTGCTGAAGCACCTAAAGCAGGCAAGATCGAAGACTGTGATGGTGTCCTGAGACCGAAACGAAGGAAACGACGTGTTATAATAAATAAATCTGATAAAGCTTATTATGATCACTGGGACGATTGTGATATTAAAAGTATTTATAATGAGCATGCAAGGAAGATGGTGGTAGAAGAGAATGATTACACATCATGGAAAAATACAAACATATTGGTTAACCGGCTAAGACTTCTACATGGTTCGCTTTGTGCAGGAAACTATTCTAGGCTCAAATAAATATCCTTCATACTCAAAGAACTGAAGGAGGCTGGCTACATACAGTAATGACTTGTTTTACCTGCATTTGTATAATGTTGAGAAATAAAATAAATAATTTAAATAATAAAGATTTAATGTTTTATTTATTGTATTCTGATTTCCAACTAAGCCAGTGTTTCCGCTACTATGTGTGTTCATTACTTTTCCTGTGTGTTCGTTCCATTTCTTGTGTTTACTGTGTGTACGTTCAGTTTCCTATGTGTACTGTGTGTACTTTCCGTTTCCTGTATGTACTGTGTGTACGGTCCGTTTCCTGTGTGTACTGTGTGTAAGTTCCGTTTCCTGTGTGTACTCTGTGAACATTCCGTTTCCCTGTGTGTACTGTGTGTACATTCCGTTTTCCTGTGTGTACTGTGTGTACATTCCTTTTTCGTGTGTGTACTGTGTGTACATGGTCTAGGTATATGTCTGACTTTGTTCATGAACCGGTCTCGTGGTCCGAAGACGCTTGGTGTATATGTATGGATGGTTTTGTACATGAACGGTTTATAGGTTATTTAGGTTATCGAAAAACTAGACTTTCATGTAAGGTATAGCACTATTTAATTCGTTGGTCAGGTATATTGTCTTGAGTTGTTTTTCGTAGAGTGAATGATTAAATAAATTCCATTGTGCCGTAAATTAGGCATTTCGACACCTTTTTTAAATTTTTAAAATAATTTTAAATTAATTTTGGAAATTTTATTTTTCTAATTTTATCTGGTTGTTGAGGGGGTGATTTACTCTTTGTAAGGCCGGTGTACGCCACGTGTTTAAACTTTGTACCAGTGGACCAAAGCCCCTTTCTCAGGTGCCTATCTGATATTTTGCTAGTCTAATGTGGACGTGGGCAGCCCGGTTGAAATTTATCTCGCCTGAAGTCACGTCCCGGGTTTGTCATTTTAATTCCCTGCATGACCAAAATTGCATAGAGCAGCTAGTGGTCTGCAAGCTGCTACTTCTTACAGGCCTGCTGAGAATAGCGAGTCTCGTCACGAACGGGTCTCCAGTGGACCCCAGTTCCCAGCTTAGTGGCTTCTTCTGTCTACCCTCCCCTCTCTCTACCCCTCCCCCTTAGTTCTGAGAAATCAAGCCAGGAGCAGTGACCTGACGTGAACTTAGCCAAGACGATGGCCTTCTTCAAGGTCCTTCTCCCTGGTCCTACAGAGACGTCCACGACATCTAGTGGCGGAAAAAGTAACCGCGGGCCTGGTCGCCAGCTTGCAGAGCACACCCTCGTGACACCTGGTGGCAAGTCAGCTCACCGCCTCAGTTAGTTCCCCTTTACGCCGCTAGAAAGCAGCGTCGCGGCGCCATAAGGCACAATGCTTTCTTCTCGTGGCCTGTAGAAGTCAATTGTTTGTTGCCTTCTGTACTGGCGTGTAGAGAGCGCGCATGTCGTGTTCTTGTCACGACTGCGTCGGACTCCTTCGCATGTTTTCGGCTCTGAGCCAAACCTTCCCCCTCTTTTTTCCTTGGGCCAACCGCCCGATTTAATAAGAAGCTTTGTCCGCCATCGACGGCACTTAGTTCTCTGATCTCGGCTACTTACCACGTCTTCTCGGCGTCCTCTGTGCTAAGAGGCTTTTCGCGGCAATGACGAAATCGTGTGCACAAGAATGTAGTCAGCTTGCTTTAGGGATGTGATCCCAGTGGTATAGAAGCCAGTCAGATGTATTATTTAGAAAAAGTCATGTTTAGTTTTATTTTTTATTTTTTTATTTTCCTAAAAATTTTGGTTTCTTCCGTGTCATCCGCGGTATCTCGGTGGGCGCCATCCTGATGTCGGCGCGAGACACCTCGCGAGCCCTGATTCCACACCCTGTTTGGTGAGTAATCCAGCGTTTTTTATTATCCTCCTCCCCAAATTCCCTGTTTGTTGGCCTTTCGCGCCGACTGTGTATGACTGTCTGGAAGCAGGTCTAATTCGTTTTGAATTTGACTTTTGTTTCAGACAGGGTCCAAGTTTCTAGGGAGACAAATTGCTCCCCGCATGATCTTCGGGACCTCCAGCTGATTTTCCCCTTAAGAAGTGTTTTGCTCCTGGTCCGACGTCATCCTGGGAAGACCCGGGTGATATGAGCTATATATATATTTCCACTTGCTTAGAATGAACTAAATTCATTAAAAATATACCAGTGAGCAGTGCCTTAAGAACTTAATCCTCAAGAACATGTAGAATCAAGGAAAGTAATAATATATGTAATCATTGGGAGAATCAAATTTTGATGTAATACTTTAAATTTTTGTTAATGTAATAATTTGTTTGTTAATGTGTAATATGTATTGTTTTAAATAATTTCTGGGCGCCCCCTGAACTTTGTTACTTACTAAGGTCTTTATTATCATGTCGAAATAATGCTAAAACAAAACCTCTTAATAATAAACCAGGAAAACCTATGGACCAAATTATTTATATAGTGTATTTATTTATCATATACCTTCTTCTACATAACGATCCACGAACTCCCAAGTTACTAGTGTGTAGGGAGTGTAAATTTTGTCTTGTTCACCGCCTCGTGTCCCCTCTGGTAATTTACTTTAATTTTCTTAATATTTTTCCCAGCAGTTTCCAAGGCCTTTTTATAAAATTAAAATAATATAATTTTTAGGCACGAGGGGCGTTACACCATGAAAGGTAATGGAAAACAAATATTAAATATATTTAATATTAAGTAACACCTGTCCCTGGTCAATAATCGAACCAAGGACAGGAACTGATCGATTCAGTATGTAAATTAACTTTATTTTTTTTTGGTGAATTCTGGAATTTTTTCCGCATTTCTAGCTAAATAATTACACGATTCCAATATGATGCCCAAATTTCAAGATGGCGGGCACCTCAGTAATGATTACTGCACTCTAGCAGGTTTGAATAGTACTAGCATGATGGTAATGATAGTAATATGAGTACACACAAAATGGTGTCCTCCAGCAGACGAAAACAAGATGGTGGCAATGACTACTAGCAGGCGGTAGCTCCTGGTAGCATGTACTGTACAGAAAATGATATATCCATGGTGGTCGTCAAGGTCTAGGTCAAATTTCAAGGTAAAATTTCAAGGTCAAGGTCAAGTTCAAATTTCGAGGTCAAGGTCAATTTCAAGGTCAAGGTTAAATTTGAAGGTCAAGTTCAAAGTTCAAGATAAAGGTCGAAGTTCTAGGTTAAGGTCAAAATACAAAGTCAATTTCAAGGTCAAGGTCAAATTTCCAGGTCAAGGTCATAGTCCAAGGTCTAGGTTTAAGTTCATGGTCAAAGTTTAAGGTCAATGGTTGGTGGCTTTTGTGGAGGAAGGATCTGTTTTTTTTAATTTTTGCTCTTACCGGTTTCGAACCAGGGACGGGAATCGATCTTGTCAATAAGTATTGTAATAAGTTAATTTTTTGATGAATTTTGGAATATTTTTCATTAAATTTGGATAATTAATAATGATTTTCAAGATGGCGCCTTTCACGATAATTGATGCAAGTGGTGACATAATTCAATACGACGGGAGTGGTGTAAGACATTTTGATTACTTTTTATTGAGAATTTTTTAATATAATAATAAATTACTGCTTTACTCTCGCCGGAAATATAACCGAGAACCGAAACGTTTAAATAACTAAACATAAGAAGTAGGCAATTTTTACATTATTTTTTGGAATTTTTTCGGAATTTCTAGCATAGAAATTACAGATTTTCAAGATGGCGACCGTAACAATAATTGTAACAGTTACGTCTTAATACAAGATGGTGGTTCTGTCTCGAACAGGTGGTGCTATTATTACTTAAAAAAAAGTACAAGTCCGAATATGCATTTTATTTTTATATATACATTATTTAATTCTCAGTCTGGTAAATGTTTCGATGGCCGTGCGGTTAAAGGCGTATGTTTTCCAACCTACAGATCAGAGCTGCGATGGTTCGAATGACAGCGCTTCCAATGTATTTTGTATAAAAAATTTAATTTAATATGTCGATAAGGACCATAATAGCTATGGTAGATAATGGAACATCGACCTTATGTGATGAGACAGAGCGACGCTGGCGCTCTCTATGAACAAAGAGCAGAAACAAAGTCAACGGTATCCAAGATGGCGGCCTCTAGAAGAACAAAAAAATCAAGAGCGACGCTGGTGCTCTCTAGGAACAAACAGCAGAAACAAAGTCGACGGTATCCAAGATGGCGGCCTCCAGTGTAACAGAAAAAAATCAAGAGCGACGCTGGCGCTATCAAGGAACAAACAGCAGAAACAAAGTCGCCTGTATACAAGATGGTGGCCTCCAGAGGAATAGAAAAAAATCAATATGGCGACAGAGACGAAAATTTCATCATAATGAGTGGGGCGCTCGATTTAAAGATGGCGAAACCAAAATGGAGGATCCAATATGGCCGCTAGGGTCAAGGTCAAGGTCAAAGGTCAAGGTCAACGTTCAATGTCACAATCATCCAAGATGGCCGCCGTGACGTCAAATTCAGAGATGTGGCTCGGCATCTCGCACCTCTGCCTGAAGCCTGTCCCCGGACTGGCTTTTACATACTATTGCCATTCATTCACAACTAGTTACTTTAGAAAACATTTTGGGAAATAGAAAACGTTTTGGTGTGCCAAATAAAACTTCATAATAGTGAAACTATTCTGGAATATATTTTGTAAACTAATATAGTTAAGTTTTAAACTACCTAAGAAATCTGGAATTACAATTAATATAGTTACTATTCTGTTTACATTATGCCAAACGGCTCAGCACAGCGGTAGAGCTGGAGCTTTTAACTACAAGGGACGTGGTTCAAATATCGCCACTGGATATGTTTTTACTTTTAAAACATTATTTTATAATATTATTTAATAATAATGTTGAATCAGCAAAACAATGTTATGGTTGGTATGTAGAAAAGTATTTTCAGACTGATTTCAGTTGTTTCAGCATATACTGATATATACTTAGTGTTAAAAATGGGTTTTAAAGTGTTTCCTGTTAATATTTTAGTAATGTCATAGATGTATAACTTATTACGTGTGCGGAAACTTTGTAGTAATAACTGTTTAGTGAATTTTAACAATATGGGCAGTAATTCAATAAAATTTCTTGTCGAATCCAGTTCCATAGCCGGAGTGCAGAATTCAAGTTTTTATGTGTGCATGATGGTGGCAAGCAACATTTACGATCCAGGCAGTGAATTCTAGCAGCAGTCGCATATAGTTTGTTATTCGTGTCTCGAAATTTCGGCATGTTCTTCAAGTGCTAATATTTTATTAAACAGTGTATTACCACGCTTGGCTTTATTTAAGAATTCTAATTTAATTTTCATATTGAGTTTCTTATTATAGGTTTATTTGCTACATGAAAAACCCGAGAACATATGAATTTACTCGTTACCGAGGTTAGATGTTTACACATCACTGGCGAGTACTGAAAGGCACGCTCACTTTTTTTTGTTCAACTTTGCCTGACCGAGTGTTTTGCAGCTATTCATCTCATTGTCGGCCGTCACTGGAGTGTCATATCACAAAAATTCTTCCTCTGCGTTTATTAAGTGTTATTTTATTGTAAATTAAAAATTTTTGTTTCTATTCATTAAAAATTATTATCATGAATCACGCCGGGCTGAGTTCGAGGTGTGTAACAACTGATCCTGCTTAATGTGGAGCAACTTTAGGATTTGGTTTACAACTTTCTGCATACAGAGAGTTGGGTTGTACGTTGTGAAGATAAATTTCTTCAACATTGTGAATCTGCTACAGTATCATTCTGTTACCCTATGTTTCTACTCCTATTTCTCAGTGCAACCAACCCGATTCTTGACGAAGCTTAGCTGATGTGTTCGCATCAGACACAAAGGTAGCAGTGGCGGTAAAGATGAAATGTGTGTAAACGGTCCATCATTTCCAAGCTACGAATAATATGAAAGTAGACTTGTAATTCTATTAAATATACTTTTTTAATTTAAGTTTCTTCCTTTAATATGTATACCTAATGGCAGTCTTATTTTCATGCTGTAGAAGTTTTTTTATGCTGTTGAAATTATAATGTGATACAACAGAATTTTTGTGGTAATACTTTTAACAAATTTTAATCATTATATTAGACATACGCCATTGCTAGTTGTCACTGTGGTCATGGAGAAAACCAGTACAACTGACAAAGAATAATGAATACCTAACCACACACAAAAATGACCAATCAGCCGATGTAAAATGTTAAATATAAAGACAGCATAGAGAATTCCGTGGTAGGAATTAATCAGAACAATATCATTGCACATATAAACATAGTGGTCTGAAAACGACGAGACAGTTGCAACACAAATAGTAAATACAGAAGAGCAACTAATTTGGACAAAACAGCGACAGACAAAATAACCCAACGGTAATACTAAACAGATAATGACAACACTGAGACGTACATGTGAACACAGCTATGAAATTAAACAGGCATTTTGACAATAAAACGATGACAGCACAGACAAACAAAATTTACTGTCTTGAATGTTTTTTTGTAATTATCACATTGTTTTCTACTCACTGTGTTCGTCTGTGTTGTGATTTTTTTCTAATTCCTTCTACGGAATTCTGTGCTTTCTATACGTCTAAACCTTTGACATTGGCTTATTTTGACTTGTTTTCTGTGTGTTTCTGTATTCATCTTTCTTTGTCTGTTCTTCGGTATTTCTCTATGACTTACAATGTCAACTAGCTATGGCGTATGTTGAAAATATTGATTTCAATCAATCGAGAGTAATTCAAAAAACTTTTAATGAATTTATATAAGTGGCAAAGATTATGGAATTTTATCTCACTTCATATACCTTCTTGATGATCATATCCATGTTATTCTAGGATTTTCTCTTTTATTCATAATGACAAATATAGAAATAATAAACGAACTTCGTTCATTATTTGACTTCATTGTGAAAGCGCCGTCGTAAATGAACATAAAAAATGTCCGAGAAAAATTCTTTATTTCAGTTACTGACACAGATGATAACGCGTATGAAGTTGTCATGAAAGATCTTTCCTCCCCGTCCGTACTTTCCCCTAACTGCGAATGCCATTTGGGCGGGAGTGACAGCGCAAAGCTTTTGTGTGTCGGCAGAGAGCGGCATAGCGTGTAGCCTGACGGGGGTAGTTGAAAGCAATACTCGTCAAGCGACATGTATCACGGCTTCATTTCCTACAGGACTTATCTCCCCTCCAGCGGGGTGGAGAGATGTTTGCTTGGCAAGGGAGGTGGTGTAGGGGATGCGGCAGTCGACGTGACGTTATCTGCGTTGGATGCAGCGCAGCGTGCGGCCGCGTGGGGCAGGGATGTTGATGGGTTTTGGTGAGGGGAGGAAGGAGTGGAATGATGCCATCCCTCCTCCACTTCTCGCCTCGTACAACTGCCGTTTTCTGTCTACTGGAACCGATTGAGGCCCGGCGGGTGGCGGACATGGAAGGAACATCCATTAGTTAGTCCCTAACCAGCTCACAGCGGGCGCCATTGCGCAGTCTCCTCAAAGGGTCGTCGTCGGGGTCCGCCCATACTCCTCGCTCGTGGCCTGCCTTGCCAGGAGCTTGTCTATGAAGGCGTTGCACGTTCATGGATGATACATTTCAAACTAGGGGTCATGGTTAGTGGCCTTTCCGTGTAGGGGAAGAAGCTATATTTCCCCGTGAAAACTAATGTAGTTGTATATCCAACAGGATTGCAAGAAGCTGAGTTGGAGGTACCTTGTAACTCTTCCTGCAACACAATGTTCTGTGTGCGGATCATTCTGTTCCTACAACTAATGTTTTGTTAATGGAGCCTTATTCCTCTGCTTATTTTTTCCAGTGCAATCTGATTTATAATGTAAGAATATGTTTGATGTGTGCTTTTTTTTTTAATTCATTAGACCCAGTAGGGTACAAGACGATGATTTATCAGAGCATAAGGGAAAGTACAATGCTCAGGTGTGAGGCGATCGATGGTAATATTGGGGAAGGAGAAATGGATTAATAAATAAAGAGGTGTCAAGCTAATGTATGACTATTTGCAGGTTTTTTGTAACAATGATAGTTTGATTTTGATCCTCCAATGCGAACCTTAATTAGTTAAAGTTATTTATTTTTTAGTTTTTATCGTACAAGTGAGTCATTGAATATTTTGTTTTTTAATTCAAGTTTTAATTGAAACTTGAAGTTCCACTTCTAACGTGAGTGACGGCCATGCACCCAATTTGTTTTCCAGTAAGTTCATAGAGATGTATGCACGCAACGAAAAAAAAATGCAGGAAAATAGGTTGGTAATGAGACATTGCATATTTCATGATAGATTTCGTATTTATGCCTTATTTTTAATTTCCAAACCTTTGTGGCTAAATCGAGATTCTAAACCACTTCCCACTGCGAGTCTAATGTTTGACTTCCGCACTAGTGTCATAAAAAATTGTACAACAAATAGACTTATTTAATGTATAATAAACATAAAATTAAACTAGTTGAGTGAATCCCACATCATACAAAGAATTTCGCTGCACCTAAGACAAATGCAGGAAATTGCATTCATTTTAAATTCTGAGATGAGTACATGTGTGTTTTCTATTAACTACCGATGTTTTTACGTGCCTCAAGGCAAGAATTTTTAATGCTATAATATATATATATATATATATATATATATAAGTCGGCTGCGTGGTTTGCTCCTGGTTTCGATAAATCAAACTCTCTGCCTTATACATACATCGCTTCTTAAAGTCAAAGCTTCTTACAGTGAATAGAGTTCACATCATTGGGAAGAAAGCAAATATAGGACATAATAATGGCAACTCATGATTTCATGGTGCAGACATAAAGTAAATGTATAACTATCATTTCGACTGTAATTCTTTCTTAACTGGCGTTTGTCAATAGTCACCTGTCAGATACCTTCAGCAATTGTTCACCCATGCTTATTCTTATAAATTCTGACTCACCATAAGCTGTGCCTAGTTGCATTTATATAAAGCCGTCTATATGAGACAAATTACATATATGTATCCAATAATATGTTTTTTACATATTTGCTCTGACAAATAAAGTCTATGTAAACAAGTAAAAGAAACTTAAACATTTAAAAAACTGGAACAAATTATATCTTTATGCATTTGGATAAAGTGAACGTTGTTATGACAACATAAATTGGTTTTCGTCTATAACCCAGTTAAAGGGATAGTGGTTATGTCACTCCCACTGTAGTTTTGTAAGTACGATTCTAAATAAACCTTTTTTTTGCATAAATCGTGGAGCGTGATGAACTTTTCCTTAAACTTTTAGAGTTTTTTTTTTGGGTAGTATCTCCCGTTTACTCCCCTTGCATTCCTCCTTCATTCCAAAGCCATTTCACTTATATTCATTGTCTGCTTAAACTGCTTGGTAAAGGATCACTCTTGATAAGGGCGTGTACTGTTTTCTTGACATTACACAAATGTGAAAAAAAAATTTTGTTTATCTTAAATGTATGTTATAAATGAGGGTAAATAATGGAGTAAATTCAGAGAAATTAGATATAACAACAACCACCATAAGCCTAGAAATGTTTCTGTTTATATTCAGATCAGTTGCTTTGTAGCCTAACAATGAAATTAAACTAACCATATGTATCGTTTATCATTAAACTAACTTTGTGTATATATATATATATATATATTTTTTTTTTCTGTGCACGGAAACTTTTAATTTGTTTTGAACATCACAATGCCCAGTACGTCTAGTTGTACATATTAACGGCTCTAGCAAAAAAATTAGAAGAACAACTTCAACCATGGTGGATTATAAACATTTTTGCCCTGTTACATGCCCTGCACATAAACAAGACTAACACTTTTGTGGCTTATATTAGATACCATCTGTAGTTACGATTTTAAAACGTCACAACATTAAACTTGAATTAATTAAAAATATTTATGTTTAAAAATATTAATGAAAATTTAATTTTATAATATTCTAGCTTAAACCCCGCGGCTATTAAACATGGCAATATATGTTAACCAAACTTGTCGCGGGTTTTACTAAGGACAAAGGAAAACCCTAACAAGGAAGAAAAAGGGACGTTTGCGGGTGGTTATGAAATTAGTTGCTAAGTTAAATTCGATCCAATAACAATTTATTGACAAACTCAATAACACCAAAAGGAATTGCATTGATTCTCAAACTGGCATAGCACTTAGACAAGTCGGGTTCTCGTGGAGACGAACTGCTGTGGTAAGTTCTCACTAGAACACAAAACGTACGAATTAACGCTACGTGCTCGATTCCTGAACATTTAAACAAAACAAAACAATACCCTTAATTGTGGCGAGCCGTGCGCTCGTCACAGCTAACGATCAAAACGCCGTCAATTTCAACTACTAAGGCTATACCATTTACAAAGTTACAAGGAACATAGCTAATCTCAATATTACTGAATGTTACACGTAATGTAAATATAGATAGTTAATACCAGAGGTTACAAATATATACACGCAACTAGTCGTGTAACGCTGTCAATGTTTATGGGTAGGTTTTGGTTACTCTTCGCCCGGTACCATGTGAGGCTCTCTCCGCATTCCCGTAGTAACGCGTAAGTTCACTGTCTCTTGCGGCTACGATTCTTCGTTACCGGCGGTAGAGTTAGAGTCCAAACTGTGTAGTGATCTGGTCGCGATAGTGTCCTGATTGTGTCCTGATTGTGTCAATACTTCCACTCGCTCGGCCTTCACGGAGTTTGCTAATGCCCGCCCTCTTTGCCCTTGTGGCTGAACCGTCGTTTTTAGTTAATGTTCGTTCTGAAAGATTTTATGCTTACTCCAGCGACGCTTTCACTTGAACTTTCTATATCCTGGGTTACAACTCTGAGAGGTCTCACCCAGTCGATGTCTTGTCGGTCCTCGGGCGGCAGCAACTCCGCGGCGATTGACGGTGTAGGCCGGCGAGCGGTGTCGGAGCAGCGAAGCAGCCTGCTGGCTGGATGTCCCGGTTGTTCTGCTTATCGATAGTCTGGGCGCATGCCCTTTTATACTCGCAGGCTTCCCTGACGAGCTGGAAGAAGAATTGTCTCGTCTATTCGGGGGAAGCCTGCCCAGCTCACTGTGTTGCAGGTGGTATGCCGTGAAAAGTCAGGGGTACAATACTCTGCAAGTGTACGCAGGTACACACTTTACAAACTCATTCCGATTTTTTTTCTTTTTACCACAGATGTGAATTCCAAAATAATTATTATAAACTTATATTTATTATAAGTTTAAATTCATATTGCCAATACTGATTTAATAAATTACATGAGTTCGTTAATTTTTTTTAATATTAATTTCTCTTACAAATTAAGAAGTGATAATTCGGAGCACGTTGAATAAGAGTAGGTAGCTGAAGGTGTGTTTATTTATCATTTCCAGTATCTTTAATGAAGTTTGATTTGATGAGAATATATTATTTTTTAATGTATACTTACCATATTTTAACATTTTACACTTTAAAATGAATAACTTCTGGAAATTGTAAAAAGGAGTTGATAGGTTTTGCTTAATTTTTATGAATCATGCTTGACAAGATTCTGAGATATGACTTTAATAATTTAAAAATTTACCACTTTTTACCCCTTTTGCGATCGAATATGGAAAAATCGTATAGGTTTAAACAAATGATATTAAATCATAATAGTAGGTGTATTTGGTATGTATGGGGACAGGGAATGGTGGCTGGGGTCCGGGGATCCGTATAGCCATTTTGAATTACGTCAATTCGGGCGGCAAAATCCACTCAAAAAAACCCATTTTGCACCCAAATTTCCCTTTTTCAATGAAGAATTTCCCTTTTCGAGAGAATATTTCCCTTTTCAAAAAATATTTTCCTTATTCCCCCTGAAAAATATCGGAAGGCGCTTAAGAGGTGATGGGGGGGGGGGGGGGAATTCAAGCTCCTTAAGGGGTGGTCGCAAGCTCCTTAGGGGTGGTCACAAGCTCCTTAGGGGGGGTCGCAAGCTACTCAACGAGGGGCTAGTCTCCTCTTTTGCACAGTGATAGTTTAACCTGTAAATCCCAATTCCTATCATTTAGCCAATTTGTTCAGGTTCTAATTTAGGGAGTCACGACGGCCATATTTGATTACGTCAATTCAGGCGGCCTTTGTGAATTAAGTCACTTCCGGTGGCAAGAACACCGCAAAACACATTACGCACCAAAATTTAGAAATATGACAACAGGTCAGCCATTTTATTTTCTAGAACTTTTCGCCCTTTTCAATCGAATACCACACTCCTGTGCGTTGCACTTCTCGTTATATCATCCAAAATCCCACTCATATGCGTTAAACTTTTTGTTATGTCCACTACATTAAAAACATATTTATTAGCAAAATAAATAATAAATAATTAAAAATTGAAAGGCACTATCTTCTGGAGGCCACCATCTTGTTTTCTTATGCTCGAGATGGTCATCTTGTATTAGGTCACTTCTGAATTCCACTATTTGGTTTTCTAGAACTTTCCGCCTTTTCAATGGAATGCTACACTCCTGTGCGTTGCACGTTTCGTTACGACATAAAATAACTTATATGCGTTAAACTTTTCATTAGGTCCACCAGCTGGAAATATATATTAAACACAAAAATAATAACAAATAATATATTATACAGATACTATATGCTGGAGGTAACCATCTTGTTTAGTGGAGACAGCTATCTTGTATTAGACAACTCATGAAGGCCATAATGGTTTCGATCAATTTGTTTTTTAGAACTTTCCACCTTATTGAATTACGACATCATGTCCGCCAATTTGTTTCCTAGAAATATCCACCTTTTCAATCGAATGCCCCACTACTGTGCTTTGCACATCTCGTTACATCATCGAACACCCCACTCCTATGTGTTACACTTTGTATTATATCCACCATAATTAAACTATACATATTATCAAAATAAATAATAAAATTAAAAATATATATATACAGGCATCGTCTGCTGGAGACAACCAAATTGATTTGTAGAGTCCACCATCTTGATTTCATCTCATGTATATCACAATTGTCTGTCGGTTCCTAAAGAACGTCAGTACATGTAAGGGCAAGTTTATATTTCCTACCAGTGTTTTTGTAAACCTTATTGACCTAAAAAAAAAAACACAAATTCCATAGTCATTTTGTTTATGATGGTTATTGGTAACACTATTTTTTCTTGAAGACATAATATGTGCTAATGTTTACATGCAAAGTGTGAGATATATGTTATATATCAATTTAATCGTCTCATCGTTGCGGATGCGATAGTTTTGGTAATACCACTTAATAACCTTCCTTCAAACAAATATTAATTCATTTACTCCATCATTGTCATCACAGCACCAGAAATTTTTCAAAGTCCTCACTCACAAGTAATATTTTTATTGACGTATCTTCTCAGAGACCATGTTTGCGTACTCGTGTTTCAAAAGCTTCATAAAAGAAGAAAGTTTGAGGTTCATACATATATATTAACCTAATTTTTAATGAAAAAAAATACATACAGCCTTAGTCATGCGCGATAATATTATCCTACAAACAAATATGACAATATTAGATTCACGAGAGAGACAATTTCCAACAAAAATATTTCCGTTTCAAATTGATGTCTGATTTGCTATAGTGTATATGATGCGAAGCAGTTACAACACTCACCTCAACCGTTACTGCCACTACGATATGCCCTTCATTTCACATGAAAATAATATACTTTTAAAAGTCGTGACAAGTATTTTGAGTAAATAATAAATTTAAAAAAATATTTAATACCATTTAATAAAAAATACACACACTTACACGTCATCTTCTCCTCACGCTAACCCAAAGTCATTCAAATAGGACCACTCCACAGTACTTTTCATACTAGACATAAAATACTCTGTCCACAAAAATATTCGTGCACACAGCTCCAAAGTCGATAGTTCGGGATACGTGCATAATATACCACCACCACATCAGCAATATCCTCTCCAATCAGAGTGGAGATGTTCACAGGTACATCTGCTATTTCTTTCCTGCACTCTTCGTATTCAACCATTGCAAGAGCTTCTTCCAGGTCACTACCCTCCTCCCAGATCACATAGGACTCCTCCAAAACAACCTCCTCATAACAGGCACGACATATCTTACTAGCTCTGTTGATAACTACGAATGATACACCCTAAGGTTACAATGGTTCAACTGCCCCCTACTCCTCTTGTATGACCTTGACCTTTGACCTTGACCCAAGAGGGCCATATTGGATCCGCCATTTTATTTTCTTGAACAATTCGCTATTTTTTTTTTTTTTTTGTTTTCTAGAATTTTACGCCATTTTTAATTATGTCACCGTTGAAATTTATGTTATTGTGGAATCTTAAAATTCCGCAAATTTTTATGCCAAATAATCGGGAAAAATTTTTAAATTTATAACAAAATTATTAAAAAACGAAGAGGCAGTCATGAGGACTGTCGGAAGAAGTGAGAACTTAAAACATTGTTTTTAAATGTGAAATATGACATTTCTTCGTCAAATGTACGTAAGAAAATGATTTTCTTACTATATCACTAGCATGTCGGTGACACGAACCCGTAAGTTTTACCCCTACCAATAATAACTTTAAAATTAGAAGAAATAAAGTTTCATTATTAAAAAAAACTTAAATTCACAAATAATAAACATTACCTCTCATAAATCAATAACGTGACATTTGAAGAAATTCACTACGTAAATAAACAAAAGGAAAAACATAACCTCAACTTAACTACCTACTAAAAAATAACCAATACTCACAATGTGTATCACACAATAAAGTTTAAATTTCCTTGGAAAATAAATATAAAATTAAAAACATATAACTTTAAAAATAGAATAAATGAAGTTTTATCCTTGAAAAAAAAACTATGAACTTAAATCCACAAATAATCAATCATTTCACTGCGTAAATAAATAATGAAAGAAAATCGCTCAACGCGGTCAATTTAACTTCACTTATTGCTACTGCAGCATGTCGGTGACGAGAACTCTCAAGATTTTACCCATGCAAAAAGAGTCCAACACGCACATGATACAGTCGAATATATACAATGTATTAGTGTATAAATGCGTATATATGTACACCGGTCGCTGCGCGTCGCCAGTCTGGCGCAACACGTCACTAGCATGTCGGTGACGCGAACCCATTAGTTTTGCCCCTACCAAAAAAAAAACGCTCAACGCGGCTAAAGAAATTTTCACTTCCATAAAATTGTTACAAAATACTGTTAAAATCGAACTTATGTTCTAAGTTCGAACCCGGTGAAGGCAAAAACAAAAAAATGGCAACAGATTCTACCTACACGGAAGCCATCGGCAGACTGACCTCCCACCACTAATGCCAAGGTACATATATCGCTAGCTAGTATTACGTCATGTCCGCCATCTTTTTATTGTCTGCTGGAGGCGGCCATCTTGCTTTCGTCAGCTAGAGTGCGATACAATCATGTTTGTTTAAGTTTTACCCACTATGGTGCCGCCATCTAGAAATTTGGATGCCGTATTAAAAATCTATAATTATTATTAGATTTTAATTGAAAAAAAAAAATAAAATTTATAAAAAGAATTAATCAAACAAATTTTAAATTTTTTTTTAAAATACGCACTTATGTCCTTGGTCCATACCCGGTGAGGTCCAAAAAAATCGCAACAGATCTTTCCTCCACGGAAGCCACCGACAGACTGTCCTCCCACCACTTATGTCAAGGTACATATATCGCCAAAAAAAAAAAAAAATCACAACAGATCTTTCCTCCACGGAAGCCACCGACAGACTGTCCTCCCACCACTTATGTCAAGGTACATATATCGCCAGCTAGTATGCTGTCACATCCGCCATATGGTTTTCATATGCTGGAGACCACCGTCTTGTTTAAACTGTTAGAGTGCACTACCATCATGTTGGTTTAATTTTTACCCACTAAAGTTCAGTAATCATTTATTATTACTGTGGCACTTACTATCTTGAAATTTGGATGCCATCTTAGAAATTCATTACCTTCATTAAATAAATATGCAATTAATATACTTATAGAATCGGTGGATTCTTGTACATTGTTTTATACTTGGCCAATTCAAAAAGTTTATTTTATGTGATAAATAATCTTATTCAATAAATCATTTTCAAAATTCTAAAACAGGTTTAAGTTCCTCATATACCAGCCACCCTTAAGCCGTTATGACTATCATCTTGGAAATTCGTAATTATTTAACTATAAATCCAGGGAAAAAAAATGCAATTAATATACTACTGATTTATACGATCGACTCATGTTCTCTATTAAATCATTGGTGAATGCAAAAAATAATTTAAATTAAATATCACTTAAGATAACATAAAAGTGACAGTTGGAAAAAAATAACTTTTTTTACAATTACAATTTATTACATAGATCCTACATATACTGCTACAGGAACACTTGCTAAAGTTTGCAATTTAATAAACATTTACTTCCGCATTGGCTTGAACTGGCTAATTCTTAACTTCAATCGGTTTACTGAAGAGAGAGAGACCAGCCAGATCCTTTGCCTACATAGTCTATTTCTTCCCGACAAAGTTTCTCGATACTGTGTTCAACAGATTGCTTCACATCGTCGAAATTATAAATTGGAGTATTCACTGTCTTGAATGCACACTTCTTCACTTAGTCCTTAAAAGGAAATGGCTTACATATACACATTTCAACCAAAAGTTATATTTTAAAGGTCCGTATGTAGCTACTTCATCTGTAAGCTGATTGATAATGTTCTGACTGGTATCGTCAAGAAAATTAAAAATGACTTTCGACTCACTAAACGTATTTAGATCATATAAGTCTTTCAACGTACCACGAAATACAGATTTCGTCAAGTGGAATCCGTTATCATTTATCTTTGATGCACCGAGCACAGTCTGAGGCTTAGATTCATGTCCAGGCTTCATCACATTCGTTTCCTGAACATCTGTTTTTGGGCTTGTACGCATACGAGTCTCCAATATGAAGCGAGGAGTCGACATGTATGCAGGTAGTTCATCAGTAGGCACACGGACTTAACCTTTACATTTCTTCGCATGTCGTCGCAAACTGTCAATACGTGTAAATCAAACATGGCACTCATCGCAGAAAAATTTCGTACGAGAAGGATTCTGCATGCATTTACTTAGCTCATGTGTTCGACCATCATGGGAACATGCTATCGACATATCGCAGTAGCCGCAAGGATGTCTAGTTGATGAAGACGAACCTTTCAGACACGAACCAGATGATGTTGTTGCAGCAGTTGTACCAATTTCCGGTGTAGCTACTCTTATGAACATCGATACATCTTCGTTGCACCGCAATCTTTACTTTCTGCCGCGCAGCAGGTCCTTTGCATGTCTTCAGGTGTCTTTTCAACTTATCTTGTCTTGCAAATTGCTTGAGACATTGGTTACAGCCAAACATTGCGAGGAGGATTCTTAGCACATTCTCTCTTCTCGTATCGACGAGCATTGCTGATGTTTGAGAAAATCTTGTCACAGTAACGGCATTAATTTTCGATAATTGTTGACGAATCAAGAGCCCATGCAGTCTCCATCGAGGGCGATACGTCGTTCATCGTGGATTCATCTGCAGCCAGCACTGTAGTCATTAAGCTCTCTTCTTCTGGTGTTACGACGATTCCTGAAGTCTCCTCTAGAGTTGTCGTCGACGTTTCCAATGGGATCTGCGCCACCATCGCAGTTCAAGCCAGTGCGGTACTAAATTTTTATTGAATTGATAAGTTTAACAAGTGTTCCTGTCGTAGTATAGGATCCATGTTACAAATTGTATTTCAAAAAAATTTTTTTCACCTGTCATTCTTATGTTACATTGATGAGATATTTAATTAATTTTTTTTTTGCATTGACAAATGATAAAACAGAGGGAAAGAGTCGATCTAATCAATCAGTATATAATAATTGTCATTTATTTAATGATTTTTGTAATTTTACTCGAATTTATAGCTAAATAATTACGAATTTCAAAGATGGCGGTCATACGGCTTATAGGGGGCTGGTATATGAGGAACTTAGCATCTTTTAGGATTTTACACATGATTTTTTGAATAAGAGTATTTTTTACATAAAATTAGGGAAGGTTCAAACAAAGGCCACGAATACATCGATTATATCAGAGTATAATTTCATATTTATTAAATGAATTTTAACTTTTTCTAAATATATAGGTAAATAATTACGAATTTCCAAGATGGCGTCCAAAATTCAAGATGGTAGGTTCCACAGTAATAATAAATGATTTCTGCACTCTAGTGGGTAAAAATTATACTTACATGATGGTATAGCCTCTAGCTGACGAAAATAAGATGGTAGACATAAAGTCATACTAACGAGCGATATATGTACCTTTGCATTAGTGGTGGGAGGTCAGTCTGCCGATGGCTCTGTGAAGGAAGGATCTGTCACCATTTTTGTTTTTGTTTTTGTCCTCACCGGGTTCGAACCGAGGACAATATGCGTGTTTATAATAGTATGATGTTATTACAATTTAACTATTAAAATTTTCTATAAATTAAAAAACAATTCCCGATATTTTAGCATAAAAATTACGGTTTTTCAAGATGGCAGCCATAATGGCAATTGCAATGCTCGCATCAAAATTTAAAATGGCAGAAAGGTCTAGCAAACAAAATTTCGTAATTAAAATTTGCGGAAAGTTTGAGAAAACAAAATAGTGGTTCCAAGGTGGCAGATCCAACATGGCCCTCTGGGGTCAAGGTAAGGGTCACTTATCAAGGCATCCAAGATTGCCGCCGTAATGTCACAATCAATCATGGTGGTCGGCTCCTCCGGCTCCTCCTGCGGAAGATTGGGCCAGAACATACTATTCTACAATACAATTACCTCAGAATTTTTTTTTCAAGCTATATAAATATATTTTAATTGAAATATGGCAGGGCTAATCCCCCTTAATGATCACGATAAATATATTAATCAGTTGACTTTTAACGTCAAATATATTGAGTGGTGCTGATTCTCTGCAAAGCCTGCGATGTTCCGCAGGTCTGTGACGGCTCGGGCGCGCACGCAGAAGAGGACGGAACATATCGGCAGGGCGGCTCTTGGCGGCGGGATGTTGGCGGCCCTGGTGTGCGCGCTGGTGCTGCCCGCCCTGGCTGGCGCCGCCGCGGCTGTCGAGGAGCTTGACGAAGGTACGGTCTTCTTCTTTGCTGCAGAGTCTCTGACCTGCGTGGCGCAGTCGGCTTCATGCCCGCTTGCGGTGCGGGAGTTACGGATAAGGCACGGGTGTACAAAATAATAATGATACTGTGATTAACAAAGGTATTAATAAAGATAAGTGATATGTGCGTACTGAAGATTCCTGCACTTTATACCGTCGTGTAATGCGAGAAAAAAAATTGCATACCGAAACATATGCTTGCAGTATCCACAAAGTGGCATACAGTTTTAATTAAGAAGAGCTTAGCTTAAAATGGACTACCAAGAAATGAATCTGTAGGGGAATCCCCATGTTGTTAGTAATTTTTTTGCTAAGACCACTTATTTTCTTAATTTCAGAGTTTAATTTCAGAATTTTCTTAATTCTCTGGTTTGTGGCGTAATGATGATTCCAATTTAATTTAAAATAAAACTGTAGATTCCTCGGGGAAATGTACGTACTGAAGCATCCTGCTCTTGATATCGTGGTTTTATCTGAGGAAAACCAATTGTTTAACATACCAAAACATATAGTTACAGTGTCCACAAAGTTTCATACAGTAAGTATTAGTTACAAAGAGCTTACCGTATCCTCGACATCAATAAAATGAATTTTTAGGAAAAGGCCAACGTTGTCAATAAAAAAAATATTTAGTTAAGGCTACATTTGCTTTTATTTCAGCAGCGAATTAATTTTACACTGAGCAGACGTAAAATTTGAATTGTGCTTCCTTTTGGTTGAACGTGTTTTCATGAGTGTACTTCCTTTTTGTGAATGGGCTTGCATATGTGCTTCCTTTTTTTTACGTGCTTTCAAATGTGTTCCTTTTTTTTAATTTGCTTCCTAATTAAGTATCTTTCGTTGATTGTGCTTCCATATGTTCTTCCTTTTTGTAAAATTTCTTCCTTTTTTACGAATATGAATCAAAAAGACTGTTGTAAGAACATGATTAACCTCGTGGTTCGGAGACGCCTGGTCTATATGCCCGTTATAGAACATGGCTTGTTTAAAATCTTCGCCAATTATCGCAAATGAGGATCTCGTGGATCTGATTCGCTTGGTCTGTATGAAGATTTGTTGTTTCTTATTATTCGTGACGATGTTTTTTTTTGTATCATATGACCTGGTTTGACTCTGGTATATGCACTTCAAAATTTTTTGTAGCGCAAATGTTACCTTGGTAGGCTAGTGTTCTATTCTCGTTCCGTTTTTCGTACTTTGAAGCGATTCTGACAAGTACCTTTCATGTACTGGGTTATGATTTTAACCAAGTTTTTACGTATTGGGTTGAAGGCGGGGAAGCGACGTAATGCGTGTCTCGAGCGAGCGGCCAGCTGGACGGCCACACGACGCTTCTGCAAGCTTGCGAATCTCTTCCCCCGCGCGAGGTCTAAGTGTTTACCAGCGGCAGACGACTCTCTTTCAGCCTGCGTCTGCCTCTAGCCTTGATAATTTATAAAAACTTTTTGGTTAACATGCGTATATTTAGGGACTTTGACTAGTTTTACGTGAATAATTTTTACTTAATATGCATTGAAAGTTATTTTCTACACAAGGAAAAAATATAATACAAAGTTGGCGAATGCATATCGAACACATGGACCTTACCTCATTAATGACTGTAACTTGGTGTGTGCAAACTACTTCCTCCTCTGTCGTGCTGTTTCACGCGATATCGATGTTTTTTAGTTATTGCATTCTATTCCTTAGACTGTTAAATATATAATTAATATATTTAATTAACTCTGTACTGCCTGGTATAAAACCACGGACATGAATCTATCGAGACATTCATTACATAAATAGGTGATATTTTTGTCGATTTTTGGGATTTTCCCCAAATTTCTAGCTAAAAAATTACAGATTTTCAAGATGGTAGCCAAGACGACCAACAATATGGCGGATACCAAGACATTTGACTGTTAATAAATATTGACTGCATTATAGCGGGTATTAAACGAATGTGGCGGCAGAATTTTCTAGCAGACGAAAAAAAAATGTCTGATCCAAGATGGCTGCCATGACATCATACTGGCTGACGTAATATCTGCCTTGGCATTGGTGTTGGGAGGTCAGTCTGCTGCAGGCTTCGGTGGAGGAAGAATCCATAGCAATTTTTTGCCCTCGCCAGGTTAGAACCGAAGACTCTGAGCTCCATGACATAAACTAGTTTCTAATTTAAATTTTATAATTTTTTTTATAATTTTATAATTTGTCTCGATTTTCTTACATAAAAATTAAGTATTTTCAAAATGGCGAAATCACTTTTTATTAAAATTATTATTTTTTAATTTTTATTAAAATTTACAATGTTTCCCGAATTTGTAGCTAAATTACGTATTTTCAAGCTGGCAGCCTTAACGAAAATTGCAACGATGTTGGTTTAGGTCAAATTCATGGCCTGAGCGGCTTAGAGCAGCTTGCCCATGGGAAATTTATGCCGGTATGGGGTATTTTCGCTTGATTAAAGGCAAATGTATTTTGAAGCATTTCAAATTTTAAATATGTGATCCTTACAGGGTTTTTTCCCCCTCGAAAATGGAATTTATGAATGTTCGAATTTTTTTTAAAGATATTTCTAGAGGATTTTTTCCCCTAAAACTGGAAATTTTGGCAAATTTTTTGGAACGTTTGTCGATTTTTGGCAGATTTTAAATAATTTTTTTGGCAATTTTTGGAAATTTTTAATGGTCAAGGTCAAAATGGCCATCTTATATGGCCGTCATGACATCATGATGATAGGTCAGCACCACGCACAACCCTAAAACCTGTGCCAGAAAATAAATATGTATACTACTAAAATTATCTTAAATAGAAAAGAAACGCAATTTTAGGCATATGTAAATATTTGCATCACATATATTTTTGTAATTCTTGAGCACTTCCCATAGAAAAAAGATTGGGGTGTAGTTATTACATTTTTTATGGTTTGTAAAAACAATTGTAGTTTTAAGTAAAGTTGTGATTAATTATATGTACGCAAGCCATATTGCTAGCCATTAAGATGTAACAGCAACGCCATCTTTTAATTATTATTTTAAAAATTATATGAATAGCAGTTTTAATGTTATAATGTAACATAATGTACTTGTGTATTTGAAGTAAAAACTTCTTTGCTGAGGGGGTAACAATTTTCAAGCATAACGATAATTCCGAAGGCATGAGGGGAAATAGCTTGGTATGTATATAACGTGGATAGAAGGGGAAATAGAATAGTACGTGGTGGGGGAACAAGCAGAGGAGGATATGGTACGACACACACTTTCACACACACTTAAACACATAATTTTACAGAAAATTTAACACGTACTTTAAAACACACTTTTAAATACAATTTAACATGGCCTTAAACATTTTACACAATATATAACACACATATTTACACACACTATTACCCACACTTGAACACATAATTTAACATGGTTTTAAACCGTTTACACAATGTATAAAACACATATTTACACACAATTTTACCCACACTTATACACACAATTTAACATGGCTTTAAACCTTTTACACAATATATAACAGACATTTAAGTAGTATAGGAAAGTATTACCGGCGCCAGGGTTCAGGGTGTGGTGCCGGTGCTGGTGTCCGCCATATTGGATTGTGACGTCACGGCGGCCATTTTTGACTCAAAAATTCCTCAAAAATGACTCAAAATGACTCAAAAATTCCCGTTATGAGGAAAAATTTACCGTTTACGAGGGAAAAATTGCCGTTTCGAGGGAAAATTTCCCGTTTTAGTCCTTATAAATACCAGCAGCTAGAAATGTCCATATGTAGGCTTAAGCATCCATGTCTACAGCCTCAGACAAGCCTCTGACGTCATCATGGATTATGACGTCACCGCTGAAATTTCCGTTACGCCCGCCATATTTAAATTTATTATCCGATTTTAATGAAAAAAATTTAAAATTTATAAAAAAATTCAATTAATAAAATGTTAATAAAAGATTAAAAAAAAAACATTTACGACACGGAGCTCGGAGTCCTCGGTTCGAACCCGACGAGTGCAAAAAAATTATAAATGGCGACCGATCCTTCCTCCACGGAAGTCACCTACAGACTAACATACCACCAATAACAAGGTCAACTAGTATGATGTAATGTCCGCCATCTTGTCTTCGTCTGCTGGAAGCCATCATCATGTTATCGTCTGCTAGAGTACGCTGACGCCATGTTAGTTGAATTCTCACCCGCTAGAGTGCAGTAATAATTTATTATTGCTGTGTCACCCGCCAACTTGCCATTTGGCCGCCATCTTGGAATCGTGTAAATATTTAGCTAGGAATTCGGGAAAAATTCCAAAATTCACCAAACAAATTGGCCATCATTTTACAGATTGATTCGATCAGTTTCAGTCCTTAGTTCAATACCCGATCGATGCAATAATGTTTAATTTTATGCAAAAAATAATAATTTCAATAAACCCTGTTCAACATTCTTAAAGAGACTTTAAAACCTCTACTACCATCATCCTTTAAGCCATCAACACCACCATCTTGGAAAATTCGTAACTTTATTGCTAGAGATTCGGGAAAAAGTTCAGAAATCATTAAATAAATTTCCAATCAAAATACTGATTCATTAGATCGACTAACGTCCTTGGTACGATCTAGGATGATGCAAAAAAGTTAAATATAACATCAATTTTACATAATAGTAACAGGTTCGAGGAATTAAACACAGCAAAATCTTTTCCAAACATAATATGTATTACATAATTTCTATTCTACTACAGGATCACTTACGAAAGCTAGCAAATTTATAATCAATCATTTAGTTCCGCATCGGTATTAAATGACAAATTCTTAGCACCAATCGGTTTATACTAGACAGAGTCCAAACAGAACCTTTACTGACATAGTTCTCCTCTTCTTGACAGAGTTTCTGTAAACCGTTTTTAACAGTTTGCTTAACATCGTTTGAACTGTAAATTACTGCAGCCGATGTCATGAATGCACACTTCTTCACTTTGTCATCTAACGGATATGGCTTTCCATATATACAGTCCAACTACAAGTTATATTTTAATGGACCGTTTGTTGCTACATCATCAGTAAGCTGAATGATTATGTCCTGTCTGATATCATCAAGAAAAGTACAAATGTCCTTCGACTCACCGAACGTATTTAGATAATAGTAGTCTTTCAACGTTTCACGAAATGCAGACTGCGCCAAGTAGAAGCCATTATCGTTTACTTGTAATGCGCCGAACACAGTCTTAGGTTTATTTTCATGTTCAGACGTCGTAGCAATCGGTTTCTGCACATCTGTTTTTTTGCTTGTACGCTCACGAGTTATCAAAATAAAGCGAGGAGTCGAAATGTCGGCAGGTAGTTCAGCAGTAGGCGCACGGATTTCACCTTTACAGTTTTTCGCATGTCGGCGCAAATTATCAATTCGAGTAAACCATTTAAGACACTCATCACAGCGAAACTTCATGCGAGAAGGATTCTTCATGCATTTGCTCCGCTCATGTCTTCGGGCATCATGGAAAAATGCGAACGACGTATCACAGTAGCTGCAAGGATGCCTAGTTGAAGACAAACCCGAACCAGATGACGATGTAACTGTGATTGTACCATTTCCAGGCATGCTCTTATGCACATCGATGCATCGTTGTTGCACCGATACCTTTACTTTCTGCCGCTCTGCAGGGCCTTTGCATGTCTCCAAGTGATGCTTCAAATTAACATTTGTTGTAAATTGCTTGCGACGCTTAATACAGCCAAACATTTTACGATAAGGGTTCTTAACACATTCTCTCTTCTCATGTCGACGAACATTGCTGATGTTTGAGAAAATCTTGTCACAGTAACGACATCGATGTTCGTTAGCTGTTGAGGATTCATCATCCATTGAAGTCTCCATCGAGGTTGAAACAGCGTTCGTTGAGGTTTTCTGTACAGCCAGCACTACCGGCATTAAAGTCTTTTCTGCTGGTGGTATCATGTCTTTCGGAGTCTCCTCCAGTGTTGTCATCGATGTTGCCAACGGGATCTGCTCCATCATCTTCGTCGCTGACGTCAAGGTTCCTGTAGACGATGGTACAACGTCCATCGAGTTCGTCGTTAAAGACGGTAAAAATGCCATGTAGTTCGCAAGTACAGGTAATTGACACGACTTATGCACCAGAAGAATCAAAATAGGTGATCCTTACACCGTCGACGCCAGTAACAAACTGAACGACATGCTGTCTAGGACTCGCTTATATACATGCATCGTATGGAATAATATGCTAGTCAAATGAAGAACCATTTACTATCATACTAGAGTCAAAACAACATTACAAAAGAGGATATATGATCGCAAATTCGACGAGTTGTTATACATTCGCGTCTCATGAATTCAATCTCTCCAACAGTCATTGACTCCAACGGCCTTTTGCTACATCAGCTCCAATGATATTTGGCTAGAATGCTACGAGTCTAAGAGACTATGAGGCTATAATTCTACGAGTGTACAAGACTCCTCCAACTATCTCCAAGTGTATAAAGCTCCAAATGCTCCAACAGCTCCAACACGCAATGTACGCAATGTACGCGCAATACACGCAATTTACACGCAATAAATGTAATGAACACACAGTACACACAGGAAACGAAATGAAGAAATAGTACACACTGTGCCGAAACATAGGCCCAGATTGTTTGTTTATATTTACGTTTGCAAACATTTAATTCAACATTGTGAATTATTACAAAACAGTATCGAGTGTCAATATTATTTGATTATAAACAGAAAACATCTATCAATGTGAATGCTCTCTATGACTCTGTGGACCGAGTCGTTTGCAACAATACATTTAAAAACTTATTTTTTTATTACAACATTTAATAACACGTATTTTTCTTGGTTAAGTTTTATTTTGAAAAACATTTAATATTTCGGTTATTGTTGTAATTGTGTGTAATTGTTTTGGACTTAAAGCTTAAATCTTACGATTCGTACGGGCCAATAGGAATGCGCCATATGGACGTTTTTGAACGGGCTGGCAACGATCGAAAGAATGTTGGGGACTTTTTGAAGACCGAAGGACGCTGGAAGTTAAAGCCAATATAGTTTGTTAAATAAATATAACAATTGAAAGTAAATAGGAATGTGTGTATTTATGACACGAGTATATGTGCAAAGCTACGTGTGTAGAAAATGTTTTAGGGAAATTAGTATAATTTATTTAATTATTGTGGATAGAAATTGCGATTGTCGCCGATACCGTAAGTTACGCCATTGTGGCGCTTGTTAATTTCCCTAATTGTCACCGCTACCCAAAACACACATCTGATTTTTATGACCATATAGACAAATAACCCTAAGGAACATAATAGAAATTCGTGACATAATATTTATAAACATAATTTTTTTTATTTATTACAAACTTCATTATCTCGTCTAACCCCAGGTGTCTTGTTTTTAAAGTTATCTGCTCACCCTGAACTAACTATCCGGCGCATTATAAATAGACTAAGCAGTTAAAATAAAACTTTCAAGCAGTGAAAATATTTGGTGACATAAAATCTATCAGGACAAACAAACTTTTGGTTTATGTGTGTGCCCTACATACCTCCGGAAATTACGAATTTAAGGATGATCTGTTAAGCTAATCTATCACTGCCACAGTTTTTTTTTCTGAAATCCAAACTGCCTGTATTTGTACCAGAGTTGAATTTATTTATGTGGGATATTTGTCTAAGAGTGAGGGATAAAGTTATTAAAAATATTTGCATTTTTCCAAACAACATAACTACATATAGTGTTTTTTTTTATTTGTCTACTGCCATTATTGTCCCATGTTTTATGTGGTTTAAAATTGATTGTCACCAATACCTCATTTGAAAGTAATAATAAAATGATATAGTCCAATAACAAAGTAATAGAAGAGAGTGACGACCATACTGTGGGGCCATCGAGTGTAAGACGAGATTGTTTGTTGTTTGTTTTAAAGTGTTTTGTGTTTTTGATACCTATATTTATACAACATGTCACGACCAACTACGTCTACCTACAGTCTGCGAAATAGGGCAGAAGCCAATGTTGAGGAGGCTAATGAAAGAGAATCGAGGAGCACAGATAGTGACACATTGACTGCGTCATCAGGAGGCAGGTGTTCACCTGAGGGAGTAATGGATTACCTAAGCACATCCTTGACAAGGGCAGGTGAAGGGTTGGAGCGGCCCATGGCTCCTACACAAGCACCCTCTTCTAGCAACTTGTCACAATCAGCTGTTCTCCCCATCCTTGATTCAAGTAGCCTACCTACACCAGTGTCTGTCAGCATACCCTTGGACAGTATAGCAATAGATGCTGCAGTACCAGTTCCTCAGTGTGCTGCTGTACACAACACTACCATAAGCCAGTACACACAACCAGATATTTTAAGTCGATTGGATCAAATGATGCTGAACCTAACATTGAACATGAACACCATACAAGCCAACATTAAGGCCAAATCTGACACTGTACAGACCAGCATGAGTGCCAAATTTGACACTGTACAGACCAGCATGGATGCTAAATTTGACACTGTTCAGACCAGCATGGATGCCAAATTGGACACTCTACACACAAGCCTGAGATCTGACTTCAGTACTCTGGAAGACAGATTAGAGACACAGTTCCAGGAACAACAAGTCACACTGGAAAGGTTATCAGATCATGTCACCCAAGTGCAGACTAATGTCAACGGGTTGGAGTCTCGCCCTACTGCCTTGTTGGAAACTGCAGCCCAGGAACGACAGGAACTCCAGGAACGGTGTGCGTATGGTCGTGCAGTATTAAAGGCTGAAGCCTTGAGATTGTCTGCCCGACTTGAACATGTGGAAGAGACGACTACTACTCTGCACAGCAGGTTCGATGCCATCGGCAGTGAGGTCGAGCAAGCTGCAGCAAGGGCAGCAGAGGCCAATGCATCTGTTCTCTTCCAACGGGTAGAATGCCACCAACAGAGAATGGAGACCCAGGTGCAGATGCTGGAACGGCAACTGCAAGAGCTGGGATCTGCCCACAACACCAATCCAGCGACCAACAACAACAGTTCCATCGAGGAGCCCAGAAGAAAGGAAGTAGCACCAAGCACACATGTAGCTACCCGGCAGACTCTGGATGCAACAGTTAGTATGGCAAGCTTGGATCCTGCGGCCTTGATGCACCATCCAGCACGCCATTGGTCGGAGGCAATGCCATCCTTCTCTGGCAAAGCGACAGAAAATCCTGTGAAATTTCTGAACAAATTCGAGGAATATGCCAGAACATTCAGCCTGACCGACCAAGAAAATTTGAGGTGTCTCAGCACAGCACTGAAGAGCCATGCTTTTTACTGGTGGGAGATGAAGAGCAACTCCACCAGCTCCTAGAGCCAGTTTCGTGAGCAATTTCTGCAGCAATATTGGAATCTTAGGATTCAGGGAAATCTCCGCGCCCAACTGCATACGGAATGCTATGACCCAAAGCGTAGTGTGACACTGGAAGCCCATGTGTCAAACATGTTTGAAAGAACACGCTATCTGGACCTAGCCATGACAGATGAGGAGTTCATCGCTACAGTGACCATGCAGTTACCCCTAACCTACCAACTCCAACTGAGCGGCCGCACCTATCGGGATGTCACCGACTTCCGCGAGCAGCTCCTGCTCTTGGATAAGTTACAGAAGCTCAACCGCTCGCAATCCAGACAGGAGGAACCTGGTAAAAACTCGTCTTACCAGAAGCACCAGCCTGTGCACAACTACTGGCAGTCACGAGAGAGCAAGCAGAATGTCAACCGACCAGCTGCTGTAAACATGATGCAGTGGACAAGAGAGGAAGAGCCTCCACGCCAGAAGCGACCGTACAAGAGAAGTTTCCAGTACAACAGCAACTGGCAACCTAAGAATGCGACACCGTACAGGCAGAAAACCTGGTGGTCCAATAAGAAATATCAAAGTGATAATGAGGAGAGCCGCACGCACCGAGACGAAGATAAGCGCAGCGACCGACGCCGATCACTGTCACCGGAAAAATGGCCTACCAGGGAGTTTACTTTCAACCGGCGCAGGAATCACTCTGACGACGAGTATGATTCCAAGAGGTACAGAAGATCGTCTGAGATGCAGCGCAGCAACAGACATGTAGACAACCGACCGCCACATCACCAACAAGTCCCTACAGCTCCAGTGAATGCCTGCAGCACAAGCTCATCTAGCACCACTCCAGGGGGCAAGCAAAATACAGCCTCATTCCAGTCATCACTTCCCCTCCATTTACTGCACAACAGCTGAGCTACTTTGCCCGCAATGAACCTCTGAACCCTGCGGCAGAGTCATTCCAGACAACACCCGCAAACACAGCTAATGGTGGAGAGTGGGTAAACAACCACACTGTGGCACCCATAAGACAGGGGTGACAGACAACTGGGAACCTGTTAAACTAGAGAGGGTTACGGTTGATAGTCCCCGCACCATGACCCGATTCAACGGCAGAGGGGAAAACCAAGGAGTGAAAGAGTGGTACACTCCAGTGTATACTTGTATTGGGTACAGGAAATACTTATGCACAGTTATGTTGAGGGAAAATGAACGCGAATTTCTCTACCATGAACCTACAGAAAATAACTTCCCTCTACGAAGAACAGTGTGTCCAGAGATCACACTACGAATAAATGGACAGGATACCCCTGCACTGCTAGACTCAGGTGCAGAAGTAACATGTATCAGTGAAGAGTTGCTGCTACAACTAAAGCAACATGGCCAATCTCTTCCAGTAATTCCAGTACCTGCTATGAAGATCATTGGGGTGACTTCAAGAGCCAGTCCCATTGTCAACCGACAGGCCCTAATTTTAGTGGAAGGACTGGGTAATTTAAAGGAAATGACCGCCTTGATAGTCCGAGGACTAGCTAAACCTCTCATCATTGGGACCGACTGTCTAACCAAGTTTGGCATTGTAATAGATTTCAGCCACTGGACAGTGACAGCCAGTGATAGTTTACTGCCTATCTGTATGACAGATCAGTGGCATGTACAAGGCAATTGGGTGGGCCTATTACAACACACGGAAATCCCAAGGCAAATATGTGTAAGTCAGCTGACTGAAAATCTGACAGCTACCATTGAAGACCTAGAGCTGTCACTGCAAGGTGTGACAACAGTGACAACTGTACAACAGCAGCAAATTTTCCACCTGCTTGTCAGTCATCAATCTGTATTTTCGGACAAACCGGGCCTGAACAGGCACTATCAAGCAAAAATAAAAATACAGGAAAACCAACCATTCCACAGGAAGTCCTATCCAATCCCTGCCAAATACCTGCAGGAGGCAACAGAGTACTTGCACCTAATGGTTGACTGGGGTGTAGTGAAGAGAGAAGCTAGCCCATATGTCAACCCTATTGTATGTGTGGCAAAGAAGGATGGTACAGTGAGGCTATGCTTGGATGCAAGAGAGCTCAACCGAATAACAGTCAAGGACAAGGAAAGCCCTACACAGACCAGTGAGATATTGCGTCTGTATCAAGGAATCAAATACTTAACAACTCTGGACTTATCATCTGGCTATTGGCAGATACCATTGGAATCCAGTTCATGCCAATATACTGCTTTCCTATTCAGAAACCAACAGTTTGTGTTTAAGGTTATGCCTTTTGGCCTCTGTAATGCGGTAGCTGAATTCACCAGATGCCTGGATGCTACCCTAGGTCCTGAGTGTGCGAGCTTTGCAAGAGCCTATGTCGATGACATTTTAATAACATCTGCAAGTTTCAAAGAGCACTTGATTCACATCCATACTGTGTTGGATAAGCTACAACAGGCTGGCATGACTGTTAAAATCCGCAAATCACTGTTTTGCAGACAGGAACTACCATTTTTAGGCCACATCCTCACTCCAGAAGGAATCAAAACAGCACCTGACAAACTGCAAGTAATTCAGGATTTTGCTACACCTAGAAATGTGCGTCAGTTGCCAGCATTTCTGGGCGTAGTAGGCTTCTACCGCAACTACTCAGATAAAGTAGCAAGAACTGCCATACCTCTGTTTGAACTTCTCAAGAAGAATAAAGTTTGGAATTGGTGCGAAGAACACACCACAGCCTTTGAAAATTTGAAACAGCTATTTCTGACTGAACATGTGATATATCATCCCATACAAGGCAAAGAATTTCACCTGTATACTGATGCGTCAGAATCTGCACTAGGCTGCAGGTTGGCACAGTGTGATGAGGAATACACTGAGAAAACTGTAGCCATGGCAAGCCGCACTCTTAATGCAACCGAAAAGAATTACACTGTAACAGAGCGAGAGGCTCTTGCAATAGTGTGGGCTCTGCAGAAGTTTCGAAACTTGCTACTTGGTGAGCGAATAAAACTGCTCACAGACCATCAGGCCTTGACATGCCTCAAAGCCGGAAAGCTTTTCGGCAGTCGTCTGACAAGATGGTATCTGCTACTACAAGAATACGACCTGGAAATCCTACACATCAAGGGAACAGAAATTACAGCAGCCGACTGCCTCAGTCGATTGGAAGAAATTGATGTAACCAGTGCAACTGCCAGGAACAAAACAAGAGAATTTCTTGTGGCTCCTGCTGCTGCAGCTGTTATCCAGCAGAATCCTAAGCTGAAACACCTACTGAAAGACCTGCATGTAAAACAGAGTGAAGACGAATACTGCCAAGGCATTTGTAAACAGCTGACTGAGAAGCCTAAAGAACATAGGATTCACCAGCATTTTTGTGTGTCTGGTAATGGTACTTTGTTTGCACACTCTCGCAAACGCAGTATATACGATGACAACTGGAAATCAGTGTTGCCAGCCAAACTGAGAATTCAGTTAATATGGGAAATACACATAGCCCTAGGGCATGTTGGAGGACGTAAGCTGTATGAAGCTATCAGCCGACAACTGTATTGGCCCAACATTCCTCGGAATGTTACGCAAGTTTCGTCATCCTGTGATCTGTGCCAAAAGGCAAAACATGCACAAGAGAACCTACATGGACAGCTGCAACCAATCATACCAGAGTGGCCACTACAGCTGGTGTCATTGGATTTATTTGGGCCACTGCCTGTGTCGAAGGGAGGGGTCAGACATGTTTTTGTCATCCTCGATGTGTTTTCCAAGTACACACGATTATATCCAATCGTAAATGCAACTGCTAAGACAGTGCTGAATAAACTGAAACAGTACACAGAAGAGATTGGAAAACCTAAAGTAGTTTTGTCCGACCGAGCCACTCAGTTCATGAGTGATGTGTGGCAGCAAGGTGTCCGCAAACTAGGCGCCACTCCCACCACTATCTCTACCCGACACCCTCAGAGCAATCCAGTAGAGAGGCAAATGAAATCTCTAGGGAATTTGCTCCGAATGTACTGTCACCAGGCACAGCAGTCCTGGCGCGACAGACTGGCTTATGTGGAATGTGTTCTAAATAACACTGTGCATAGCTCAACAGGTTTTACCCCCAAAGAAATCCTCTGTCGGGATCGAACGGTGACTGTGAATCCTAACTATTTACCCAGATACAACGAGTTACCAGAAGAGGACAACCTACCTACATGCGAATAAGTGAGACAGCTGGTACATGCAAAACTAGTGTCCGAAGCAGTGATTAGACAGAGGAAGAAGCCCGCATCAAAACGCAAATGTTTCAAGGTCGACGATCTAGTGCTGAAGAAGACCGCACCGATAAGTATAAAGTGGGAATTCATAACGAAGAAGCTGTGTTTACTATACACAGGGCCCTACATCGTTACCGAAGTAGTAAATGAAAACTGCTATACTCTGAAAGAAAGAATAACTAATCAAGCTATCGGCAGGTATAACATTACGCAGCTACGCGAGTACAAGGAACCAGTCGCTGGTCAGTTTTAATATCGCCAGGAAGTTTAAGAGTATCCCTACGAAGGCTATAGAAGAGTGTTGTCAGCTTGAAGAAATTTAATTTAATTAATATTTTTGTCTCATGTTTGGAGACGTAGCATATGCTACTTGTGTGTATGAATGTTTATCCTGGAGTACGATGCACCGAGGAGTCGCGCAGAAGTGTGCCTGACACTATGTGTGGGTCGACTGAAGGTAAATACCAGTCGAATTTTTTTTCTGAGGTTGAGTGAAGCTGAATTCCACTACCGTCGGAATATGGGAAAAATGCAGTGTCATTGGACATGTAGCCAGAGAGCTATTACTGCATATGTTTTGTCAAAACGAGTGTTTGATATGTAGTGTCAGAGACCGAAGCGAAACTAGTCGGAAGTACCCAGCAATGAACCTACACGCTCTATGTATCCTTGCTATTTGTCTAACACTACATGTGCTAACAGCTGATTCGTCCTCGAGCCTACAAGGAATACCCCCACGCATATCCTATTGGTAAAACTGTTTGACCTGCGATTTCCTGCGAGAATGCCTAATGTGTTATGCGCTGAAGCCTGTAAGTGTAAACAAAATCAAGCACACTTGGTTAAGAAGCACTGCTAGAGACATGCAATGGTTAGTAATAGATGGAGAAGACATACCTGTGTTTTGTAAAATCCAGCACAGTAAGTGCAATTTTTAACACCACTGATGTTTGTGAATATTTATCTACGTGTAGCACACGCACACAGATGTTTGTGATGACTATCTACGTGTAAAAGCGATCGTTGGAGGATGTGGATTTCTCTGGAAAGCTGAAACATATGTGTGACAAGACAAGCACTTGTGTCGCGATGGTATTATGCTGCAACGCCAATTGCAAGTAGCCATCTACTCCTTATATCAAGAAATTCTACCACACCATAATAGCAGATTGCTATGAGAAGTGGCCTTCAAACCACCGAGGGCGTAATTGCACATTGAAATTAACTTGAAGACAACGCACGATTCCGAAGCGGAACGGCGGAGTTATGAATCGTCGTTTTAATCAGCTGTAAAGTGAAAGAAAGATGAAGCATACAGTATGAAATGTATACTCCAGAAATGTAAATAGAAACGACAAGTTTTTTTTTCTCCTGTCGCCTGTGTGCAACAGCTGTCCGCGTGGCCGTGAAAAAGGGACGATAAGAAAGGAATAAAAAAATCGTCTCGTCTGGAGCGAGGAAGAGGCTCAGAAAATAAACATGAAAAAAAAAATGGAAAAGAGAGCAGCAAAATAAGTATGTATTGCTCTTCCATAGACTGTAAGAAAAGGTACATGTAAATAACTTTGTAAATATTATATTAATGATATGTAATAGTATTTTCAATACTCAACAAGTTAGCATGTTAAAAGCCATAATTAAACAAGTATATGAATAATAGGTGCATTGTAATATATACATATGTATGTATATATGATTGTAAGTTATCATTATGAATATTTAACTAATTGTTTATATTGTTGTAATGAACAATATATGCTATTTTTAATATTGATATATGAAAAATACAACTACTGATTTTAAGTTGTAAGAAACATTGTTGAAATACAAACATGTATAAAGTTAAAAAAAATAATAATATTTTAATAATTGTAAAACTTAAGATTATTTGTTAATGCAAACGGCAGTTAGTTAGCTTAAAAGGTCATCCCACGTCAAGCAAAGAAGAGAGTAGCAGTCTAGATTGCAATTAAGCGATGGCAAATGGCACACAGCGAACTTATTTAGAATATAAGCTGGAACTCCCACAGTTTCCGGGTGCGAAAGCTAAGAATTAAGAGTGATTAGATTGACGAGAGTGTAAGTGATTGTGTGAGACTGCCGACTACTACCACATCCTCATCCCGTATGGTGAGTCGCAGCCGCCAACCACCAAGTTGGACTGCAACCTGCTGTCCGTGGGCCGGAACACTGCAGTGGAGTGGTGTTGCCCTCCGCCTAGCAGCCCAGCACACCTCTTAGGCGCTGTCCGGGAACAGCGCGATGCCGAGCAGAGTGGTTCGTGCGACGGCACGATGCCGCCATCCACCGCTGGCGTCCCCTCTGCTAGCCGTAGGTGGTGATCAGCTGAAAACCGCCATATGGTGATCCACGGGAATGCAGCCCTCCAGTCTCGCCGCCGTCCGGTCGGTGATGCGCCGAGTCCTGCACAGCACCCCTATTGTTGTAGAGTGCAGCCCATTCCAGTCAGTGCTACATTGTTTCCCTTTCGTCGTTCAACTCACCTGAGTGCCAGTGATTTGCACTTATGTCCCATCCTCTTGTTGCTGAAACGACCAGAACAAGAAAAATATGCGGGAAAACGCGGAAGACCCGAACGCAGGTCTAGTACTACGAACAATCTCACAGCGGGTGATAAAAAACATACAGTCTAGCGAAGACTGGCGCGCTTTCTTACCGCCAGTAAAAAAAAAAAAATAGAGAAAAAAAAAGGAGGCAACGATTCTAATTGTAGCAACGCACAAAAAAAAATTTTATTGGTCAGTGGCTTGTGAAAACGCGGACATGTGATGCACAGTGGCGCGGTTTTCTAAACCAACTGGGAAAGGCTACTCTGTGCCGAAACATAGGCCCAGATTGTTTGTTTATATTTACGTTTGCAAACATTTAATTCAACATTGTGAATCATTACAAAACAGTATCGAGTGTCAATATTATTTGATTATAAACAGAAAACATCTATCAATGTGAATGCTCTCTATGACTCCGTGAACCGAGTCGTTTGCAACAATACATTTAAAAACTTATTTTTTTATTACAACATTTAATAACACGTATTTTTCCTTGGTTAAGTTTTATTTTGAAAAACATTTAATATTTCGGTTATTGTTGTAATTGTGTGTAATTGTTTTGGACTTAAAGCTTAAATCTTACGATTCGTACGGGCCAATAGGAATGCGCCATATGGACGTTTTTGAACGGGCTGGCAACGATCGAAAGAATGTTGGGGACTTTTTGAAGACCGAAGGACGCTGGAAGTTAAAGCCAATATAGTTTGTTAAATAAATATAACAATTGAAAGTAAATAGGATTGTGTGTATTTATGACACGAGTAGATGTGCAAAGCTACGTGTGTAGAAAATGTTTTAGGGAAATATGTATAATTTATTTAATTATTGTGGATAGAAATTGCGATTGTCGCCGATACCGTAAGTAACGCCATTGTGGCGCTTGTTAATTTCCCTAATTGTCACCGCTACCCAAAACACACATCTGATTTTTATGACCCTATAGACAAATAACCCTAAGGAACTTAATAGAAATTCGTGACATAATATTTATAAACATAATTTTGTTTTATTTATTACAAACTTCATTATCTCGTCTAACCCCAGGTGTCTTGTTTTTAAAGTTATCTGCTCACCCTGAACTAACTATCCGGCGCATTATAAATAGGCTAAGCAGTTAAAATAAAACTTTCAAGCAGTGAAAATATTTGGTGACATAAAATCTATCAGGACAAACAAACTTTTGGTTTATGTGTGTGCCCTACATACCTCCGGAAATTACGAATTTAAGGATGATCTGTTAAGCTAATCTATCACTGCCACAGTTTTTATTCTGAAATCCAAACTGCCTGTATTTGTACTAGAGTTATATTTATTTATGTGGGATATTTGTCTAACAGTGAGGGATAAAGTTATTAAAAATATTTGCATTATTCCAAACAACATAACTACATAGTGTGTTTTTATTTGTCTACTGCCATTATTGTCCCATGTTTTTATATGGTTTAAAATTGATTGTCACCAATACCTCATTTGAAAGTAATAATAAAATGATATAGTCCAATAACAAAGTAATGGAAGAACACAGTAAACAGAACGAACACGTAATATTCATGCAATTGACGCTTAGTACACGCAAAGTACACGCAATGTACGCAAAGTACACGCAATGTATGCAATGTACGCAATATATGCAATATATGCAATGTACACACAATGACTACACTTCGTTCGCGCAGGACAAGCATTTAATGAAAACGAAACGACGTTTGGACGGAAATTCTATTAAACGAAAGCTCATTTAACGAAAAGGAGGCGCATTCTCTCGTTCATTCAACTTGGTAGGATGCGATCGTCAATGATAAGTTAGGATATAATGTCTCCAACAGTCTATGAATACAACAGTTTTTATTTCCATTAGCCATTGACTTCAACAGTCATTGGCTCCAACAGTCATTGGCACCAACAGTTGTAACGTGTGTACCTGCGTACACTTGCAAAGTATTGTACCCCTGACTTTTCACGGCATACCACCTGCAACACAGTGAGCTGGGCAGGCTTCCCCCGAATAGACGAGACTATTCTTCTTCCAGCTCGTCAGGGAAGCCTGCAGTATAAAAGGGCATGCGCCCGGACTATCAATAAGCAGAACAACCGGGACATCCAGCTAGCAGGCTGCTTCGCTGCTCCGACACCGCTCGCCGGCCTACACCGTCAATCGCCGCGGAGTTGCTGCCGCCTGAGGACCGACAAGACTTCGACTGGGTGAGACCTCTCCGAGTTGTAACCCGGGATATAGACAGTTCAAGTGGAAGCGTCGCTGGAGTAAGCATAAAATCTTTCAGAACGAACATTAACTAAAAACGACGGTTCAGCCACAAGGGCAAAGAGGGCGGGCATTAGCAAACTCCGTGAGGGCTGAGCGAGCGGAAGTATTGACACAATCAGGACACAATCAGGACACTATCGCGACCAGATCGCTACACAGTTTGGACTCTAACTCTACCGCCGGTAACGAAGAATCGTAGCCACAAGAGACAGTGAACAAGATAACGAACTTACGCGCTACTACGGGAATGCGGACAGAGCTTCACATGGTACCGGTGGAAGAGTAACGAAAACCTACCTATAAACATTGACAGCGTTACACGACTAGTTGCGTGTATATAATTGTAACCTCTGGTATTAACTATCTGTATTTATGTAACGCGAAACATTGAGTAATATTAAGATTAGGTATGTTCCTTGTAACTTTGTAAATGGTATAGCCTTAGTAGTTGAAATTTACAGCATTTTGATCGTTAGCTGTGACGAGCGCACGGCTCGCCACATTTAAGGGTATTGTTTTGTTTTGTTTTCATTGTTCTGGAAGCGATCACTTAGCGTTAATTCATACGTTTTGTGTTCTAGAGCGAACTTGCATCATCAGTTCGTCTTCACGAGAACCCGACTTGTCTAAGTGCTATGCCAGTTTGAGAATCAATGCAATTCCTTTTGGTGTTATTGAGTTTGTCAATAAATTGTTATTGGATCGAATTTAACTTAGCAACTAATTTAATAACCACCCGCAAACGTCCCTTTTTCCCCCTTGTAAGGGTTTTCCTATGTCCTTAGTAAAACCCGCGACACACTCATTGGCTCCAACAGTCATTGTCTCCAACAGTCATTGGCTCAAACAGTCATTATCTCCAACAGTCATTGTCTCCAACAGTCATTGGCTCCAACAGTCATTGGCTCCAACAGTCATTGGCTCCAACAGTCATTGCCTCGAACAGACACTGGCTCCAACGGCCTTTTGCTTCATCAGCTCCAATGATATTTGGTTAGAATGCTACGACTCTAGGAGACTATGAAGCTACAATTCTACGAGTGTACAAGACTCCTCCAACTACCTTCAAGTGTATAAAGCTCGAACTACTCCAGCAGCATTATGTTATAAGATTACAGGACTGCTTGTTTATGTAGCTACAAGTCAACGAGGCTTCTTGGCTACGTAAACAAGCAGTCATGTAATCTTATAACATAATGCTGCTGGAGTAGTTGGAGCTTTATTCACTTGAAGGTAGTTGGAGGAGTCTTGTACACTCGTAGAATTATAGCCTCATAGTCTCATAGACTCGTAGCATTCTAGCCAAATATCATTGGAGCTGATGAAGCAAAAGGCCGTTGGAGTCAATGACTGTTGGAGAGATTGAATTCATGAGACGCGAATGTATAACAACTTGTCGAATTTTTCGATCATATATCCTCTTTTGTAATGTTATTTTGACTCTAGTATTATAGTAAATGGTTCTTGATTTGACTAGCATATTATTCCATACGATGCATGTATATAAGCGAGTCCTAGACAGAATGTCGTTCAGTTTGTTACTGGCGTCGACGGTGTAAGGATCACCTATTTTGATTCTTCTGGTGCATAAGTCGTGTCGATTACCTGTACTTGCGAACTACATGGCATTTTTACCGTCTTTAACGACGAACTCGATGGACGTTGTACCATCGTCTACGGGAACCTTGACGTCAGCGACGAAGATGATGGAGCAGATCCCGTTGGCAACGTCGATGACAACACTGGAGCAGACATCGACAGACATGATACCACCAGCAGAAAAGACTTTAATGCCGGTAGTGCTGGCTGTACAGGAAACCTCAACGAACGCTGTTTCAACCTCGATGGAGACTTCAATGGATGACGAATCCTCAACAGCTAACGAACATCGATGTCGTTACTGTGACAAGATTTTCTCAAACATCAGCAATGTTCGTCAACATGAGAAGAAAGAATGTGCTAAGAACCCTTATCGTAAAATGTTTGGCTGTATTAAGCGTCGCAAGCAATTTACAACAAATGTTAATTTGAAGCATCACTTGGAGACATGCAAAGGCCCTGCAGAGCGGCAGAAAGTAAAGGTATCGGTGCAACAACGATGCATCGATGTGCATAAGAGCATGCCTGGAAATGGTACAATCACAGTTACATCGTCATCTGGTTCGGGTTTGTCTTCAACTAGGCATCCTTGCAGCTACTGTGATACGTCGTTCGCATTTTTCCATGATGCCCGAAGACATGAGCGGAGCAAATGCATGAAGAATCCTTCTCGCATGAAGTTTCGCTGTGATGAGTGTCTTAAATGGTTTACTCGAATTGATAATTTGCGCCGACATGCGAAAAACTGTAAAGGTGAAATCCGTGCGCCTACTGCTGAACTACCTGCCGACATTTCGACTCCTCGCTTTATTTTGATAACTCGTGAGCGTACAAGCAAAAAAACAGATGTGCAGAAACCGATTGCTACGACGTCTGAACATGAAAATAAACCTAAGACTGTGTTCGGCGCATTACAAGTAAACGATAATGGCTTCTACTTGGCGCAGTCTGCATTTCGTGAAACGTTGAAAGACTACTATTATCTAAATACGTTCGGTGAGTCGAAGGACATTTGTACTTTTCTTGATGATATCAGACAGGACATAATCATTCAGCTTACTGATGATGTAGCAACAAACGGTCCATTAAAATATAACTTGTAGTTGGACTGTATATATGGAAAGCCATATCCGTTAGATGACAAAGTGAAGAAGTGTGCATTCAAGACATCGGCTGCAGTAATTTACAGTTCAAACGATGTTAAGCAAACTGTTAAAAACTGTATACAGAAACTCTGTCAAGAAGAGGAGAACTATGTCAGTAAAGTTTCTGGTTGGACTCTGTCTAGTATAAACCGATTGGAGCTAAGAATTTGTCATTTAATACCGATGCGGAACTAAATGATTGATTATAAATTTGCTAGCTTTCGTAAGTGATCCTTTAGTAGAATAGAAATTATGTAATAAATATTATGTTTGGAAAAGAACTTAAAGTTTTTAATTCCTCGAACCTGTTACTATTATGTTAAATTGATGTTATATTTAATTTTTTTGCATCATCCTAGATCGTACCAAGGACCTTAGTCGATCTAATGAATCAGTATTTTTATTGGAAATTTATTTAATGATTTCTGAACTTTTTCACGAATCTCTAGCAATAAAATTACGAATTTTCCAAGGTGGTGGTGTTGATGGCTTATAGGATGATGGTAGTAGAGGTTTTAAAGTCTCTTTAAGAATGTTGAACAGGGTTTATTGAAATTATTATTTTTTTTAAATAAAATTAATCATTATTGCATCGATAGGGTTTTGAACCAAGGACTGAAACTGATCGAATCAATCTGTAAAATGTTGGCCAATTTGTTTGGTGAATTTTGGAATTTTTTCCAAATTCCTAGCCAAATAATTACACGATTCCAAGATGGCGGCCAAATGGCAAGGTGGCGTGTGACACAGCAATAATAAATTATTACTGCACTCTAGCGGGTGAGAATTCAACTAACATGGCGTCAGCGCACTCTAGCAGACGATAACATGATGATGGCTTCCAGCAGACGAAGACAAGATGGCGGACATTACATCATACTAGTTGACCTTGTTATTGGTGGTAGGTTAGTCTGTAGGTGACATCCGTGGAGGAAGGATCGGTTGCTATTTATAATTTTATTGCACTCGTCGGGTTCGAACCGAGGACTCCGAGCTCCGTGTAGTAAATGTTTTTTTTTATTTTTTTATTAAAATTTTATTAATTGAATTTTTTTATAAATTTTAAAATTTTTTTCATTAAAATCGGATAGTAAATTTAAAGATAGCGGGCGTAACGGAAATTGCAGCGGTGACGTCATAATCCATGATGATGTCAGAGGCTTGTCTGAGGCTGTAGATATGGATGCTTAAGCCTACATATGGATATTTTTAGCTGCTGGTATTTTGAAGGACTAAAACGGGAAATTTTTCCTCGAAACAGGAATTTTTGAGTCATTTTGAGTCATTTTTGAGGAATTTTTGAGTCAGAAATGGCCTCCGTGACGTCACAATCCAATATGGTGGACACCGGCACCGGCACCACACCCTGAACTCTGGCGCCGGAAATACTTCCCTATACTACTCATTTACACACACTTTTACACACACTTTGTTATTCCCCTTGTGTTCTCTTAAGTACATGATTAAATAATTCATGACAAGCCCAGGAAGCTGCTCGAGCAAAAAAGGAGAGTACAAAAATATCGAGGCGAACATTAAAAAAATTTAATTACTCTCAAAAAGAAAGAGAAAAAATTGGATCGAGTGGTAATTCAGTCCAATAAATAAAATGTGGTTTATTTCAAAGCTTACCCTGTTTATTTGAAATTGTAGTTTTTATTATTTTATTTTGATAGCGTTTTGGTACATGCTCATTATTTGTGCTAAACATTATTAGTTACATAAGATCGCAGGTGGAACTTTATATCTTAAAATAATAAGAGAACCAATAACTGATCAAATAATAAATTGGACCTCGTTAACTTATAAAATTACAAAATAACACAGAGAAAAGTTACTGGGGTCCTGGCCATCAAAACTATCGATAAATGTGATTATTAATAAAAACTGAAATACAAATTTAACATTTTTCTTTTACCAACTAAGACATCTCATAATCAACCTTTCACAAAAAAAAAAGTTAACTTTTACTTGGATATTTCGTGGTTAAAATACTGCCTTAAAACACTTGTTGGTCCAACCAGTGCGGGACTATGTATAAGTTAGGTAACAATTTCTTATTAAACATTATCAAATATTGGTGACTGTTTGCTGGCGCTGACTAGCAGCGAGGTGAATAGGTGGCTGCTCAAATGTTAGGGGGCTGGAGAGACGCATGGAATTCATATCAAAGACCCGAGCTCTTGGACCATATCTTGGACCACACTGGAACCAAACTAAAAGATGTCCCTGTGTTCATGAATAGAAATAAAGGGGTAAAAACAGTGATAGTGAAAACAGCGCAAAACATTAAGTAAAAAAGTCAAACTATAGGCGTAAGGAAGAGAATTTGCCACTTACCATACTGGGGGTTAGAATGATGCATATACACTTATGCATGCAGGAGCCACGCGCGAATCATACTAAATGATAACCTAGTAAAAAAATAACACTGTAATCAACCAAAAAATTAATAAAATAGGGATCGCTCTCAGACTCCAGGGGATCACATTTATTAAGCGAGTCGGCTAGTCGCCGCGAGACTGATTCGTGAAAGGGTTCGTGGACCAGAAGCACTGAAAGGAACCGATCATTGTGAAGGCAGGAAAACCAATCCATTTTCCCTTGGGCTGCATGTAGTTAAAACTCGCGCTAGGACCCCGGAGGCCTAGGAAGTAAGGGAAATAGCCTCTGATTGGCTGGTGATTGCGGTCGAGAGATCGCTCTGACGATCAAAAAATAAAAATAAAAATGCTGGTAGCCCAAATTAAGGGGCATCGGAGGTAAATGTTTGTGTTCCGAAAGCAGCACGCTCTATCGGGACACATGCAAAAAATACCCGGAGTCAATTCTCAAACGTCCAATGAGGAGGCGAGCACAGTTGACTCACTTAAGCCTTGCTCTTATGGGCCCAACTAGGCTGCGCTCTGTCGGGCTAAAGAGAGAGAAAAATATATCGCTACTCGCCGAACTAAAGTACAGTAGTGGGCGTCTTCGCCACAAGATGGCGAAGGCAGACCTTTCACCGACCAGCGAGATGTTCTTGATTTCGGCCCGCCGGTAGCCGAGGTTAAGGCCCGGTCAGTGCTCTCGGTGAAGTACGTGGAAAGCCAAGTTGGCCGCAAAGGAGGGGGGGAATCTGCTATCCTGATGGGAAGTGTACTTGACCGGAGTCCAGATCCTGCCTAGCAGGTCGGAAACCCTAAACAGGACCGTGACAAGAGTTGCTCATTTCAGGCCAGCTTTCGGAACGAAGCTACCCTGGAAGCATGCTGAGAAAGGCACAAGGGCGCATGAATTTATACAAAGTTACAAGAAGTTGTCGTGCCCCGAGACGGGAAGAAAATGAGTGTAGCGACTTGAGCCGCGAAGTGTTTACAAACTCTCAATTTAGGCGCTGAGAACCTCTCGAGGAACTTGGTGGAAAAAGATTTAAGGCAGAGAACAATAAGATAAATATATTTACGTTAAGCTATAAATTCTCTGTCAAAATTAAATGCAAAATTAAATTTTCTGTCAAAAATAAATCGGTGCCGATAATCTGAATTTTCTGGCGTAACTTTACACAACCTTAAAAACAGCCTTTAATACATACTTTTACACACACTTTTACACATACTTATAAACACACTATTTTACACACACCTTTATACAGCCTGTAACTCAGCCTTTAACACACAATTTTCGGAAAATTTTGACAGACTTTTACACACACTTTTATACACTTTATACACGCTAGTACGCTACTATCCGTCCCCAAATCCATTAGTCGGTTGGCCTTGAGTAACATCTGCCTGCGACAATCCATTTTTCGGGTAGAAACAGGCGTATACCTCCTTTTTTCAAGGGACATAACTGTAGAAAATCCAGTCAGTTTTGAACGGTTTTTCGTAGTAAACAAACGTGTTTGTAGATGATATTTTGATAAAAATGTCAGAAGTTTGCTTCATTTGCAGTGAATCTTTGACTGAAGGTGAAATTGTGGTTGTTGTCGTGGAATGAAAGCTTTGATCGATTCGAGTAATGAAAGGAATATTGGGTTTGATGAATACTTGAAAGACAAACAATCTGTAACATCCATAAGCAGTGTCGTAAAGTGCACACCCGGGAAAGAGAATGTCTGTACCAATTTTCAGATTGTTTCGAAATCGATGAGGATATAACTTCTTGGAGCAGTCTACACAAATCGATCAAGAAGAGGAAGAAGAGAGCGAAGAGGAAGAGACGAGTGATCAAGTAGAATTTGATGATGAATAATAGTGTAATTTTTTGTTGCTAAAATTTTTTTAAATAAAATATCGTCCCATCAAATTTCCTTGAACGAAATATATCGGGGGGTATTAATCCTGGAGAAACCACGTTAAGAAAAGCGCCAAGTACACTACCTCTGAGGTGGTGCGGAAATGTGTGCATATAATTGAAAGTACGACATTCCTACGGTCGGAAGTCACGATATCTCGAAAGCGGTGCTTCGTTAGGAAAAATGTATTCAAAACATTTTTGTAAAGTATTCCGTGATCTACAAACTTAGTTTGATCCATTTTTACGGTAGCTCTTATCTTTTCAGAGATATGCGCAAAAATAAAAAATAAATAATACAGAAATTGGTGACATTTAACCTTGAATAAAAAACAACGCACAAGCAGGATTGATGGCGACTTTTGACACATCATTTGTATTGACGTGTTCAAGACCTGTGCAAAAATCAAGCTTGTTTGTAATAAATGTAAACTTGAATGTCTCTTTTGTCTGGACTGCTCTTGCGCTCCCACGCACTTGTGCACTTGCATATGCGCAGTTCTTTCTTGGGGGTGGCGCATTGAGCTATCCCCACTCCGGGGCCTTGGCGCGGGTGGTGATCGCTGGAGCAGTCTTCAGCGGGCTGCGTGTGGCGGCGGGCTGCTCACGTTCAAACATTCAATAATGTAGCCATAGGCTGGTCGCGGCTGACGCCACCCTGAGTGCATGGGCAGAGAGTTTGAACTTATTGTTGCGCACCACGCTACCGGCCATCTTCGCAAACAAATATTGTTATTGCAAGTCCGTATTATTATTTTAATTACTTGAATATATCAGTATTGTTTAAAAGTGTTTCAATTAAAATATACCAATAATTTATCTCCATGCTTACCTAATAAGCAAGAATTTTGAGTTCTGTCACGCGTAGACTCCGCGCTTTTTTTGGAACGATTTTTTTTTTGTTTTCCCAACAAAAAAAAATAGAATGTTTTTGTCACAAAACGTTTTGAAAAAATCTTGATTGTAAACAATAATTATCAGTCACTTAATTTTTTTTATATTAATTTGTTTATGAAAACTAATACATTGAAAAGGATGACCCTTATTAATTAAATGGAGTTGTTTTACGTTTTGGATCAGCACCAAGATTATTTTAGAAAATAAACTGATTTTTGCAATGGTTTCTGTTTTTTTAAATTTTTGGCGTCAAAATATCGTTCTCATACAGGTCTTTGCTGCTTTACCACAAATTTTTCTTTGGGGGTATGCCAAGAAGATGAATCGATGAGGAAATAGATAAAAACAAGGAAGACATAGAGGGAAAATACGAAATAATGATGTTACTACTTCTTCTTCTGCTAAGCTATAAATCTCCCCTTTTTGTGACCTTCTCTGTGTTAGGTCTTCCTTTCCTGCAGTGTATTAGATATGGTATGTGGTTCTAAGGTTTTTCTTGGCTCGCGCGTGGAAAATGAATGTATGTGTCAGCTTGAGTACAGTATGTGCAGGGACGAAATAAACCAGACAGCTGAGATTCACCAACAAGCCGATTCATTTCCACGGACACTATATCGAAGGTTCCTAAGTCAACAACACATTATATTGTGTGGTTTGAAGTATTGTGCTTTTATAAACAATATATTCATAAATCCTGAGAAAAAATATAATTATCAGATACTGCATGCCATTTTATCATCTTGTGGGTAAATAAGATAAGATGTATGATGTGCGTGTCACTTGCATCCTTAGCGATAAGCAAGAGAGTTAATATTTTGCCAATGAATTCTAAACTGAAAAATATTTATATATTTACATAATTTAGCGCGAAATGAATGTTAAAATTTAATTTTTCTGTAACTTAAATTCGTTTTTGTTATTATTTAAGAGTCCAAAGTGATCGCGCCTGAATAATACTATTGGTTTGTTAGCTTTGTCATGTTATAACTGATTCTGACGTGAAAACGTCTATTCGTTCGTTACAGTGATAGTCGGTCGAACATTTTTTGTGTGACAGAATACCACTATATTTTAATTGCTAATAACTACGAGACTAATACTGCGAAAACAATGGTTAAGCCCACAACGGATAGATCATGACTGTACAGGTTTATCGCACAGTATTGGTTTTGCCTCTGACGTTATCGTACCGGTGTAGGTGCATGTGCGTGATGATATAAATTGGTGTAGCGTGGAATCATATTTAGCTAGAACATTTATTCGGCTATCATTGTGAAGAGCTTGTCTAGTACTACTAGGACGCAGAGTGAGAAAAATAAAAATTTTAGCCGGAAGATAAGTGAACGTTGGTTTTAAATATAAAATTATAGAATAATTAAAGATGTTGTCTCATATGACTCGTAAATGTGATCGGAAATATAGAAAAAGCAAGTCAGAGGAAAGGTCGCGTCGAAAAGAATTCCAAAAGCCTTAGAAGTCCAGCGCCTGCTACGGAAACGTCGAAAAGAAAATTTAAAAATGTGCAATGTGATTACGTATCTGGCTCATCGTGCATACAGCGGCCAGCGACAGTCCTAACGTTTACTAATCATGTGCCAATCTACACTTTTATCTACTGCACGGACCCGAAATGCGGTTTGCTCTGTTTTTTTATCAACTCCCGTTTTTAATTTAGTGAGTCAGACCATTTAAAATAAAAATAATAATAATACACAACTAATTTAAAGACACTAAAGATTCATCCTGTAATGCAGAATGAAAAGTTGGTTCAGTCTACCACATCTATGGGGCAAAACCGCTCAAGCCAAGGTATTTTATTATATAATGGCCTCGAAATAAAGCACTGTACTTTAAAAAAATTGTCTAGAAGTCCACCTTGTTGCCATTTGCCAATAACTTGGGTTTTCACGTCGTGAGGAATCATACTCGTATAGCTTCAGTAGAAGGCAGGTGACGTGACTACTAAAGCAACGTGGGCTCTTTTAAAAAAAAAATACTGTACGTTTGCGGGTAAGGGTATTTTTAAGATGGTCTCTTCTCGAGTAACACGTGATGTGTTGCAATGGCAGAAGCTTTGACTCCTAGTTTAAACAATGATACATGCCTCATGATTTCACTAATTTTATAGTTTCCAGGGTAACTCCAGTTGGCTCTTTACCATAGGCCAAGCTAATTCCTTCCGTAGTTTCCCTGAATTGTGTTTATGTAAATGTATTTAATGAACTGGCTGTCGACGACAAAAATTAAAACTCAAATAAAAATATTACTGGACCATTTTTAACAGTTATATTTACGTGAGTGGTTTGGTATCGATAGCATCAACTTTATTTTTCAATATAGGGCTATTATACAGCTAAACATCAAGAATTTTTCATTTTTTGTTCTAAGAAGAAATAAATGAGGAACAGCGCTAGAGAATAGTTTGGGCGTAACTCTATAGCTCTTAAACTTTTCCCCTAAACATATATTTATCTTTAAGGCAGGCGAGTGTAAAAATCTGAGCTGTTACACCATAACTTTTGGAATATTTCTTTCAAAATGGGTTTTCATTTGCAACAAAGTTAAAAAGGGTGGGTAGTTTCATATTTCTCACTTATGGGAACCACCAAACTATGCTGTATTCGTGCTGGCAAAGCTGACTGATATGCACGATGTTCGCTGGGGCATCTACTGCAGTAGCGCCTCAAAACGAAAGGCTATAAACGTTTCCATAGTCTTATCGTCGTCTGTAAATCATTCGTAAGATTTTGAGGAATTGCCATAACGTTATATATCAAAAAATTAAGGTGACCGTGTATTGCATGTCTGAACGGGAAGTTTCGTATTTAAATATTATTCTGAAAACACCCGTTTCAGACCAAATCGCTCTAAAAAAAAATTGATTATAAAAACAATATCTGGAAACTGGACTACCATTTCACATCATAAAGTTCTTAAATACTTGTTTAAAATCGTTATCTGTCTGATAACTTGCGCAGTTTTTAAATTGTGTAAGTACCTTTGAATCACTTTTAACTCATTTGTGTGTCCAGGTAGGTGATACGGATTTATCCGCCATTACATTTATTTCAATTCCTTTCCATTTTTACGACCATTTATATGGATATTTTTCTATAAGAGTCTACCAACAATGTTATGTACAATTTTTAAAAATAAAAAAAAAAATTTTAATTTTTGCCTGACTAACTATGTCATATTATCTTACTAGAAGTTGAACCTATGGGTTTCCAAAACTGCGAATATGGTACATAATATGTATTCTATTGATTAAAAAATTAATTTTTTGCACAATATGCTTATTATGGTAGGTACCCCTACCAAATGATTTTGCCCTGAAAAGGCCGGACATCTGCGAAACATTCCAGTCAAGCGGGTTGTATAACACTGATGTATTGACGACTCTACTTCCTACAAGAGAATCGCTGGTGGCCACGTGCTTAGTAACAGCTAAGCGAACGGATATTTGGCGCTGATGCGGTCATCCACCGAGGTCCACGATTGAATACAAATGATGTAATTTTCTTTTCCCCGAGTATAACTAGGGGTCTCCTGATTAGAATCAAGCAGAAGGTGCCTGGCGGGCTGCCAGAGTCGAAAGCTTATACCACCGCTCCGAAGATATCAAGACAACGTCACGCTGCCACCATGCGCTACGTCACTCGACAACTCCACGACGTCCGAGGACGAGTCGGGACTTAGAAGATTCCGGGACCGCCACGAAACAAGACCGACTACGAGGGAGAGCCGAGATCCAACAACTCTACACCAGGGACGTCTCACGGACGTCTTCCCGGCTGCTTCAACCACGCCTCCCGAGACTGTCGTGACGCCCGAGGTCGAGGTGGGACTTAGAAAATATCTACCACTGTAAGTCGAACTTCAACGTATTTTTGTGGTTTGGGACTTAGCCGCTGGCGAAGGTGAGGAAGAGACGGACTTACCCTCAGACGCAAAGACGTACAGACTCGCTAACAGTACTCGCCGTGAGCGAGTAGGGACTTGCTCGGCGAGTAAATTGTGGAAAGCTGCTCTTCAAATTTAGAGTCCTCAGGTAAATGCAAATACCCCCTGGAGGTTGGGAGGACTGAGGGCAGACTTTCGTTTTTGGGGTCACTCGCTCAGCGAGTGACAGACAAGCGAGCGAGTCGGCGCGCAAGGTGCGCCCGTAGAGTTAAACGTCGTCACCGAAGGTTACATCGGCATAGTGGCAGCGAGGACAACCAAAACCGGACGAGAATAAGAACCTAGATAAATACTATACCAGACATCTTCAAAAAACAAGGGCTGTTGTATGTGTTTTGTTTATCGGAGTTTTTAAGACGCACTTCGTAGATTGTAGACGTTTCGCCACTTGGGACGTATAGTGTCTGAGTGCGCGAATAATTAGTTACAGATCTGGTCTAATCCCTACTTGTAAATTAATAGAAAGTGTGTGTAAAGGTCGACTGGGCAAATTAAAATCACCAGTGTGAGTGTGATAAAGGCTTATTTAAATTCATTCAAACTGCTTGTTTATGTTGTGTGTTTTGAGTAAGGAGAGCTGTTTATTAATTATAGGTCAATTTTCAGAATATAATTGGGAAGAGGGTTGGTGTATTTATCGTTTGTTTAGTATACTCCATCTGTTTACAGAGTCTTGCAAGCCGTATGCTGTTAAGCGATACTTCGCGACGGCTGTTCACGGCTACCTAAGTTGCCAAGTTTACATTTGTGTCATCTGTCAATCTTGTTCTAATAAAAAAAGTTTATTACACCAAACTGTTTAAGTTTGTTCGCAAGTTTACCTCACCCATTTCTCCTTTGGCATCTCTTGACGAGCTGCTACAGGAGAGATAACATACTAAATTAGACAATAACAGACAATGATTTCGGCGACCAGCAAAGTCTTGCTTATATGCTACTTTAGGTTATTGCATTTTCATGTAAATATTTGTGCTGAAGAGCTGCTACGTATGTTATAACATGTAAGCATCGCATTCCATCCTCGTTGCAAATTTCATTACTAGATATATGCTTGTAAAACTCCAGATAAAGGTTCAAGTTTTGTTTTTAACCGCTTCACACTCACTCACTAGTAGTTCATTATAAGTGTTGAAAACTACATGATATCCTCTAAAGTTTTATTGCACAAATATACATTTGTCAAAATTCTGTAACATGTCGGTTAAAGCATAGTCTTATTGTAGCTATTTTTACTTTACACTTTGAAAACGGTTATAAACAGTATTAACAATTAAAAAAAACTGAATATATTTCTCTGTAAAACTAGTAGTGACATGCTTTCCGTCTTTCCTTGAGGGGAAAAAAATCAATAAAATTAACTTTTTGCTTTAAAGTTTGTAAGTACGATCAGCGAGTAAATTCATAGGCTGCCCTAACACCACAATCATAAAAGTTTTATATTAAAAATTTACGAATAACGCTAGTAACCTATAAATTACCAACAGATTTCGTAAATCAAGTGAACCTGAAGTCACTTGCATTAAAAATTAATCCACAATATTATTGGATATTAGTAAAACGATGAAACACTTTATAATGTACCACTATAAAAACACTCCTGTTTTTTTGCAAATCATAATCATGTATACAACAAAACGCATAATTCTGAAGTCGGAAGCCAGCCACGATATTAAGTTATCTAAAATCAACAATTTCTGGTTGTCTATGACAGGTAAATTGTTCGTTACTGCAATTGCTGGCAGTGCAGCCGCGGCATCTGACGCGTGGAGCAGCAGTAGTGCTGTCTGGCGGCTCTCTTATCGGCGCACCTGCCATCTGGGGGACGCGCATCTCTGCAGGGATCTGCAGAACTGCGGGCCGTAGGCCCCTGACCCCTCCGCCCTTCAAGCAGCGGTCACGTCCGAGCGGCAGCACCGTTTCCGGCGACGAGCTAACCAGGGCTTATCTTCGGCGGGAAAAGGGCTTTCCCTTGCAACCACCAACGCTAATCGACGAACCGACATCTACCAGATCCGTCCGACCAGCACCGTGTTCCGCGCACGAACTTCTCTGGACCCTCACGGAGGATCCAGCCGTTGCTGATTGAGGCCGTTGTCACGTGGTGCGTTCCTGCGACTAAAACTCCCGCAACCTTTTTGATGCGTAACTTCTTAGCCCTCGGTATACGGCATTTGGTGGGAGTCATTTCGTGGATGGAACTGAAAATGTTAACCACAGTGTTTCCATCTGTGGCGGATGGAACGAACAAAATTTCGTAAGCCAAGAGGGAACTAAATATAAACTGTTAAATGATTTTAAACAAGATCGGCAGTATTTTAATAAAATTTAGTACCGGAAATCAATTCAAGGCAAGTGTTTTGTATTTAAAGTCTTTTTTGCTTTTGCCGGAGATGTTTCATTACATAGTTAAACATTTTGATCTGAATGATTCTATAGTGGACGTAGCTGCTCCGGCAGCGAATTCTAGTGGCGGCTACGGAAACCACGTGTGATTTGCATCCATAAATTTAGTTGAAAACATATTTTTTTTTTCACTCTAGGCATTCTTTTTAATAGTTATAAGTTAAATTTCATGTCCATGTGGCGTATTATATGTGTATTTGAAAAATTAAAACATGTTAATTTGCTCGTTACCGAGGTTAGATTTTAGACATCTCTGGCGAGTACTGAATGACTCGCTAACATTTTTCTTGTGGCTGAATATTATTTCCATTGCTTTAATTTAGAGCGCACAATGGTGGTCTCTCGAGAATGCGCTAAACACATTTATCTAATTCTAACATTAAAAAATTGATCTACTGTATAAGAAATCAGTGGAAATTGGCAGCTACTCGTTCAACAGCATTGTAAGACACCAGCCTTAGTATTCCACTAGTCCGGTGCTTAGAGGCGTGACGCGGCTATTCTGCAGAATAGCTCTTTCCAACAAAAACTTCACTGTGCATTGAAAAAATTATTATATTACCATACAAAACATGTGGAGATATGATACTTTTTGGTTCAAAGTTTTCAACATTCAAGCACTGAAAAAATATTCTTTGAAACACCATTCTACTATGCCTACAAAATTTCCGACATGAATTTAAAAACTCTTGTTACAATTAATTCAGGAATCATATTCGATCTACGAATATCTTTGTCAGACTTAACTTAATTTTAAAATGTTCTCGCAATGAGTATTTTTTTGAGTTTTAGCAAAATATTCAATAGTTAACTAATTCTACACCAAAAACAATAATATCCTTCTCCATGTGCTTTTTTTCCGTTGTTTACAACCGAATACATGAATTGGAAATGTAAATCCGGGGTAGTTTATTTTAATAACTTGTTATCTGGAACTATGACGACCACTTGGTTTATTTAAGGAGCATACTTCTATGAAAAGTTTGTTGATTTATAACGATTTTTAACTTTTTTCCTATCATTTTCTTTCTTCTTAAAAATGTTATTCTCTTCCACTGCGTCAATTACTACTTTTAAGTAAGAATGAAAACCACATATACCCACAATGGTTTTGGTTTAGAATTTATTATTCAACAGGGACCATTCCCATTGCCAGTTCCAAACATTTCACTACTAATTAGGCGTCAATATGCAAATATATATTCCTCAGTTCTGCATCAACCTAACAGCGTAACGCAAGGCCTGCATAGCTTAAGATTGTATATTTTGTAACGTCCGGCTGCCGTTGAGACTACAATGTGGTTGCAGCCGGACCATATGGGGTTCGAACACCTAGCGGATGTGTATCGTTACAAATTTTAAAGGAATTGGTACCTCACAGAAGTTAAATGTCACTTCACTAACACCATGATGGTTACAGTCGTCCCTCGCCCCGCCCAGCCTCCTCCTGGCGACCACTCGCGGCCGAGCAATGTCCAGAGGGTCGCCTCCAGTCACGAGGCTCCCGTGGTTCCCTGGGCACACACGCGGCTTCATCCGCCCGCCTGCACAGGGCGTCCAACCAGTACTGTTGTTTATTGGCACAGATGCTGATGCGTGGTTCCTTGACGTCAGCACGTCAGCACGCCGACTGCGTGCGTGAATCACTGCAAACTGTGTTTTGTGTCTTAAACTTACGAAATTATAATATGTAATATATTTTAACGAGGAAAACGGGCAATAAAGTGGTTTCCTATTCCCTAGTACCCGCACCGGGATTCGAGCAGCTACTCCCGGTCACAAGAATTTAGTCACAGTAACTGATTGAATTAAAATTACACCAGACATCATATTGGCATAATGCCGCCATGTTATGAATGGTACTTATTTATGGTGGAGGTAAAGTGAGCTAGAACTAGATTAGCCACAAAAATACCTATAAAGTTGTTTACAAGTAAATTGTTTACTTTTATAACTCCTGAAAGTTTTAATCCGATATATTTGTTATTTATAATTACATTTATTTAAAATATGGAAAATATATATTTTCGTACATAACTCCTTCAGTTTTATAAACATACTAGGTGACCCGTTGAACTTCGTACCACCTAAAATTAATTTGATTGTAACTCTTCAAAAGATATTAATTTTTATCACTCTTCCAACTCCAATTCATTGAGATCGATAAAATAAGTCGCATCGTGTACGGCTTGAGTTTTGATTGGTTATTAAATGAAACTCGTTTGTAATTCAAATGAATGCAATGTTTTTATTTTACATGAAAAAAAAATGCAGTTAACATTCAATGCAAAGCATTCTGGTAAACTACGTTTTTCGTTTTGTTTTCTGGCGCGTAAATAAACAAAGATGATGGCTTTCCGACACGCGAACACGCAACACACAGTTGTCCATGCGCGAAACACGGAAACTCCAAGTTAATTCCGCAAACTTCCAACGACTGCCCTTGAGATTTGTTTATGGTCATCGCGAAAACCAGACGCACGGGGAATTGAAGTCGTTTAAAATCGAATGGCATGTCCGTTGGAATCATCGGGATGCGCGGAATCAAAACATCCTCTCCTTTGTACTTTCCCGTGATAATAGTCGCCTCGATGACGTTGTTCATAAGCGTTTTAACAGTCAGTCTCGTTCCATTGCATAGTCGAGGTTGATTGATGTTACGTAACATGATGATGATTGAGCCTACTTTCAACTGCAAATTGTGAGGTGGTAATCCAGGCAATTCTAGAGAATTCAAAAATTCTGTCGGATATTCAACTATCTCATCCTGGTTGATAACTGTGTCAACCGATTTGAAGGAAAAAAACTGTCCCGGAATTAAATTTTGAATGGACGCATTAAGATCATTGACATCTTTGTTTTTCGCTGCCAATATGGCTCGTTCGCGCAGCCAATTATGGTTTTTGAAGTTCTGTGCTACGTTCGGAAACACACGCTGAATGAGCTCCTCCTTCGATTCGGTCAACTGACAGAAATCAGTGGGAAATGTGACTAATCCAGTCGAGATGTCAACTGCAATTTTTCCATTACCAATGTCCAACAATTGCTTCGAAAACACATCTCTATTTCGATCTTCTTGCAAAAACACTCGCATGTTAGTCGTCAATCGGAGTGTCTTCACGTGCCGCCACAAATTTGATGATTTTAAGCACGCGTTTAGTTCGTCAGCTACAGTTGATCGTGGAATAACTGGAAGAGACTGAAGAAAATCACCGGACAACAGAATCATGGCTCCACCAAAAATGTTTTGATTGTCACGAAGATCATTCAACGTTCTGTCCAGCGCTTCCAGTGCATTCGTCCCAAACGATCAATTTGCATATCTGTAGAATCTTCGTCATTGCGCTGTTTTTGGCGAGGTTGCAAGCTGGTGTCTCGTTGATTTGCATGTTCAGTGGCAATTTCAAGGCAGAATGTGTAGTTCGTTCACCTTCTAACAAAGTAGCTGCTATTCCAGATGAAGCCAATGCTAGGACAACTTCATTCTGCGATCGAATCCTTGCCAAAAGCAATGAAATTAAGAACGTTTTCCCAGACCCTCCGGAAGCATCCAGGAAGTAAATTCCACCAGTTCCATTGTTCACAGCTTCTATCAAAGAGTCGTATACAGTCTTTTTTTGTTCATTCAATTGCGAAACATTTGTACGAACTGCTTCGGCTAATGCTTTCGTGTCGTATTTTTGTTCTCTTTGTAAATCGTGGTTAAATACATCTTGCATTGGACGATTGGGTGATATCATCCCCAAATACGACAACATTTTACTCGCCATCAATAAACACATGTCTTCTATCATGATCAATGTCTCATTGTTAGAGACCCGTGAATTTCGCGGTTTCAATGACCTCCAGGATAAACTCCAATATCCTCTACACACTCGGGCAAATGCCAACTGTTCATTGGCTGTTGACTTGTGAGTCGTCTCGACTGGGTGGCCTGTGATTCGACCTTTCTATAAGTGAGGGTCTCTAATTGGCCCTCAGTCCTCCAGATTAACAGAGAACCAATGACAGAAGCAGCACTAAGGTATAATTTTTTGAATTTTAGCATAACACGAAATGAATCCGAGAAATTCACGGGTCTCTACTCATTGTGAATTTCTGCAGTCATTTGCAATGTCGAATTTAAAGTTTGGTGATGCACACGGTGCAAAACATCTTCAGATATGTCGTCCTTATATTTGACCCACAAATCGTTCGTATTTGAAGGGAAACATGTGGATATGATAATCGATAACAATGTGCGAATTTGATGAGGTGATGAAGATATGACAGAATCTTTGAGCATATTATCCCAATGCGAATCGTTCTCAAGCAACTATAAGAGTTGACACGCCGCACGGTAAGTTGCACACAGATGCCCATTAACAGTTCTTAGCTGTTGCAACGACGTCGGACAACGAACATTCAACAACAACAATCGAAGATAGTAACATTCGTCATTATTTGGATGCACATTATATATGTGACCCAGAGCATCTGAGGCAAATACATTTGGATGTCCTTCAACCGGTGTTACTTGTCTCCGATGCTGAAATGATTTCGATGATGTGTTCCATGTGTAGTAGCGTGGCATTTCAGCATACAGAAAAGTGCGAGCGAAAGCATCTACTTGACAAACCGAGAAGAAGCTTGTCAATGTCGACGGTGGCCGTGCCGCACTGTCCGCTGCGTTCTCTGGATTCAAATACACTCGTTGTCCGTTTTCCAGATGTGCTGCCAAATGTACAACTGTGGGGTGTCTTTCGTGGATCGCAAAGGAAAAGATGTGCCAAATCGCCTCGTTGCTGCTGACATAGCGACCCATCTGACACTGAGATACTTCGTCGTTTGCATATGTTACAGCGAATAGAGCCATATCGCTGACTTTATTCACATATTTGCATATATACTTGATCGACTTGACGGAGTAACAGTATTCCACATTGATGTGAGTCTCAAAAGCCTTGGACAATATAGGCGAATACAGCACAATCCAACGATTGTCCACTTTAACATATTGCCCTTTGACCTTCACAACTGCAAATCGCCCATTGTCGGCAACTGATCGCCGACGATACAGTGGGTATCCGTCCTTGCCTGTGATAGTGTCAGCAATCAGGTCTCTCGGGTATCGCTTGGAACACTTACCATCGATCATACAGGGCGAGTCGTTGTTGAAAACTTCGCAAGGTCCATGGATCTTATTATTAGTCACCACTGCATGCAATTTCGGATCAACAGCTTCATCAGGGATTTCGGCTGAGATGATTTTAATCGATTTCATTCGGCATGATTTTTTCTACAAACCAAACCAAAATGTGCGCATGAGGCAGACAACGCTTTGGCCATTCAACGGAGTACATCCAGCAACGAACTTGACCATACATACGGTTCTTTATGATGAAATCCATCAGAGATTTTAATTTTTGTTTAAAAACTCTGGCAGTAATGTCATGTTGTCAACTGAAGTTTGGCAGGGTAGCAATTCATTCTTGATTTCCATCCACTGGGAGATACAGGTGAATGTTATAAATAGGTCTGGGCGGCCATATTGTCTAACATACGACATCGCATCTTGTGCGTATTCGTGCATGTGGTGTGGGCTTCCAATGTATGTGGCCAGCAAAATTGTCATACTTCCTACATTGTTTGCATCGCCGTCGGCATTAATCGCATCGCGGATATGTATGTATTCTTCAGATCAGAGCTGCTTTTGGTTCAAACGAATAAATGTCAATCGCTCAGTCTCAATTTTGACATACATGTCAACTAAGAACTGGTGGAAAAGACGGCGACACTTCAAAATGTGATTTATTTCGCCTTCACGAATCATAAGTCTGTATGAATAAATATTCATAGCACTTACTGTTTTATTGGTTTCAGCGCCTGTTAGTTGATTAACCATTTTTATGTTGAAATGGTATCCATCCTCGCCTTTCCAAAAGATCAATGGATATTGTAGCGCATCGTAAGTCCTGTGCGTTTTGGACACGCGTTTCAATTCATTGTTCCGACGATGAAGCATGATATCTCTAGATTGCACATTTTCTCCGACAATAACAACAGCCACTTCGTCGATTGTCGGTGAATTGAACCTTCTTGCGTGTTCACCCAAAGGCATTTTGTCAACCGTGATTACGACTGTCGGACGGCATCCGATCCAATGCAATTTTGAACAATTTGATCAATTCGTTGTTCTGATGAAGAAACGGTTGCAATTCTCCGACAGTTACTTGCTTAACTATCGGATTGTGAGCAGAACGCTGATTAACTTCCGCATCCAAATTTCCCATACAATAAATATATAATAATTGATGGTCCACATCCGGTGGTGGTAAAAGCGCTCCTACTAAATGATATATTTGCCCTTGAATCTTCAAAGTGGGCATGAAATTGTCTCGTACAATGTGTGTTGCGCCAAAAGACCTAATTTGAAAACAACTATTGTATTTTTGGATGTTGGCCAGAAAATGGTTAGAATCACTTACTGTTCCAGGAACTAATGAGTGCAATGGCTCTGGTGGCGGGATCAATTGAGGCAATTTCACTTTTCCATCCGCACAACATAATCCAGGAGATTCACCACTGAATTTCAACGCCTTGCAATGCGGACAAAAGACTGAAATTTCTCCAATAGTTACTGACATGTCTGCAACGAAATCGTTTTCGGGATCGTAATGGAATGCCGCTCGTTCCAGGTTCACAGGAGCACCGCGCAATCGGTCATGTTCATTTTGTCGTGCTCGCTGGCGTTGTTTGATGTGCACGAATTCGATGCATTCTGAATCTATTAGCTTGTAGTTCATTTTCAGTCGCACTCGAACGTAATTCGGACATGCCAATACGACTATTTTCATTATCCGTCTCTCGCTTTGTCATCGGTATGGTTTGCACGTGAAATAGCTCGCTACGCATTTCACTGAAATCGACGACCTATGTCAGCTCGTCCTCTCCTTGGCATTGTAATGAACCCTGTAAAACGATACGGAATTGTTTTCACAGTTACTCAAATCTGTACATCTTACCTTGTGATCTTTACAATATTGACATTCTCAAACTAATTTCTCGAGTCTCGCTAAAACACATTTGAATGAATTAGTGAATATGTCTAAGCGTGCAAAGTCAATTAACCTTAATAATAAAAAACTTATTAACCAAATAAATATAACCTTAACAACCAAATTAAACCTTACTAATCAAAAAAATCTTAAAAAACAATAAAACCTTACCAAACAAAAAGCTTTGACATAATGATTGATCAAAATGAATGTTCGCAAAATGTAATTAATTCGCTTTACCCAAATCTATTCTCAAAATCCGCTACCTTTTTTTTTTACAATTTTTTTTAAATGTAATAGATTCCACACAACTGCATGAAATGAATTACAGTTATGCATGGAGCAGTGAACTTATCTTCAAAACGTCATAATATTGAAATCCTTAAACAAATACCTCGAATATCGTTAAAACACATTTGAATGCATTTGTGGTTATGTCTAAGCCTGCAAAGTTAATTTGCCTTAAGAATGGCTGATCAAAATGTATGTATTATAATTTTAATTAAATTCGCTTTAACCAAATATATTCTTAAAATCCACTACCATTTTTACGAAGAAAAAAAGAAACATTTTAAATGTAATATATTTAACATGACCGCACGGGATGAATAACAGATATTTTTACACTATTTCCACAAATAGTTACCAATGAAATAGTCACAATTTATATCAAACTTCGCTAAGCGGACGGGTCTCGCCAAGGAGAAGGATAAGAAGTTGACAAATCTATGGCGGCCAAGGAGAAATGACACAAACACGCCAAAAATCAACCAGCAGCTAGTTTGGTTTTCTATTAAAGTGTTTATTAATATATTTTAAACAATTACTTATTTCTGGATAAAATGTACCCTATGTCCTTTTCTGTACCCCTGACAACGTGTATGCAAAATTTAATGATGATCGATTCTGTAGTTAAGGCGCGAAAGCGTAACAAAAAAAAAAAAAAATTTTGGGTTTTTCCTAATTTTTTCCCCCTAAACTACCCCTGTATTAAGGCGAACCAAACAAAACAAAAATTATTAAAATCGGTCCAGCCATTTTCGAGTTTTAGCCAGACTAACGCACGGCGATTCATTTTTATATATAAGAAGATGAGCCTATCCATTACAAAACAAGGAAGATTTAATGATAAAAGGAAATTGTAATTTATGAAAATAATAATTTTTTTTATTTAAAATTAAAAAATTAAATTGCTTAATGCTAATAAAATGGTTATTTGAAATAAAATTGAATGTATAAATTTATTTCGACTTAAAAGTGACAACAACATTGATATTTTTTCTATGTTTTAAATTATTATTAGTAATAACTCTTAAGGAAATAACAATTTCTATTTTTACCCAAAAACTTTATAAAAATGTCATACGAGTATGTAGCTTTGCCTATATATCTTTATATATAATTATTCTGTACGTGTGTATGTGACTGAACTACTCCTAAACGGCTGGACCGATTTTGATAAAATTTTGTGTGTGTGATTAAGTTGGTTCGAGAATGGTTTAGTTTCACAATTTGATCCATTAGAAAAATTATTTTTGTTAATTTATTTATTTATGTTTTGCTGTTCTTTGGATGGGTAAAGTTCACATAATATATATGTGTGTGTGTGTGTTGTGTATTTATTTATATGTTTTTGTTAATCTTAAGATGGTTAAGGTTCACAATATGATCTAGTAGGCAGCGTTTGGATCGCGTTTTGAGAATATATATATATTTAATTTTTGACATATCAGTCAGACCCGATAGTTGGTGCTGCAATCGTAGTCTAGGATTTTTTTTTATTTTGTGGCATTTTCACATATAAGTTACTTGCGTCGTAGCTTAGTGTTGGTATTCATTAAAATTAAGACAGGATTGCGCGCTCATTGAGAATATTGTATTATTTTTATTGAAATAACGTTTTAAAGTGTAATTAAAAATATTCATTGTGCAATTTTGTGAGGTGCAGTATTGAAGTGAGTATTTTACATGGTTTTTCGTGAATTTAAATTATGTATACACGTGCATTCATTAGCAATCAACTGAACTTACAAATTTAATTTGTCACTTCTGATTTGATTCTACGTTTTGAAGCGTAGGCCCCCTTAATTAAAAATATACATTGTGAACATTTTGTAACGTGCAGTATTGAAGTATTTTACACGATATTTCATGACCTTTAATGATGTATACACGTGCATTCAATAACAACAAACTTAAACTACAATTTTATATTGTCAGTTCTCATTTTATTCTATGCAACTTAAGACGTATTGAACGACTCTTTGAAAATAAAAACATTAGTTTGTAAAATAAATTATTACACTTGTAAAATAAAAATATAAATTTCTATTAATAATTATAGTTTAAAGAATATATAAATTGGAAGTTATATCTTTTAAATGATAGTTTATTTTTAAAATTTAAAATTTTCGAATTGAAAACATTTGAAAAGAACGTCTGTCAGGTCCGCTAGTCTCTATATAAAAAAATCATTTGCCGTGCGTTAGTCTCGCAAAACTAGAAAACGACTCGACCGATTTGAATGATTTTTTTCTTCGTCTCATTGCATGGATTGAAAAAATCGAATTTGGTAATTTTGTATGGGAATAGTCACTTCCGATTGCATTTAATAGATGGCGTACGTGGCGGACCTTTCGTTTGACAGCTGCGCCATGCATAACTATTTTTCTTCTGTGTGTTTTTCATTCCGTACGGTTGTGTGAAATCTACTAGTATTACATTGAAGGGTAGGCTACTTGATGCAGATCAGCAAATAACCTCCAACCCACGCATTGATAAACTATAAAAAGTACCCTCACAAAATATGTACCTGAAAACAAATGACAAACTCCTAAGCTGGATTAGGAATGGCTACTAGAGTTGTGTTATTGTAGGTACAAGCAAGGTTAAATTTTATCTTTACGTCTTCATTAATTACTATCCTTTCAACTGTAAATAGGTACATTATAAATGGATACAAATAGTTTCTCTCACAAAATACATAGTTGAATAATTCGCATATAATACTGATAATACTGTATAATACTGATCCCTGTAACTTTAACATTGAATACTTGTACAAAATCATAAGCATAACATGTATCTATTATATTTTACATTATCAAGTCCAGCAATCGGACTCTTTCAAAGCAAAGCTAGCCAGCTGTGAATGTCAAAAAGAGAAAGAGTCAAATAGATACAGCACATCATGCCATAAACGGCTTAACTTGTTAACGTAGACCAGACAACAATACAGAACTGGCACAGCAAGATACAGTTACAACAACAACAAAACAGAAAATAATTGAAAAATTATTTAACCACATAACCGTACGTACCACGAGACTACTTGACATGGTTACCCTACTGCAGAATTCCAAACGTAATTCCCAAGTGGCAAGCCGAAACAAATAATTTAGAAGAAATTTCAAAAAGCTACATAACGATCACATGACGTTAATAACAGGGCCACAACCTGTTGGTGCCCAAGCACACAAACCCAAGTTCCGCGAAGAAGCTTACCATGTCGAGAGCTCGCCAGCACCGTACCCCTAACCGACTTAAAGAGTTACAAAAGGAACTAAATGCTGCTCAGATGCAAAGTGACCCGACACTGTCGGTAGCTACAGCTGAAAAAGCCTCGAGACCCAGCGCCGAAAATCCTCGAAAGCACCGCCCCAGAAGGGAAACCGTGCAAGCGCAGTTAACCTGAAGGGTGGGGGATCAATTACCAGTTGGAAGGAGAAGGAATCGTGACGTATCTAAAGGGGAAAGGAGGGGGAATGGGTAGGAGGGGTGACAACTACGCCGCGCCGAAGTCAAAGTACATGACGTTGTCATTACAACATTTAAAATCTTATTTCGTTAAAGAAAGGTAGTGGATTTTGAGAATAGGTGTGGTGAAAACTAATTAAATAAATTTTGTAAACATTCTTTTTGTTCAGCCATTATTTTAAGGCAAATTGACTTTTCAGGCTTAGATATAACCAAAAATTAATTTTAATGTGTTTTGGCAAAACTCGAGAAATATGTTTGAGGTCAATAATATGTTGTAAAGCTCTCAATGTCAGTTCGACAGATTTCAGTGATTATGAGAACAATTTAGTGTTGTTTTATGGTGTTCACTACAATGCGAAAGAGAGGAAGAGCTGACATTGGTCCTCGTCGAGGTGACGAATATCAAGGGAAAGTACAAAAGAGAGGATGTTTTGATTCCGCGCATCCCGATGATTCCAACCGACATGCCATTCGATTTTAAACGACTTCAATTCCCCGTGTGTCTGGCCTTCGCAATGACTATCAAAAAATCACAAGGCCAGTCTTTGTAAGTTTGCGGAATTATCTTGGAGTTTCCGTGTTTCGCGCATGGACAACTGTGTGTCACGTGTTCGCGTGTCGGAAAGCCATCATCTTTGTTTATTTATGCGCCTAAAAACAAAACGAAAAATGCTGTTTACCAGAAAGCTTTGCATTTAATGTTAACTGCATTAAGCTTTCAAGTAAGTAAAATACATTGAATTCATTTTAAATACGGGTTTCATTTAATAACCAAACAAAACCCAAAACGTACACCATGCGGCTAAAATTCTCGATCTCAATGAATTAGAGTTGGAAGGTTGATAAAATTGATAATCACTTATGAAGAGTTACAATCAAATTAACTTTAGGTGGCACAAAGTTCACCGGGTCATCTAGTACTTAATATAACATACAAATTTTACTGCAACAATTAAAATTTTTGATAGTAGAATATTAAATTGGGCTCCTGCACCTGGGTTCTGGGTTGGTATTGATGCTTGTCGTCCGCCATCTTGGATTGTGACATCATGATAGCCATCTTGGATGGCTTTCAAGTTTAACTTTGACACTGACATTGACCCTTGACCTTTGACCTTTGAACTTGACCTTGACATTTTGCTTTGAACTTGACCGGTGAAAATGACCTTCGGCCTTGAGCTTGACCATTGACCTCAGTCACTATCTTTTATTCTGCCGACTTGAAATTTAACATAACGCTCCCTGAACGTTTCACTTTTCGTTACGCCCATCATCTTGGACGTGAATGACGTCACCGTTGCACTTTTTGTTACGGTTGACATATTGTATTCTAATACGTTGCAATTTTCGTTACGGACGTCATCTTGTTTTCTGCTGGAGGCCGTTATCTTGTATATCGATGTCACGATCGAAATCTTGGTTTTTCTGTTCTGATGGAGGTTATGATCTTGGATATCGACATCTTAGTTTCTGCAGTTTGTTCCCAGAGAGCGCCAGTATCGCCCTGTCTCATGTATATAAGGTCGATGTTCTATTACATGCCAATGTTTCTGTGGTTCTTATCGATATATTAATATTTTATGCAAAATACATTGGAACCGCTGTGATTAAAAAACCATGACAGTTTGGACCTCCGGGTTAGAATAAATACGCCTTTGACCGCACGGCCATCGAAACATTTAATAGTCCAAGAATAAATTAAGTTATATAAAAAAATTACACACATATTCGGACTTGTATTTCTTAATTTTAAGGAATAATAGCATTATCCGCGAGAGGGCGTGGCCGCCATTTTTATTTTCAGTGCACGATTCCAGGTATGTTAGTTAACACACATCACCTGCTAGATGGCACCGCCGCCATCCTGTTTTCAGTAATCGGTACAAGGAGCATTCGCATACACACACCATTTGCTAGAGAGCACTGTCGCCATACTAGTTTAATTTTAACCTGCTAGAGTGCAGTATTATTATTACCATGGCGTCCGCCATATTGTCAGTCGTCTTAGCAGCCATCTTGAAAATCTGTAATTATAAAACTAGAATACCGAAATAAAAAAAAATACTGATTGATTTAATCGATTACAGAGTTTTGTTCGATCCTTTACGAATGGTAAAAATAACAATTTTACATAAAAACACTTATTTCATAAGTCATGTTCAAAATTTTAAAGGCGGCTTAATTTCCTCATCTAACAATCTCCAGTAAGCTGATATGGCCGTCATCTTGGAAATTCGTAATAATTAACATTTAAATATGTAAAAAATTCTAAAAATCATCAAAGAATCGACTTTGGTGTAAGGTGTTTGATTCTCGGATAGTGAAAAGAGAAAATAAATCTTAAAATTAAATTAAATTTGGTTTAATGTTTTTTGTGTGTTCTGTGTGTTCTGTGTGTGTATTCCGTGTCCATTGGGTGTCTTATGTTTGTATTGTGTTTTAATTGCGTGTGCATTGTTTGTACTGTGTATCCATTGTGTGTCCAGTGTGTGTGCTGTGAGTCCATTGTGTGTGATGTATATCTATTGCGGGTATTGTGTGTGTAATGCGTGTTCATTGTATGTGTACGGTGTGTTAATTGCGTGTCCAGTTTGTACTGTGAGTTAATTAAGTATCCTGTTTGTGTATTGCATGACAAGTGTGTGTATTGCATGGCCAATGTGTGCACTGTGTGTCCATTGTGTGTGCTGTGGTCCATTGAGTGTCGAGTATGTGTATTATGCGTCCATTGCGTATTTTGGGTCTGGTCATTTCTTTTGTTGAATGTGTTTAGTCAAGTCTGTAGTCAGCTCTGAATATTTACTGATTTCTAACCTCTTGATCTTGTAAAAACATTTTTCGGGGATTCTTTGGTTTTTTAGTAAGCATATAACATGTTCCGTTTTTCTAATTGCTTGTTATTGATTTTATCGATTCTTTAGGGCCAACAGTTCGGATACTTTGTCTTGGCTGTTTGAAATGTGTTACATTTGTTATCGACGAATGACTTGTAGTTCAGATACTTTTGGACTATTCGTCTGACATTGTACAGGACCTGGCCTCGTGATCCGAAGACACTTGATATATACGTCTAGCATTGTACATGAACTGGTTTGATGGTATTCCATGCATCGAAAATTTAAATTTCCATGGTAGGCACAGCAACAACATATTTATTTCGTCGGACAGGTATCTTGTTTAGAGACGCATTTCATAAAGAGAATAATAAGTTAATGGGAATTAATTTTTTTTTCAGTTTCAGTTATTCTTATAACTGTTCCAGAATCAAAGTTAGAACTGAAACCTTTCGAGTTAATTATACATTAAGAGATGATTTTTTTGATGATTTTCAGTATTTTTTCCGAATTTCTTGTATGACTGTCTTATTAACTTATTGGAGGCTATTAGATGAGGAACAAAGTCCGCTTTTAATATTTTGAACATAATTTATTAAATATGTTTTATGTATTTTTTTTTGCATTTGTCAAGGATCGAACAAAGCACTGTAATTCACTGAATTAATCAGTTTTTTTTTTAATTTCTACATTAATAATGATATATTTTCAAGATGGCTGCTAAGACGACTTAAAATATGACAGACTACACGGTAATAAATACTACAGCATCATAGCGGGTAAAAATTAATCTAATATAGTGACAGTGCCCTCTAGCAGATGGAGTGTGTATGATTGTGCTCCTTCTACCGACTACTGAAATCAAAATGGTGTCGGTGCTCTCTAGCGGATGATGCCATTATTCCTTCAAATTAAAAATATACAAGTCCGAATATGTATGTTAATTTTATACACCTTAATTATTTCTCAGACTGCCAAACGCAGGAGCTTCTTAACTATACTACTAATTATGGTTAATTTCAATTAGAAAATTGTTTACTATCCAAAAATAATAAAGGGTTAAAATGGTTTTCAAATGTTAGTTATATGAATATTTAATAATAAAAAATAGAGGACATTAATGACCTACTTCATTTTAAAATTATATATAAATATTCTTTAGTTCAGTTATTAGTAAGGTGTTAGAAAAAACATGTTTTTTAGAATTTTTTATGTGAAGCTTTTGTTAATTCTTCCATCTGTAATCTAATTAAATATAGTCATTTTCATTTTTTCTATTTCATATTATAAATAATTTTAATCCTTTCTGAACCAGTACTAGAAAACCTTTTTATAATCCTTTTCCTAACGACGAGCTTTGATTAAAAATATTTTATATGTTAAATTAAATACGAAAATACACAAAAATTCATTAGATTAAAATCTAGCAACATTAAATGCAGCCATAATAAATTGAAGTCCAGCTTATTTGAATAAAACTACTATCTATATATATACATATATATATATTAAGATGCACTATTTATTCACTTTGGTGGGAGGAAAGAGTAAACAAGAAAATGAATACATATATTGACCTCATCGAAGTGTGTGTTTTTCCTGTAGGATAGGAGGAACCATAAACAATTAATTAAGTGTAAGATCTCTCTTTGCGTGGGAAGTTGGTTCACTGACTTGTGGTGAACTTGTGTGAAAATAAACCTAAGATTTACTGACCACGAGACAGACGCCCGAATAATATGTGCTCCGTATTCTTTAGATTATTTTTGTTATAAAATTAAAATGTAGGTACCTAAGTTCTGTTAGTTAAATTAAATTTTTCTAAAAAAAATTCGTTATTTAATTTATTTGAGGGGTGGTAAGAGGGGTCCGTTTTCACAAATATTATTCAGCCAAAAAAATTAAATACATAAAACAAAAAAGGAAATAAAAAGATGTAACATTCTAATAATAAAATCTTCTTTTTTTTTTGCATGTCTAGGTGATTGTAAAGAACAAGAATTTTTTTTTGAGTTTGGTAAGTGTAATTTGAAATACTCTTAAAAAGGTAAAATGTATGAGTTCTCGCAAAATGGTGTGACCGCTAAGTTCGGACGCGTGCCGGCCTGCTCGGGGGCTAGTGAACCCCCGGCTCCCCAGACGCGCGCGAGTGTTTGCGCTGCGGCAAGGTCCTGCACGGCGGGCCCCGCCCTAGATTGCTTTGCGCCGCTCCGCAGGTCCAGAGAAGGGAGAAGAGGTTCGCTTACGTACTGGAGGAGCTCCCGCGGTGGTTGCGGTGTTGGTTTCGGGCGTGAGGAGGCGAGAGATCCCGGGTTTACACTGGACTCGAGAGAGGGAGGATTGTGTTTGACTGGTCAGCGGGATACCCTGGGTGCTTTAGATTGCAGCAGGGGCGGTGGTAGCCGCCGCGCGCCGCCAGGGGCAACAACAAGGGAGCTGTTTCTCGTTTCTCTTCGCCGCAGGGAAGCCATCTCTCTCTCGGGTTAGAGTTTCCTCCCCGACCTCGTGCGCTGCTATTGTCTCGTCATGCTTATTGTGGCGCTGGGGTTAGTTACGGCTACCAAGCCTGAGCAATGTTCCGCAGTTACGACTACATCAGTGTCAGAACGCCAGGAACCCAATCTAGAGGTAAGTGTCCCGATAAATTCAATCCTCACACAGTATTTTTCTGAATTTATTTCTTATAAGTTTTTTTTCTTACATCTGGCTGTCAGAGAGGTCATAACATACGGACATGTGCAAATTAACCCACGTTATATTTTACATCAATTTGGTTTTAACTATATATAATATTTCGGGGATATTTGTTTTTGTTTATGAAACGTATACAAAATCATTTTGGTGATTTAAAATAATGATTTTACAAAACAAAATTATATATTATGAGAAAATATTGTTGATACTATTCTCATTAAAAGAAAGTTTCATTTTGGTTCCTACAAAATTCCTATTGTTTGATAAGTCATTTATAATATAAACATTTAGATCTTATCAATCGCAATTTAAATGTTTTTTTAAGCGAAACTTCTTTGCTTATGGGGTAACAATTTTCGAGCGTTACGAAAATTCCAATCGCATAAGTGCAAATAGCTAGTATGTGGTGGGGGAACAGGGAGAGGAAGGGAATATTAAGGTACGTGGGGGGGAAACCGGTAAAGGAGACGGCAAGGAAAGGTAGAAATAACGCAGCATACTTGCTCTCTTGCTCTCTTGCTCCCTTGCTCCGTTGCTTTCTTGTTCTATTATGCACTTCCTCTCTTGCTCTCTTGAGCACTTGCGCTCTTACGTTCTTGGGCCATCGCGCTCTCGCACAATTGCGCACTTGCCACTATCACCCCTCCGGGGCCGTTGGCTCGGGCGGTGATTCCTGGAGCAGCCTTGAGCGGACTCCACGTGGCGGCGTGAGGCTCAGGTTGAACCCCGCCATGCTGTAGGGACAGGCGGGTCACGGCGGTAGGGACCCATCTGCGCCTGATGCCACCCCGGCTTAAGAGAGTATTTGGGCAGAGGGCAACAGAACGGGGTTTGAGTTTATTGTTCACCGCGCTACGGGCTATATTCGAAGAAAATATTGATGTTTCATGTATGTATTATTAATAACTTGTATTAATCAGTATTGTTAAACAGTGTTATACGAGTATTGTTTTAGCTGTGTATCTTAATATTTTTGCTGGTATAATTCTTTGCACACTTTATATTGAAATAGGTAATTATTTGACACGAAAGTAGTGTGTAGATGGGGCTCCGGAAACAGGCGCCAGGCGCTGGTGCCGGGGTCGGGTCAATGACCGATTGCTCTGACGTCACGGCGGCCATCTTTGATTGGGACGTCACTGCGGGCATCTTGGATGGGTGTGACCTTCACATTTGACCTTGACCCCGGCGGTCATTTTGGATCCGCCATCTTGGACCCACCATCTTAGATCCGCCATTTTGGATGACGTCATTTTGTTTTCTCGAACTTTCTGGAATTTTGTTTTCCGCCATTTTGAATTATGACATCACCGTTGCAATTTACGTTACGGTCACAATCTTTAACTCTTTTTATTTATCATCCGATTTTAAAGAAAAAATTTGAAATTTATAAAAAAATTCAATTTAAATAAAAATATTAAAAACCATACATTTACGTCATGTAGCTCGGAGTCCTCGGTTCGAACCCGACGAGTGCAAAAAAATAAAAATGGCTACCGATCCTTCCCACACAGTGGCTGCAGGCAGACTGACCCCCACCACTTTTTACCATGCATATATATCTTCAGGTATTATGACGTCATGTCCGCCATCTTGAAAATCCGTAATATTTGTGTTAGAAAATCGGGAATAAATTAAAAAAAACATTAAAAAAATTAATCATCCAAATTAAATAATTAAATTCTTTAAAACCTCCATTGCGTTTTTCGTTACGGCCACCATCTTGAAAATTCGTAATTTTAATGCTAGAGATTCGAAAAAAATTCCAAAATTCATCAAAAAATTCACTCATTAAGGAAATTATTGATAGGGGAGTGCAGGGTAAAGTGGCCATCCTAAGATAAAACGATACATAAATTTTATATTGTAATTAAAATGGAAATATTAAATAACCCTTCATATAATATAGTTTTCGTACAATCAAAAAAATATAAATTTCTTTATGTCTTGCAAACCATTATTTTTTTATTAAATTTTTTAATTAATTGTACCAAATGGCCACTTCGCCCGCATACGTCGGGTAAAATGGCCATTGACTGGCCATTTTACCCGATGTAGGTAAAACATTAAGACAACTCATTATAATAATAAATATAAAACCAAGGTGTGTATATGCAATTTGTTAGCAAGTTCAGGAGATAGAATTAAAAAAATTAAATGTTTCCACAATATCTAAATAAAATAATATTACGAACTAAAAACCCAACAAAACATCATTAAAAAAAGCAATTGCATTTACACTATGTTAACAAACAGAGTGCTAATGTATTAAGTGTCTTCAAATAAAATGTCTTGACTTTACTTAAAAAAGAAACAATTAAAAATTAAAACCTTACCTATCAAACATAACTTAAACAGTTTAGCGGCTACAGCCTTCACATAAAAAGTCACCATTTTCCTCTTCGCAGCAAGCACACTCTTCGTGAGCCCAGCGGTGACATCCGGAACACCTAATCCACACTTCATTGTTTTTGAGTTTGAATATGCTTCCAAACAATTTAAGCAGTCAGCGTCATCGCTCTCACCTTCGTCCTCTTCGTTGAAAATGCTTCGCCTACTTTTGGCAGGTTTTTTCATCATTTAAATTTTTTTTTTGTTTGAGATTTTTTAATGTTTAGTTTTGACTCTTTTTGCTTGTTTTGGTTCTCTTTTTGTTATTTTGGCCTTCCCTTATAGACTTCTCTTCCAAAAGTTCACTCTTGTACGGACTCCAAGTAAGAATCTCTGCTTTACCTTTCTTACGGTTAGTTTTGCGTTTGGTGATGTTGGATTTTGGCAAAGGTAATATATATCTTGGAGATATTGCAAATGATGTGCTTGGTTCATAACCCGTCACTGGACTCTTATATAGACATTTGCTAAAGTTTTTGGACTTTCCACTCTTAGTTAATCCACCTTCACAGCCAGCTTCTACATCTTCACCTCTAGTAATTGTATCTTCACCGCCATCAACTTTGTATTCACCTCCAGGAGCTGTACCTTCATCAACATCAGCTGTATCTTCACCATCAGCAGCTGTACATTCACCGTCAGTCATCGTACCTTCACTACCAGCAGCTGTATCAACTACACCACCCACTGTTACATCTTTTCCTTGAGCTATTTATTCACCGCCATCAGACATTGCATCATCTTTACTGCAAACTTCTACAGGATTAACATTGGCTAGTGAAATATCCGTGGGCTCTGCAGCGAAAAAATCTGAGTCGGAAAATATGTTAGGGTCCAGCGGAACAATACCACATTTCCGAAATCCATTAATAGCTGTAGCCGGCAAAGCTGCTCGTAAAAATGCGCAGCTTACTTACTTGGAACTGAGGAACAACTCTCCCAGGGTTGTTACGGAGAAACTTCAGTATAAGCTGAACTCAAGCGCTCTGCGCATGTGGGGTCACGTGGCCTCCCACCTCTTTCGAGCCCACCTGTCCTGGCCGTAACCACCAATCTGGCTTCTAGATATGCTACCCACTGTAAGCAACACTTCGATATTTGTAATGCTAATTTCTTTTATCTTAAAGAAACTAAATCACGGGATAACATTTCCGGCCGCCTGCGCTTTTTTCTGAAATGTGAGCCGTCCTAGAGATACTGCCATTTTATCTGCCAAGCCTCTCCTGCTGACAAAGTTTGGTGTATGGTCGTAGCCTACACGAAAACAACACATGCACATTGCCATACACGTTAAACATTTATAGTGCAGATTAAAAGAATTAAAATGTTCAATAGTTTCTTTTTTATCATTTAGTAATACATAAATAGAGCTAAGTATACAGTTCGGGCAAAGTTAACATAAGTCGGGTAAAATGACCACGTAGTCGGGCAAAGTGGCCAGCCACCTGGCCACTTTGCCCTCTGAGACGCCATTACACAAAAACTAGCTGGGGAAAAAACCTATGACATCTTCTACAGTTATTAATATGTGGTTATAAAGTATAAAACTATCTCTTTTCATTAGGCTATATTAAATAATTATGGCATTACTAAGCATTTACACATGACCAACAGTAATTATCACTTACCTTACATCAGAAATAATAAAAACCGTAAAACCTTAATAAATCAAATAACTTTCACTGCAAACAGGCTGGGTGCTCTCAGAACACTAATGGCGTGTCTTAAAAATGTTTCACATCCTCGCCACCAGACTTCAGCACTCACCAGCGGAGTAACAGCCGATGGCCACTTTGCCCGCCCTGGTCGTTTTACCCTGCTCTACCCTACCTGTCCTTGGTTCGATCCCTGGCCGATACAAAACAACTTTAATTTAAAAAATACCACAAAAGTGACAGGTTTGATAAAATAAAAAACACCGCAAGTTCTTTTAAAAAAACAAAATTATTATTAATAAATTATTCACTACTACAAGTACAAAAACACAGGCTAATTCCTACTAAAGTCTTGTTAATTTCTCGATGTCTGCTGCATCTGCCACCCACGAATTAAAGCGAGCTGGAAAGCCCCATCACTTGACGTAGGACCATCATTTTCTTAGTTTTATAATCTTCTCCACCAAGTACGTATCGGGATACAATGTAGTCTAAATCTCTTCGACATAGAAGCCGCCATGGATAGGTTTGTGGTCCAAATCTTCGAGGTAGTAGGTCCTAGGCTCTGATTCACGAACATGTTTCACACGGAAAATTTCAGGGCTCCAGTTTGCAGTGAAACCTTTCTCGAAGATACCTTTCTGCTTGGAGATTCGCACAATGTCACCGACGTTAGCTTTAAGCTTTCGTGGATCTTTCTTCTTCGTGTTGGAAAACACTGTACGAAGTAGGTGATTGTCGTTTACGTCCTTTGGCTTCATTTTCGTGGTAGAATGCACCTTGTAATTATACTCGCTTATTTGTTTCGGCAATATGTCAAGCCACTTGTAATTTCTGTTAGCCGTGAACTGTCGCCACATCTTGAAACGCAAAGTTCTGTTAAACCTTTCGACAACGGAGGCTTTGACGTTACTAACAGTAGAATAGTGTGTGTTGCCATACTTCTTCATTAAAGCCATGAAGGTTGCGTTGTAAAATTCTTTCTCGAGGTCCGTTTGCAATTGCGACGGTACACGTCCATCACGCAAAATACTGTCCATGACCTTGGCTACTTCAGTTACAGTCATTGATTTGAAAGGTCTAGCCCAAGCGAACTTTCTATAAACATCGATGACTGTCATCATGTACTTGAAACCTTTATTCAATCACGAATATGGAATTATCTCAACAAGGTCCGCCTGGAATAAATCATCAATTCCGCGAACTATGACTTTGCGACGAAGGTATTTTCGTCTAGCAGGAGCATGAAGTTCGCGGGCGAACCGGTTCGACTCATTGTATATAACCGGCTTCCTTCAGTTCTTCAAGTATGGAGACTATTTCGTTGATGTGCGAATAGTTTCCTACACTAAGCGAAGCATGTAGAATTCTAAGGCGATCAACTAATTCATTGGGGTTGTCCCAATATACATAGTCAAATATCTGACCACTTTCTAGCTTTTTTAAACCTTCTCCGTGTATTGTTAGTTCACTGAAGAGATTAGCGAGAATGTCGATTTTTTCATGATCTTCGTCTTTATATACACCACTATCTGGATCGTTATCGCGAAAATGTGCATTGGTAAGCTCTAGCAGTTTTTTGTACTCTTGTAAGTCTTTGTGATAATATCATTTAGGCTCCCTGCGAAACAGCAATTCGTACAGACTCTTCTACGCGCACGATATTTCCTGGTAGAAAGTCTATTTCCTTAGAACCAAGGAATTAATTATTATGTTTTATGTACACTCCATAGGTCGTGTTATTATTCCGACTCGTAAACGATATCAGGTATGGTCGGACCATTGCATTAATTTGCTGTCCCTTTTTCGGCATTTTTTTTCTTGTGCATGGACACTTCTTCTCGATCTGGCTCATACTTTCTCTTCTTTACAGTGGGCATTTCATCTTCAACTTCTGTCTTTACATTGATGGCTGGTTCTTCTTTATTTTTAAGTTCGTCGAGGCGACTAGTGATTGGTTTAAATATCTCTTCATTTTCCTTCTCACGTGCAAGTCTGGTTCGTCTAGCAAGTAAATATTTTTCACGAACCGACTGTATAGCTCGATTAAGGTCACTGGCCAGGTCCGACATTGTACAGGCTGAAACATATTGCAAGATCTCCTTTTATACTTTTTTATTCGTTCGCAGAAACTTCTTTCTTGTGTTTGGCAAAATCTGAATTTGTTGACAAGTGAGATAGTGATGCTTTCAGACTACTTTGTGAAGTCCTCAAATCGTCACGTCTTTGTGCATTCGATACTTCGATCATGTCGCGAATTCGAGAATCCGAGGCTTCCACGCGCTGGTCGACAGAAACGAGATACTCTAGTAATTCGTTTTTCACACTTTCTACTTTTTGAGCCAGAAGCGATATGTATTTTCGTATTTCAGTATCGTATTTCACGGCGCATAGCTGGGTACTTGGAGCTCGACTGCTACGACCAAATTTTGAAATGCTATGACTCATATTTGACGATAAACTGATCAAAACCTCGTCTGTACCTGCCCTTATATAGAGGCCAGTCTTTGACTATAACTAGGAATCCGTGTTTGTGTTTCCAACACAAGGAGCACATGTCTTTAAATTCCTGGAATGTCATGTCGGTGATTACGTGGTCGTCATAAGCGTGACGCAAATTAAGTTTGTCCATGCGAAAAAGCACTATGACATTCGCGTTGTCTCGTAGGAGATGTTTTGGAATACGACTGTACGTCTGACACAGGTAAACGCAATCTACTTTGACGTGTCTGCCCATGGAAAAGTACTCTTGTACTATGCCTTGCTTCTCGCATATTACATCGTCGAAAACAAACACGGAATTGGCTTTTGTTTCGCTGGGAGGTACCACATCAGCATTATAATTAAACGGGAAATACTCCAGACCATCCACCGATTGTAGAACTGTATCTAGTCGCTTATATTTTGGCTGTTGCAACGATTTGGAATAGATGTACACGTTTTCGAACCTAAGACCGTTTGGCTCCTCTAATAAACTCAGTAGAACGCAAGTTTTGCCGCAGTTTGACGGACCCGCCATTATGCATCGTACAGCAGAAGGCAACAGTAAGCCATGTCGTGATTCACGCGCACTAAATACATCGTCTTGCGTAATGCGCACGGGCAAACACACTTCTTGCTTGACGACTTGCATTGTACTAACAAAAAATTGTATAAAAGAAGCGTATTTATACTTTCTGGTCAGTTGTGCGCAATGACTCGAAGATGTAAGAACAAAAAATCACATCGTTGCAGGACTCGTAAACACGCTGATAAACAATCTGCCATTCAAGCTACACATTCCCGGCTACAGATTCTGCGGCCCCGGCACTAAACTAGAGAAAAGGTTAGCTCGCTGTGACGTTGGGCATTAATTCGCTCGACGAAAAGTGCAAGCAGCACGATATTGCATATTCATTAAGCAAGGATCTGGAATCCAGGCACCGGGTGGACGAGATATTGGCACAGGAAGCCGATGATATAAGTAAATCGTCAAAGGCGGGACTAGGAGAGAAAATCGCGGCCTAGGGCAGTTCCAAAATCATGAAGGCAAAGACCAAATTAGGACTGGAAGCTCGTCGAGCCAGCCCCATCAAGTCAAAGACTAACTCACGCAAGACCAAACGCAAGACTGGTGCAGGCATGCAAAAATCCAAGCAAAAATTACAGACTCTCGACAGGAAGATTATAGGAGGATTTCTGCCTTTGCTTTTTCCTGCATTGGGTGCTCTCGGCGGCCTCATCGGTGCAACGAGTGGTATATATAGTGTGGGCAGTCAACACTTCGAAGAATGAGCGCAAGCAGTTAAAAGAAGCACAACAACAGAATGCAAGCATGGAAGCCATTGCCATGGGTAAAAAAAACGGCGCAGGACTCTATTTACGACCTCACAAGGCAGATCGAGGAATGAGAAAGAAACGAATGAAAAAATACTAAGTTCTCTGCCGAAACGTCCACTCACCAATATAGATTTAATAAAGTACGCACGCAAACTGAAAATACCAAATTTCCGAGGCGTGTTTATGTGAGAGACTTTACCCGGCAAAACAAAAACGAACAAACGCGCCATCATTAATTGAGACACGTCGGCAGGTCGTGGCACGCACTGGGTGGCGTACATAATGTTTGGAAAAATGGCCGAGTATTACGTTAGCTTTGGAAATATCCGGCCTTCGCCAGAACTTAGGCGGTACCTGGGCCGGACAACTACATTGTTCTACAATTACGAAACCAAACAGTCACCTAATCAAACAAACTGCGGACAATTGTGTCTTCGCTTTTTAACTAAAAAAAATAGCTGAGAAAAGCAATTCCTACTTAAAGGTTGTGCAGTGATGATATATTATTAGTCATGTCGATAACACCTTGACAGGTCGCCCAACTGAGCTGTGGGCGGTTTATTTCCCGCCTTTGGATTTAGACGGAGAATGGTGTATCGGACTCGTAGATTTTCAAACGTATAATGCCATACCGAATATCGACGAAGAAAATTACAAGATCTGCTTCCTGAAAAGCATTGGGACCGCTCATGAAATACAGTTACCTGTTGGCTCTTACAAAATTAACGACATTGCAAATTGCATCAGGGATATGTTACCACAGGATGTAGACTTCAGCTGCCTGGAAAACCAAACACTCAAAAAAGCATTCAAACGCGCAAGAAATTGTCGACTGTACAAAACCTGGGACCATAGGTTCGATGCTCAGATTCGAATCAAAGGTGTATGATACATGAAGAACGTACGAATCTAAGCGTGCAGTTAACATTTTGCCTGTGAATGTCATAAGAATAAACAGTAATTTGGCAAGTGGAACGTATCTGAACGGAAGACTAAGCAACAAGCTGCACGAGTTTTCGCCGATGGTCCCGCAGGGATATAAACTGGTCGAAGTACCGCAAAGTATCATTTACGTTCCAGTCGTCGTAATGTGCGCACACGAAGTCGTCGTCAGAATCGTTGAACAGCGAGGACGATTGGTGAATTTTCATGACGAATAAATTACATTACATCTGCACTTGAAGCGATGGGCATAAAGTTCGTCAAACCGAACAGTTTTAAAAGAAATCGCATTGACGTAAATAAAACAGGTCTCTACCAGAAATCGGTGCATTAACACCTGACAGCATAAAGTATCTTCTTAGTATTGGACAAGTGCCGAATAAATATGGAAGACGAAATCCTCTACGTGGAAGATCCAGTCATTTTTGATGACAGCATACGAACATGGAATTGCACGAGTACCAGCCTTTCCTGCTTGGACCGTACACTCTACCATCAGAAGTATGCATTGCTGTAAAGCACCAAGATATCTGTACGGTGACGTCATAATTCAAAACGGTGGAAAACAAAATGCCGGAAATTTCGAGAAAACAAAATGACATCTTCCAAAATGGTGGATCCAAGATGGTGGATCCAAAATGGCTGCCGAGGTCAAGGGAAAATGTCAATGTCACACCCATCCAAGATGGCCGCCGTAACGTCAGAGCAATCGGTCATTGACCCGGCACCGGCACCAGCGCCTGGTGCCTGTTTCCGGAGCCCCATCTACACACTACTCACGAATTATTTTATTTTGTTAAATAAATCACACGCCGTATTATAGTTACGAGCCAACGAGTGTGTAAATCTGTTATATTCAACTAAGAGGTGTGACAATTTCTAGACCGGAGTGTAGCTGTGGGTGACTGTGGCTCAACAAAATAGCATTGAGCTAGGTCATATTCGTATGCAATTTTGTCACTTTCACATGCCCAATACCTACCTCAGACTACACACGCTTATTTGGACAATTAGTTAAGCTGCACAAACTAACGAATTATCTGAAAGATTCAAGTTTAGGAATTATGTAAAATCAAAGTTTGTACGAGAAAACGTTTTTAGCGCATTTTTTATTCAAAGAATCTACAATTTATTTATTCGGGTGGAAAAGAGTTATTTGATTTCATATCATGCACGCATGCTTAATATTCTAAATTATTATCTATTGTTCTATTAAACAATATTAGTCAATTATCTCTTGCTTTAACTAATAAACAAAAATTGTCACTTCTGTCGCATGTAGACTCCACATACACATACTTACACACACATACACACATCTCTATATATATATATATGAAACATTCAATTGACAAGATATTTTTAAGATTTAATAAATCATCCTGTGGGAAACTACTTGGATGGCCCAATTAAAGATTTCACTACACAGTTTTATGATTTCCAAAACTTACATTACTAACAAATAAACTTCTAAAAATGCCTAATAATCAATTACACTTAAAAATGTTTTCTCCCCAGTCACTTGGTTTTTACACACTGCACACCTCGCTGGGCCGCACCTCTGGAGCAACTCTCGCCACAGCACCCCTCGTTGACCACCGTCGCGGGACTCCGTCGCCGCACTCCACCGCCGCCGCCATCTCACTTCCCTTCGCCGAGAATCCACTCGAGGCTCCGCTGAACTTCGCTCAGGACTCTCGCTAAACCCGCGGCACTCTCGCCATCCAACTATAGCCGAGAAACTCCTCGCCCAGGAATTCCGCCGCACCCGCGGTACTATCGCCCAGATACTCGCCCCGGAACTGAACCTCCAACTGAACTGCACTCGCCGAGGAACTCCGACGCACCTGCGACACTATCGCCCCGAAATTCCGCCGCATCCACTGCACAATCACCCGGATCAACTCCACTCCCAACTCAACTTGGAGGCCGGGCTTATATAGGCCCAGGCGCCACTTCTAGAAGTGACGAGCGCGGCTGGGGCCTGTCGCGTCATTCCACGCCGACCTGACGGCAGAATTCTCGAGACACGCTTCGGTGGCTGGCGTAACTCCGCAGCTGTCAGGTGTCAGATAACATGTCAAAGGCAGAGCGTCCGTAGGGGAATGGTGGGAAGGAGGGGGTAAGCGAAGATCCTTGTAATCTACCAGGCGCCCGCGGCACGTCTCACGTTGCGGCGGCCACGTGACATCAGTGGCCGTGCGGGGCCGCCAGCCAGCTCCGAACCTGCACGCGCTGCCGGCCTGCTCACGTTCCAAACAATATGATAAAATATAATCAATCTGAATATAATTATTTTAAGTTTTACAATCCGCTTTGTTCGTGAATTTCCTTATAAACTACATGATAGCAAGATGCATTCCTTAAATTTTGAATGTTGGAAAAAAATAAAGTTACCCGAGTAAAGTTTTGTTTGAATTTAATTTCATTTGATGAATGGAACTTACATTATGGTGGCATGTAGTAGATTGACTTGCATTTTACTTTTGTTTGACTCAAATTGCGGTGTTATTTTGGTTTTATTGCAAGTTCCCATAAAATCTTTTCCCTATAAATTAGGGAATCAATCAGCCATCGCCTATGACTGAGATTATTTCCATAAATATTTCTTATTTGTTGAGCTATATATTTTATAAATTAAATTATCATGCAAGGCATGGAAAGAAATAAACTTATTATTGTAATGTAAATAATATTAAAATCATCATACTGTTGGGGTAGTGTGTTCTGAACATAACCACGCGTTTTAAGGGAACCACGGGTGGGCAGACAACTGAAGTACAAGGTTATATTTATTAGTTTTCTAACTTCTTCAATTCAAAAAAATTCACAAAGCTATCGTGAACATTCAGGACAAATTCTGAGCTCACTTCTTAAGAAGGAACTTCTATTCCTGATCCCCATGAGTGGCTGTAAACAGAAGTGTGTACTAAATATATCTTGTCCAAATAATATCCTGCTCTCTTACAACCATACTTAACTCTTTTTTGCAAAGTTCTTTATAAAACGTCTTACTATGGATTATTAGTCTGGATAAATTTACTGTACTCGCCGTAATTACTGAACAGATAGAATTAAAATCCTTACTAAAATATAAGTAGTATAGAAAAGGGGCTCCTGAAACAGGGTCCAGGGTGTGGTATCGGTGGTGTTGACCGCCATCTTGGATTGTGACGTCACGGCGGCCATCTTGGATTGTTGTGACCTTGACCTTTGACCTTGACCTTGACATTTGTCCTTCAAAATGTGTCAAAATTGTCCCAAATTGGGCAAAATTTACCCAAAATTCCTCAAAAAACGTCAAAATTTCAATTTATGTGGAAAAAAATTCCGCCAAAAAATCTCAAAAAATTCCACAATTCAAAAATTAGGATTTCGAAAATCCTCAAAAGCCGTTTTGCCTTAGAAAGATCCCAAATTCCCGAAAGTGGCTTAAGCATCCTTAGAGCTAGCCGCTCTAAGCCGCCAAGATCATGACCTTGAAAATTAGGATGCCATGGCAGCCATTTTGAATAATGACATCACCATTGCAATTTTCGTTACGGCAGCCAACTTTAACTTTTTTATTTATTATCCGATTTGACGAAAAACAAATTAAAATTTATAAAAAATTCAAATAATAAAAATTTAATAAAAAATATTTTAAAACTTTAAATTTACGACACGGAGCTCGGAGTCCTCGGTTCGAACCCGGTGAGGGCAAAAAATAATTGCGACCGATCCAACCATCACAGTGGCTGCTGGCATACTGACCCCCACCACTTATGTAAAAGTATATATATTTTCACCTAGTATGACGTCATGATCGCCATCTTGAAAATCCGTAGTTATTTAGCTAGAAAAACGGGAAAAAATTTAAAAATCATTAAAAAAATTAATCAATCAAATTAAATAATAAAAATCGTTAGAAATACCGTTGCACTTTTCGTTACGACCGCCATCTTGAAAATGCGTAAATTTTATGTTAGAAAAATGGGAAAAAATTTAAAAATTATAAAAAAATTCAAATAATAAATTTTTAATTAGAAAAAATTAAAAATTGTACTTTAACGACACGGAGCTCTGAGTCCTCGGTTCGAACCTGGTGAAGGCAAAAAAAATTAAAAATGACGACCGATCCTTCCCCCGTGGTGACTGCTGGCAGACTGACTCCCACCACTTTTTTTCAAAGCATATATTACAACATCGAGTATGATGTCATGACCGCCATTTTGTCTTCGATGCTGGAAGCCATCATCATCATTGTATCGTCGGCTAGAGTGCGCCGACGCCATGTTAGTTTAATTCGTATCCGCTAGAGTGCAGTAATCATTTACAACTGTGACACCCACCATCTTGTCATTTGGCCGCCTTCTTAAAAATCCGTAATTTTAAAGCTAGAGATTCGGGAAAAGTTCCAAAATTCATTAAATAAATCAGTAATTAATTTACATATTGATTTGATCCGCTCCTGTCCTCAGTTCGATCCCTGGACGATGCAAAACATATTAATTTTAAGTAAACTATAATAATTTTAATAAATAATCATCAAAGTCCTAAATGAAGAATAGTTTCCAAATCAACCATCATCCTACAAGTCATTATGGTCACCATCTTGGAATCGTGCAATTATTTAGCTAGAGATGCGGGAAAAAGTTCAAAATTCATTAACTTAATGTGTAATCTATATACTGATTGATTAGATCGAATAAGGTCCTTGGTTCGATCCCTGGTCGATACAAATCAACTTTAATTTTAAAAAATACCACAAAAGCGACAGGTTTGAGAAATAAAAAAAACCACAAGTTCTTCTAAAAAATTTAATACATAAATTAAATACACTACAACAAGTACAAAAAAACACTGACAAATTACTAAAGCCTTTTAGGATTCCTCGATTCAAACAGTCTTCTTATTGTACGGACTAAGCCTTTTACATGACTTTAAATGTCTATCCGATCCGTTCATCACCACAGCCGGATACGTACTGTAGTTCATATCACTTATATAGTCTCATTAGCCGGTACAACACATGAGTCAAATCAATAACCATGTTCATTATACATCTCGGAGCATTTTTTATAATGATGATGTAAGCTATCGAGAGGTGAAATTAGTGTATTGCACTTATTACACTGATATTGTATTCTTTGAAAATTATTAGAAGAACCGCTTCTTTCATGTCTGCGAGCATTTGAGGTGATAGTAAATGATGCACCACAGTAATTTCACTGATGCGAAGTACGCTCTTCATTAATTGAAGTATTCAATGCTGATGAAACTTCAGCTGATGGTGGAACAGCACATATCGAAGTCTCCTCCAGTGTTGTTAGAGGCGTTTCCAACGGGATCTGCTCCAACATCGTCGGCGCTGACGTCATGGTTCCCGTAGTCTATGGTACATCCTCCATCGAGTTCGACGTTAAAGTCGGTAAAGATGCCTTCGAAGTCTCAAGAACAGGCAATTACACGACTTATGCACCAGAAGAAACAAACCAGGTGATCCGTACACCGTCGACGGCAGTAACAAACTGAGCGTCCTGCTGTCTAGGACTCGTTTATATACATGAACCGGTTGGAATAATGCGCTAGTCAAATCAAGAACAATTTACTAAAATACTAGAGTCAAAGCACATTAAAAACATTTCGAAGCACGTACAACGAAAAGGCAGCTCATTTGGAAGCACCGACAACGAAAAGGCAGCACATTTGGAAGCACCGACAACGAAAAGGCAGCACATTTGGAAGCACCGACAACGAAAAGGCAGCACATTTGGAAGCACCGACAACGAAAAGGCAGCACATTTGGAAGCACCGACAACGAAAAGTCAGCACATTTGGAAGCACCGGCAACGAAAAGGCAGCACATTTGGAAGCACCGACAACGAAAAAAAAGAACATTTTGTATGCACCATCATAAAGGCAGCACATTTTGGAAGCACCATCGAATAAGGAAGCACATTTGGAAGGTCCACCAACAATAAAAAAAAAAAAGCAAAACGGAAGCACAAGTTACGAGATCTAAGTCTTAGTTAGAAATTAGAATACAAGAAAGATAAACATCAAATTCTTATAGCTTGTGAACTTCTCTTTGATGTGCAAAGTTAGAGTTCTAGTACAAGCCAGAATGTTTGTTTTTTTTTCGTTATTATTTTTAATTTTTTATTAATTTTTTTTGTTTTTTTATGATATCAAAGAAAACTTGTGGCGGTTTTCTCCGTGTGCTTCCGATTATTCTTGTCAATACTATGATGGTTTTCTCCGGGTGCTCCTGAATATTCTTGTCAATATTTTGATGGTTTTCTCCGTGTGCTCCTGATTATACTTGACAATATTTTGATGATTTTCTGCAAGTGCTTCTGGTTACAGATGAGCAATTGATCGATCTCTTAATTAAGGATTTTTTTATTTAATGAGTCATGTTAATTTAAGGTTACATTTAATTAGTGAATATCTGCTACTAAATCAACACTTGTAATATTTTTATCAGGTGGAAATTAAAAAAAAATATCATTTCTCAGTCAAATAATAATAATCTCTGAGAAATCTAAGAAGCACTAACAGGAAGGACGGACTTCCTTCTCCTTGGAGTCTAGCGACGCCATCCTTCTTTTGCGATCGTTAGTGAGCATCCCCGCATCCTGCATAAAATAACTAAATATTATTTACCTGCAAGCAACATGTGGCGACATCTGTTGTTAAAAAGCAGAACTACATGCATAAAGTACTTTTGCATGAGATATATTAATTCTCGCTGATGAAATATGAAAAAAATTATATTTAAGTAATGGATCTAATTTAAAACACTCAATTGGTATCTGCCATAAGTCTCAGTAACTAATATGAATTCCGATTTGTGATCTGACGCTGTATCGAAAGAACATAGGTGTAAGCAAAGAGTTTATCTTGAGCAAAGAGTTTATCTTAAGAAAGAATAAAAGACAACACGAGAAGAATAATGACTGTGTTAAAACTCCACTGCGTAATATGTTAAGATGTGTTCGATGTAGCAAGTCGTTTATGCGGAGAGAGAGCCTAAAAAGACATGGCAGAACTTGTAACGCCAAGCCTCCGTACAAGCTAGAGGACAACGATGAATCTACCATCCTAAGGAAGAGTGATCTGCATTACGACAATAATTTTCTTGGCTCTTCCGATCTCGACAAAGAACTTAAATTGAAGGAGGTTGATGATTTACGGAAGAATGAAGACAATGGAAGAATCCTTAACGTGAAAAGTGAGAATATATTCCAGCCGAATTCAAGTAGATCTTTCCTACTTTGTAAAAATTATGGACTCCTAAAAAGGAAGCATGAGGACGATGAAGACACTTCAACATCATCAACATCGAATTATTACGGTAAATTGGGTGAAGACGATTCCTTCTACGGTGATTGTTACAGTGACTCTGAGGCTGTTGACTAAGACATAGACTATGATGACGCACCTAAAGCTGACAAGATCGAAGAATGTGGCGGTGTCCTGAGACCGAAACGATGGAAACGACGTGATATATTAAATAAATCTGATCAAGCTTGTGATGATCACCGTCTCAAAAATGAAAGTTACCCTGAGGTTGGTGGTAAAACGGAAGACACCAGAGATCATAATTTTTATTATAAACGTGCAAGGAAGATGGTGGTAAAAGAGAATGATTACACATCATAGAAAGATCCAAACATATTGGTTGACCGGCTAAGACTTCTACATGGTTCGCTTTGTGCAGGAAACTATTCGTGCATCAAAGAAATATCCTTCATACTCATGGAAATGAGGAAAGCTGGCTACATACAATAATGGCTTGTTTTACTTGCTTTTGTATAATGTAAAGAAATAAAATAAATAATTTAAATTATAAAAATTTAATGATTCTATTTCTTGTATTCTGATTTCTAATTAAGACTTAGATCTCGCAACTTGTGCTTCCTTTTTGCCTTTTTTGTTGATGGAGCTTCAAAATGTGCTTCCTTATTCGATGGTGCTTCCAAAATGTGCTTCCAAAATGTGAAGCCTTTATGGTGGTGGTGCTTCCAAATGTGCTTCCTTATTCGATGGTGCTTCCAAAATGTGCTGCCTTTATGATGGTGCATCCAAAATGTGCTGCCTTTTCGTTGTCGGTGCTTCCACATGTGCTGCCTTTTTGTTGTCGGTGCTTCCAAATGTGCTGCCTTTTCGTTGTCGGTGCTTCCAAATGTGCTGCCTTTTCTTTGTCGGTGCTTCCAAATGTGCTGCCTTTTCGTTGTCGGTGTTTCCAAATGCGCTGCCTTTTCGTTGTCGGTGCTTCCAAATGTTTTTTATGTTGTTTTGACTCTAGTATTTTAGTAAATTGTTCTTGATTTGACTAGCGCATTATTCCAACCGGTTCATGTATATAAACGAGTCCTAGACAGCAGGACGCTCAGTTTGTTACTGCCGTCGACGGTGTACGGATCACCTGGTTTGTTTCTTCTGGTGCATAAGTCGTGTAATTGCCTGTTCTTGAGACTTCGAAGGCATCTTTACCGACTTTAACGTCGAACTCGATGGAGGATGTACCATAGACTACGGGAACCATGACGTCAGCGCCGACGATGTTGGAGCAGATCCCGTTGGAAACGCCTCTAACAACACTGGAGGAGACTTCGATATGTGCTGTTCCACCATCAGCTGAAGTTTCATCAGCATTGAATACTTCAATTAATGAAGAGCGTACTTCGCATCAGTGAAATTACTGTGGTGCATCATTTACTATCACCTCAAATGCTCGCAGACATGAAAGAAGCGGTTCTTCTAATAATTTTCAAAGAATACAATATCAGTGTAATAAGTGCAATACACTAATTTCACCTCTCGATAGCTTACATCATCATTATAAAAAATGCTCCGAGATGTATAATGAACATGGTTATTGATTTGACTCATGTGTTGTACCGGCTAATGAGACTATATAAGTGATATGAACTACAGTCTGTCTCCGTCTGTGGTGATGAACGGATCGGATAGACATTTAAAGTCATGTAAAAGGCTTAGTCCGTACAATAAGAAGACTGTTTGAATCGAGGAATCCAAAAAGGCTTTAGTAATTTGTCAGTGTTTTTTTTGTACTTGTTGTAGTGTATTTAATTTATGTATTAATTTTTTTAAAATAACTTGTGGTTTTTTTATTTCTCAAACCTGTCGCTTTTGTGGTATTTTTTAAAATTAAAGTTGATTTGTATCGACCAGGGATCGAACCAAGGACCTTATTCGATCTAATCAATCAGTATATAGATTACACATTAAGTTAATGAATTTTGAACTTTTTCCCGCATCTCTAGCTAATTAATTGCACGATTCCAAGATGGTGACCATAATGACTTATAGGATGATGGTTGATTTGGAAACTATGCTTCATTTAGGACTTTGATGATTATTTATTAAAATTATTATAGTTTACTTAAAATTAATATGTTTTGCATCGTCCAGGGATCGAACCGAGGACAGGAGCGGATCAAATCAATATGTAAATTAATTACTGATTTATTTAATGAATTTTGGAACTTTTCCCGAATCTCTAGCTTTAAAATTACGGATTTCCAAGATGGCAGCCAAATGACAAGATGGTGGGTGTCACAGTAGTAAATGATTACTGCACTCTAGCGGATACGAATTAAACTAACATGTCGTCGGCGCACTCTAGGCGACGATACAATGATGATGATGGCTTCCAGCATCGAAGACAAGATGGCGGTCATGACGTCATACTAGATGTTGTAATATATGCTTTGAAAAAAATGGTGGGAGTCAGTCTGCCAGCAGTCACCACGGGGGAAGGATCGGTCGTCATTTTTAATTTTTTTTTGCCTTCACCGGGTTCGAACCGAGGACTCAGAGCTCCGTGTCGTAAAAGTACAATTTTTAAATATTTTTTATTAAAATTTCATTATTTGAATTTTTTTATAATTTTTTTCCCATTTTTCTAACATAAAAATTATGCATTTTCAAGATGGCGGTCGTAACGAAAAGTGCAACGGTATTTCTAACGATTTTTATTATTTAATTTGATTGATTAATTTTTTTAATGATTTTTAAATTTTTTCCCGTTTTTCTAGCTAAATAATTTCGGATTTTCAAGATGGCCGTCATGACGTCAAACTAGGTGAAAATATATATACTTTGACATAAGTGGTGGGGGTCAGTATTCCAGCAGCCACTGTGAGGGTTGGATCGGTCGTAATTTTTTTTTGCCCTCACCGGGTTCGAACCGAGGACTCCGAGCTCCGTGTCGTAAATGTAAATTTTTTAAATATTTTTTATTTAATTTTTATTATTTGAATTTTTTTATAAATTTTAAATTTTTTTTCCCCTTGAAATCGGATAATAAATAAAAAAGTTAAATATGCTGGCCGTAACGAAAATTGCAATGGTGACGTCATTATTCAAAATGGTTGCCATGGCATCCTAATTTTCAAGGTCATGACCTCGGCGGCTTAGAGCGGCTAGCTCTAAGGATGCTTAAGCCACGTTCGGGAATTTGGGTTCTTTCTAAGGCAAAACGGCTTTTGAGGATATTTGAAATCATAATTTTTGAATTGTGAAATTTTTTGAGATTTTTTGGCGGAATTTTTTTCCACATAAATTTAAGTTTTGACGATTTTTGAGGAATTTTGGGTAAATTTTGCCCAATTTGGGACAATTTTGACACATTTTGAAGGACAAATGTCAAGGTCAAGGTCACAACCATCCAATATGGCCGCCGTGACGTCACAATCCAAGATGGCGGTCAACACCACCGACACCACACCCTGGACCCTGTTTCAGGAGCCCCTTTTCTATACTACTAATATTATAAATGCGAAATTGAAATTATTTTTTTATCTTAAACATAAGAATGAATGTGTGATCGTCTTCTATTTGTCCGTTTTTTATGCGTTTGCACTTCGTTCAGCCGTTTGATTTAAAATTTTACACACGTCCTTCGATACACGAGGAAAGTCACTGTCTACGTGAGATTTTTAAAAACTACACACCCTCCGTTCCCACCCCTTAAACAGATCTTCAACACTACTTGCTGAAATTTTGTTCACTTAGTATTCAAAATAACAGTAAATTTTCTGCGTAAAATTGTTTTCCAAAAAGAGGCAGATCACTTTCTGAATTTAAAAAAAATAAACACCCATTCACTTTTCTCACACTTCTAAAACATAACTTTTGTACATTTGGAATAATTTTAGCCCACTTTACTTTAAATTAAGGGAGAAATTATTGTTTCAATAGATTTATAAAAAAAAAAAGAATGTCGAAAAACCAACCCAATCCCCCTTTACAATCCTTTACGCAGAAATTGGTTCTTCATGATGAAAATTAGCACACATAAATTTCAAAATAAGAATAAATTTACTGTTCCACTTATACTCTAGGAAAATGAGATTTTGGAAAACAACACTATTCCCTTTTTCCTTCCCTCAAATCATAATGTTGGTACACATAAATAAAATTAAGCAGCATTAATTTAAGACAAGAGAAAATTTACTGCTTTATTTTATTTCAAAATTGCAGACTCCATTTTCCTGTTTACACGAGATTTCAGTAACCACCCCTTACCCCTTTCCCATCACTTAAAACAAGATATTTGTTTTTCATTATGAAATTTTGCACACTTGACGATAAAATTAAGAGGAAGATAATTGTCCATGTCCGAATTTATAAAACTCTCACATAACCCCGTCTAATATATATTTCGAAAAACCATATTAACATCAAAGTTTATCTTTGATCAGGTTCCAAAACAGTTTGCATGAATTTTACATCTGAATTCCAAGGCAAAATAACTAATTTTGTAGGCACCGCCATCGCTGGGTGACACGGCTTAGCACTGAAGATGCAACTCGCCTTATAGGTATCGTGAGTTGGTGGGATCCAGCGGGTGAGCACCGCACTCGCCCGTCTCTCGTCTTCCTCCGCGTGGCCTCGTCTCTCTCCCAGCTGCAGAGGCGTGCTGCTGGACCCCAACCAGAAACCACTAGCATAGCGCGTCTCATCCGTAGATTGCCGTGTGCATTCCCCGGACATTCACTTTCTATTTACAATCACGATTTATGCTATTAGCGCTGTCCTTGTATCGATGTACTCTGTTGCCAAATGCACGTCATAGAATGCAAACTCTTCAGACACAACTTTTAAATGTAACTAATAATAGTTTAATGTATCAGAAATAATTGTATTTTGAATCGTAACATTATTTTAATGAGAACTGCGGAAATACATTTTCGTTGTGTTTTTCATCATGAGCATCACCTGATAAATTTAATTGTTTATCTTTAGGAGAAGCAATTAAAAGACGCCCTCTTGGTTTTAACAGATTTTTTAAACATTATTTATATCATTTAAATCAAAAAAGTTTGGCCCTTTTTAGCTTTGCACATAATTTTATGGAATGTCTTGTTATTAATAGTGACTGACTTTTACGAATTGTTTTCCTGTGAAATAATGATTGGTGTTTATAATATAATTATTTGTTCTTCTGTCAGAACGACTTCAGCTGTAATAGTACTGTCAGAAAACACTATTTCAATGTGTTATCAAAATTAAGTAATAGTTTAATTAAAACATATAATAAAAAGAATTTTTGATTAAATATGGTATACAAAAAGAGACTACATTTTAACAACCTAATAGAGTAGTATGTAAATGGGGCTACTAGATCAGGCGCCAGGCGTTGGTGGTGGTGTCGGTGTCCGCCATCTTGGATTTGTGACGTCACGGCGGCAAAAATTCCTAAAAATTCTTTAAAATTGACTCAAATTGACTCAAAATTTCCCGTTTTAAGAAAAAATTTCCCGTTTTCGAGGGAAAAATTCCCGTTTCGAGGGAAAATTTCCCGTTTTATTCCTCAAAAATCACAGCGGCAAGAAATGTCCTGATAGAGGCTTAAGCATCCTTAACTCAAACCTCAGTTAAGCCTCTATCAGGATGTGACCTTGACCTTTGACCTTGACCCCGACGGACATCTTGGATCCGGCATCTTGGATGACGTCATTTCGTTTTCTCGAACATTCCGGCATTGTGTTATCCGCCATTTTTTGAATTATGCCGTCATCGTTGCAATTTCCGTTACGGCCGCCATCTTTAAATTTATTATCCGATTTTAATGAAAAAAATTTAAAATTCATAAAACAAATTAAATAATAAATTTTTAATAAAATATTTAAAAAACAAACATTTACGACACGGAGCTCGGAGCCCTCGGTTCGAAACCGACGAGTGCAAAAAAAAATAAAAATGGCGACCGAACCTTCCCCCGCGGTGGCTGCAGGCATACTGACTCCCACCACTTTTTTTTCAAAGCATATATATCGTCAGGTAGTATGACGTCATGTCCGCCATCTTGTCCTCGTCTGCTGGAAGCCATCATCAGTGTATCGTCGGCGTGAGTGCGCTGACGACATGTTAGTTTAGTTCTTATCCGCTAGAGTGCAGTAATCATTTATTACTGTGACACCCGCCATCTTCAAATATGGCCGCCATCTTGAAAATTCGTAATTATTTAGCTAGAAATTCGGGAAAAGTTCCAAAATTCATTAAATAAATTTGTAATCTATATACTGATTGATTAGATCGACTTAGGTCCTTGGTACGATCTAGGACGATGCAAAAAATGAAATATAACATCAATTTAACATAATAGTAACAGGTTCGAGGAATTAAACACCACAAGTTCTTTTACAAACATAATATTTATTACATAATTTCTACTACAGGATCATTTGCGAAAGCCAGCAATCTTATAATCATTTAGTTCCGCAGCGGTGTGAAATGACTAATTCTTAGCTCCAATCGGTTTATACTAGACAGAGTCCAGCCAGAACCTTTACAGACATAGTCCACCTCTTCTTGACAGAGTTTCTGGATACCGTTTTTAACAGTTTGCTTCACATCGTTAGAACTGTAAATTACTGCAGCCGATGTCTTGAATGCACACTTCTTCACTTTGTCATCGAACGGATATGGCTTTCCATATATACAGTCCAACCACAAGTTATATTTCAAAGGTCCGTTTGTTGCTACATCATCAGTAAGCTGATTGATTATGTCCTCTCTGATATCATCAAGAAAATTACAAACGTCTTACGACTCACCTAACGTATTTAAATAATAGTAGTCCTTCAATGTTCCACGAAATGCAGACTGCGCCAAGTAGAAGCCATTATCGTTCACTTGTAATGCGCCGAACACAGTCTTAGGTTTATTTTCCTGTTCAGACGTCATACCAATCGGTTGCTGCACATCGGTTTTCTTGCTTGTACGCTCACGAGCCTTCAACCTAAACGGAGGAGTCGAAATTTCTGCAGGTAGTTCAGCAGTAGGCACACAGACTTCACCTTTACAGTTTTTCGCATGTCGTCGCAAATTATCAATTCGAGTAAACCATTCATGACACTCATCACATCGAAACTTCATGCGAGATGGATTCTTCGTGCATTTGCTCCGCTCATGTCTTCGTGCATCATGAGCAAATGCGAAAAACGTATCACAGTAGCTGCAAGGATACCGTGGTGATGAAGACGAACCTTTCAGACCCGATCCAGATACTGATGTTGCCGCAGTTGCACCATCTCCAGGCATACTCTTATGAACAACAATGCATCGTTGTTGCGCCGAAACCTTTACTTTCTGCCGAACAGCAGGACCTTTGCATGCCTTCATGTGCGTTTTCATATTATCTTTTCTGGCAAACTGCTTATGACATTTCCCACAAACAAACATTTTACGATACAGGTTCTTGGCACATTCTCTATTCTCATGTCGTCGAGCATTGCTGTTGTTTGAGAAAATCTTGTCGCAGTAACAGCACCGATGTTCGTTAGTTGTTGTCGATTCGGCATCCATTGAAGTCTCCATTGATGGCGAACCAGCGTTCGCCGAGTTTCCCTGTGCAGCCAGCACTAGCGGCATTAAAGTCTCTTCTGCTGGCGGTACCACGTCTGTTGAAGTCTCCTCCAGTATTGACATCGACGTTGCCAACGGGATCTGCTCCACCATCGTCGACGCTGACGTCATGGTTCCCGCAGTCGATGGTACATCCTCCATCGAGTTCGTCGTTACAGTTGGTAAAGATGCCATCAAAGTCTCAAGAACAGGCAATTACACGACTTATGCACCAGGAGAAACAAACTAGGTGATCCTTACACCGACAACGGCAGTAACAAACTGAGCGTCCTGTTGTCTAGGACTCGTTTATATACATGCACCGTATGGAATAATACGCTAGTCAAATCAAGAACCATTTACAATAATACTAGAGTCAAAACAACATTTAAAAAATAGAAGCACCATCAACAAAAAAGGAAGCACATTTGGAAGCACCATCAAAAAAAAGGAAAAACAATAGGAAGCACCGTCAACGAAAAGGCAGCACCGCTTACGAAAAGGCAGCACATTTGGAAGCATCGCCAACGAAAAGGCAGCACCATCGACGAAATGGAAGCACCAAATACGAAAAGGCAGCACATTTGGAAGCACCGACAACGAAAAGGCAGCACATTTGGAAGAACCGAACCGTGGTACCGCCAGCAGAAGAGACTTTAATGCCGCTAGTGCTGGCTGCACAGGGAAACTCGGCGAACGCTGGTTCGCCATCAATGGAGACTTCAATGGATGCCGAATCGACAACAACTAACGAACATCGGTGCTGTTACTGCGACAAGATTTTCTCAAACAACAGCAATGCTTGACAACATGAGAATAGAGAATGTGCCAAGAACCTATATCGTAAAATGTTTGTTTGTGAGAAATCTCATAAGCAGTTTGCCAGAAAAGATAATATGAAAACGCACATGAAGGCATGCAAAGGTCCTGCTGTTCGGCAGAAAGTAAAGGTTTCGGTGCAACAACGATGCATTGTTGTTCATAAGAGTATGCCTGGAGATGGTGCAACTGCGGCAACATCAGTATTTGGATCGGGTCTGAAAGGTTCGTCTTCATCACCACGGTATCCTTGCAGCTACTGTGATACGTCGTTCGCATTTGCTCATGATGCACGAAGACATGAGCGGAGCAAATGCACGAAGAATCCATCTCGCATGAAGTTTCGATGTGATGAGTGTCATGAATGGTTTACTCGAATTGATAATTTGCGACGACATGCGAAAAACTGTAAAGGTGAAGTCTGTGTGCCTACTGCTGAACTACCTGCAAAAATTTCGACTCCTCCGTTTAGGTTGAAGGCTTGTATGCGTACAAGCAAGAAAACCGATGTGCAGCAACCGATTGGTATGACGTCTGAACAGGAAAATAAACCTAAGACTGTGTTCGGCGCATTACAAGTGAACGATAATAGCTTCTACTTGGCGCAGTCTGCATTTCGTGGAACATTGAAGGACTACTATTATTTAAATACGTTAGGTAAGTCGAAAGACGTTTGTAATTTTCTTGATGATATCAGAGAGGACATAATCAATCAGCTTACTGATGATGTAACAACAAACGGACCTTTGAAATATAACTTGTGGTTGGACTGTATATATGGAAAGCCATATCCGTTCGATGACAAAGTGAAGAAGTGTGCATTCAAAACATCGGCTGCAGTAATTTACAGTTCTAACGATGTGAAGCAAACTGTTAAAAACGGTATCCAGAAACTCTGTCAAGAAGAGGTGGACTATGTCTGTAAATGTTCTGGCTGGACTCTGTCTAGTATAAACCAATTGGAGCTAAGAATTAGTCATTTCACACCGCTGCGGAACTAAATGATTATAAGATTGCTGGCTTTCGCAAATGATCCTGTAGTAGAAATTATGTAATAAATATTATGTTTGTAAAAGAACTTGTGGTGTTTAATTCCTCGAACCTGTTACTATTATGTTAAATTGATGTTATATTTCATTTTTTTTGCATCGTACTAGATCGTACCAAGGACCTAAGTCGATCTAATCAATCAGTATATAGATTACAAATTTATTTAATGAATTTTGGAACTTTTCCCGAATTTCTAGCTAAATAATTACGGATTTTCAAGATGGCGGCCAAATTTCAAGATGGCGGGTGTCACAGTAATAAATTATTTCTGCACTCTAGCGGATAAGAACCAAACTAACATGTCGTCAGCGCATTCACGCCGACGATACACTGATGATGGCTTCCAGCAGACGAGGACAAGATGGCGGACATGACGTCATACTACCTGACGATATATATGCTTTGAAAAAAAAAGTGGTGGGAGTCAGTATGCCTGCAGCCACCGCGGGGGAAGGATCGGTCGCCATTTTTATTTTTTTTGCACTCGTCGGGTTCGAACCGAGGACTCCGAGCTCCGTGTCGTAAATGTTTGTTTTTTAAATATTTTATTAAAAAATTTATTATTTAATTTGTTTTATGAATTTTAATTTTTTTTCATTAAAATCGGATAATAAATTTAAAGATGGCGGCCGTAACGGAAATTGCAACGATGACGGCATAATTCAAAAAATGGTGGATAACACAATGCCGGAATGTTCGAGAAATGAAGATGGCGGATCCACATGTCCGTCGGGGTCAAGGTCAAAGGTCAAGGTCACATCCTGATAGAGGCTTAACTGAGGCTTGAGTTAAGGATGCTTAAGCCTCTATCAGGACATTTCTAGCCGCTGGGATTTTTGAGGAATAAAACGGGAAATTTTCCCTCGAAACGGGAATTTTTCCCTCGAAAACGGGAAATTTTTTCTTAAAACGGGAAATTTTGAGTCAATTTGAGTCAATTTTGAGGAATTTTGAGGAATTTTTGCCCCCGTGACGTCACAAATCCAAGATGGCGGACACCGACACCACCACCACCTTCTGGCTCCTGATCTAGTAGCCCCATTTACATACTACTTAGTAGTATCAATATTACTCTGTATTGCAGTTTAAGCGTGAAACAGACTATATTCTTGTTCCTAGCTGTCGTATCAGTGGAGTGGGGCGTGGTAGCTCGACTCGCCCAGCGAGTAGTCACTGGCGGGTGAACGTCCCACTTAGTCGTGTTGCTCGTGACCTCATTAGTGACGTTACGAGTCACTTCGCCTTGCAGCCGCCAGCTCGTGACGGGAAAGCTCGAACTCGCGCTCACGCAGCGGCAGGTGCGCGACCTGCCCCGGCATGCCACCCCACCCCCCACTCCCCCCCCCCCCCCCTCTAGGCTGGCTCCGCGGGTCTCCTGACGAGACGCCACTCTGGTTCAAGGCTTCCTTCTTCAGTAATTTTACAAACTATATTACTCATAGGCCTGTTAAATAGATTTTAAATTCTTTAGATAATATATATTGTGCCGTTAATTAGTAAATTCGACACGATATATTTTAAATTTTTATTATGATTTTAAATTTTTTGTGTAGAAATTTTATTTGCTCTACTATAGTGTAATTTTAATTTGTTAGTCTGGTGTACTCCTCTGAGTTAAACTTTGTCTCAGTGCTCTGAAGCCCCTTTCCCATCGGCGTATCGGATATTTTGCTGGCCTAATCCCTGACTGGCAGACAGCTTACCGTTTCCCCCGCCTTCAGTCACGCCTCAAGCCTGTAATATCATTTCTCTTCGTGACCCTAACTGCATAGAGCAGCTTCTGGGCTGCAACCCGCTACTTCTCAGAGAGCTGCTGAGAGAAGTAAGTCTGGTCACGAATACGTATTAGGTTCTCTCCTCGAAAAGCACGTCATGGACGCTTGTTCTCAGCGTCGATGCACTTCCCCCCCCCCCCCTCTTTTTCGGTTCTAAGAAATCGCCTAAGGCCAATGACCGGTCGTAACCCCCTGGACAACAGCGACCGTCTCCCAGGATGCCTTGCAAAAAAAAATGTGTGTGCCAGGATGGACCACCCCGCGACACCTAGCGGCAAACTCGCTAACCACCCAGCCAACTTGCCCTGTAGGCCGCCAGAGTGTAGCACTAGACTGCGCCCTTTAACCCTTGGTTTAAGCAGACGCCTTGGGCGAGTCGATTCTTTTTTATTTCAGACAGCCCCCAACAGGTAGCGCTAAAGTCGACGCAATGCTACCAGCTTCGAGACTTCAATCAGAGTTTTTTTTATGGCCCTCACTCGGGGAACTTCGGGACCTTTCGGTCCGGACTCCCAGTCCTCCCCTCCACTTTTGATTCAAGTTTTACTTTTAATTACGAGACGCGTTTCTCCGCGGGACACTTCGCGTCTCGCCTGCAGACAGATCTCCAGCGATTATCGGCGAATCGGCAGACTTCATCCGACCGCTAACGACTATGTAGTCGCTTTGTATAAGGGATGCTATCCCTAAAGTCAATTCTAGTAGATTAGTCTGTCTGCATAGTTTAGTTATTTGCCTTAGAAATTTTTCTCTTTTATATTTAATCATGAAGAATTCATCCGCGTCCTGCCGCGCAATTCGCAAGCTCCAGATCCTGGCTGACTCCACGACTGCAGCGTGCTGGGCAACTCCCCTGTTTTAGTGAGTGATAATTCGCGACCCCCCCCCCCCCCCCCTTTTTTTTTCTTAAATTTTTTTGGGCATTTTCTGCCCCATAGACTGCCTGTATACAAGTTCTAATCAGTTTTGATTTGGACTGTTGCAGACAGGGTCGATGACAGAGAGAGATTGATGCTCCCATCTTGTGGCCCCCTCCCATTTCTGTTCCGTGGGTCACATTATAAGAAACTATTTCTACTACCCGACGTGATCGTTTTGAAGACCCCGGGTGGTAACGTAAATTCAACATTTCCCCCTTACCTAGCTACGAACTATATTAAGCGGATGACCAACCCACCAGCGACCAGTGTTTTTCTCAAGAAAATGTAGAACGAATAGAAATAACTATCAATGTAATCATCGGATCCATCCAACTTTGAGTGTGAAACTTATAATGCAAATGTTTATATGTCAAACTAAGAATGTAAATTGTTTTAAAGATTCGCGGGCCGGCCCCTTTTTCGCTTTTCTGGTTGTTAATCTTTGAAACTTGTTTTGTGTGTAAAATAATGGAAACAAGATAATTCATTAGGGCAAATAAAACAGGGAAACTATAGATCAAGTTAATCGTGTAGTTTTTATTTATTGATTTTAACGATCCACACCATCTACCTCCTTGCTTGTTACAGGAAGTTCCTAAATTTTGTTTGTTCCCCACCTCGTGTCGCCTCTGGTAAATCAATTTATTTAACTTATTTTTTTTCCCAGCAAGTTTCCAAGGCTCCTTTTAATTAATTCAAAACAATTCAATTTTGAGGCACGAGGGGTGTTACAACTTGGTAGCAGAGCGTGGTTACCTTGGTCTATAGGCATACCTGATTAATATAAGCATATCTAAAATAAAAATAAAAGTAAAAAAAAATGTTTTAAATTAATTTTTCATAATAGCAATTTTGTAATAATATTGTAAACTGATCGCTGGTACACCCCCTAGTTATAATGAGTTAAATTTTTAAATTCATCTTGAGTTAAATTTCCGTTTGGACTTAGGCTAGCACGTAGCGCGCGAGACGTCCGGCAGCCAGCCAGCTGTCCTCCCCACCGCGCGCCCCCGAACGTGCTGTTGACAAGGTCGTAGACACCCCTCCCCGTCTCTACGTGCCGCTTATCTCTCACGGCGCGCGTTGTCGCGTCGAGTTCAGTTCACCACCCTGTACGACCTTCGTAGGGGTGTCCAATCGTAATCTCACCTGGACCCTTACTTTCCTAGTAGCGCGAGACGAATGCCCGCGACGTATTTTTTTTTTGTTTTTGTCCAATTAATCCTGGACCATAGCAAATTTTTACGTGAGCAACTGTTCCGCTCACATCCTTTTCCCGACAGCCACATGGGAGCTGTCATGTTTGTTTTACTCCTCCCCCCCCCCCTCCTTCTTCGAGCGGCCTCTGCCACCCGCTTATCTTCGAGGGGTGACCACAGCTGACGTCTTTGTCGTGACGCCGGGCTTGGTTTATCTCCGCCCGCCGTAGTTACTTTATGACTGAGAGTCAAATAAGTTTATAGTTTTCCACTGTTGTCCCGCAGTAGTCAGCTAAATGTGTTTAAATTTAATTATTAAGTTTACATATGAACAAATAACTATAAGTTAAGAGTACTTTTTTTAGGCTACTAACGCCATTACTAATAAACACGCACATAATATTTAAATATAGATTTTAATTTACATATCAAGGGCCACCCCGCCCCCATCATAATAATGATTTCAAACTATACTGAAAGACATTTGCCTTATAAGAATTTCACGTCTTACATTATTAAAGTAAAAATACTTGAAAACATAATATAGTGATAATAATAATAATATAATCAAGCATATTAAAATACGTATTTCCCGAAATTAAGTACCTACGAGGTGACTAGCCTCATTTTAATATTAACAGTAATCACCGAGAGTGGTGAAATACTTTTAACCCCCAACGAGAGGTCCACTGAATTAATTTGGGTTTGTTTAAGCATCCCGTTTCTAGGCTAGCACAACCTAGGTAATTTAAGATATTTTAATTTTTAATTTTTACATACGTATGTTCAGTCTTTAACAAGCTACTTGACGTAAATAGTTTTAATTTTTTTACTCAGAAATACCTCTCTGATATTTTTGAATCTTCACGAAGTTTGTTCCACGATTTTATATATTTAATTTCTGATTACGTTCTTTTTTTAATATTCTTAATTCGTAAAGTAAGCAAGAATAAGGTTTGTAGTGTTTTTTGTACTGATTTTGCGTTAATACTTGTACATGTTTATTTCTTTATTTTCCCTTACACGTAAATGTGATGTACAGTGACGTACATAGAGTCTGAGCACTGAAGCTGTCACATCTAGCCATTTTTTTTTTCTTTTGCATTCTACCCCCAAAGCTGTATTTCTTTTACATCGCTATCGATGAGATTGTTTATTTAATTAAGAGCTACGTGACTTCCAGACGGCAAACTGGTTTCTTTTATGTGTTTTTCTAAAATAGGAGCTAGGTCAAGCTAGCCAACGAGCAGCGCAAAAGAAGGGTCCTACGAGCCAACGAGCCGAGACTCGGTCCTCTAGGTGGAAAATCCTATGACCATAGAGTGTTACTGGGTTAGATCCCCAGCACTCACCTTTGGACGGCCTATGTTCAAACCCCCTCTCAGGCAGTGTGAAACCTATCAGCAGTCATGGAAGATCTAACCGCTCCATGATAATTTATAACCCTTTTAATTGATAATTGTTGGTTTATTGCATTTTACCTTTCTTTAAATAATTTAAATTTGAGTGCGAATAGTCGTTAATTTATTGTTTTGTTTGCAGAAAACTTTTAAATAATAAATATTAGTTAGTTATATTGAACATCAGAGTTGTATGCGCTCAAATTTCTAAATTTGTCGAATATTTAATTTTTTTTTAATTCATTCATTTATACGGATTGTTGATCTTTTAGGGTTCCAACCCCAATAATTTAAAAACCCGCCAAGGGAATCTTACCCTTAGGCCCTGTGTCACTCTGGGACTGAGGTTCTGTTTCGCCTTCGGGCAAGCAGCAAATTTGACCGTCTTCTCCATCGCCTGACTGTGCAGGGCTAAGTCCCAATGCCTTCGGCTTTTTATGGAAAGACATTTGTACAGGGGTTCTATTCCCAAATATATGTTGTAAGTTACGGGTTACCATACCCATTTACAGGGGTTACAATCCCCATCAGTCACTGAGTGCTCAAGGACGTATTTCCCTTGTTTCGGCCTCAGTGCTTTTCGGCCCGCCTCACAGCGCCCATCTTTAGAATTTTGTCACGTGACACCATTCCCAACATCTGAGATCAACTTTCCTCATTACTTCATTCATCGTTAAGTGTTAATTAATTAATTATAATATACCTTCGATTTGATCAAGATATTTTTTTATATGTAAGTAGTTTACTACAGTAGGTCCTGGTACAGGGTAAGTTTCTGGAACCCAGGTTTTTGGTGGCTCAAGTGGGCCACCCTGACTCCGTATTTCAGGGGGGAAGTATGTGCCGTTAATTAGTAAATTCGACACGATATATTTTAAATTTTTATTATGATTTTAAATTTTTTGTGTAGAAATTTTATTTGCTCTACTATAGTGTAATTTTAATTTGTTAGTCTGGTGGACTCCTCTGAGTTAAACTTTATCTCAGTGCTCTGAAGCCCCTTTCCCATCGGCGTATCGGATATTTTGCTGGCCTAATCCCTGACTGGCAGACAGCTTACCGTTTCCCCCGCCTTCAGTCACGCCTCAAGCCTGTAATATCATTTCTCTTCGTGACCCTAACTGCATAGAGCAGCTTCTGGGCTGCAACCCGCTACTTCTCAGAGAGCTGCTGAGAGAAGTAAGTCTGGTCACGAATACGTATTAGGTTCTCTCCTCGAAAAGCACATCATGGACGCTTGTTCTCAGCGTCGATGCACTTTCCCCCCCCCTCTCTTTCGGTTCTAAGAATTCGCCTAAGGCCAATGACCGGTCGTAACCCCCTGGACAACAGCGACCGTCTCCCAGGATGCCTTGCAAAAAAAAAATGTGTGTGCCAGGATGGACCACCCCGCGACACCTAGCGGCAAACTCGCTAACCACCCAGCCAACTTGCCCTGTAGGCCGCCAGAGTGTAGCACTAGACTGCGCCCTTTAACCCTTGGTTTAAGCAGACGCCTTGGGCGAGTCGATTCTTTTTTATTTCAGACAGCCCCCAACAGGTAGCGCTAAAGTCGACGCAATGATACCAGCTTCGAGACTTCAATCAGAGTTTTTTTTATGGCCCTCACTCGGGGAACTTCGGGACCTTTCGGTCCGGACTCCCAGTCCTCCCCTCCACTTTTGATTCAAGTTTAACTTTTAATTACGAGACTCGTTTCTCCGCGGGACACTTCGCGTCTCGCCTGCAGACAGATCTCCAGCGATTATCGGCGAATCGGCAGACTTCATCCGACCGCTAACGACTATGTAGTCGCTTTGTATAAGGGATGCTATCCCTCAAGTCAATTCTAGTAGATTAGTCTGTCTGCATAGTTTAGTTATTTGCCTTAGAAATTTTTCTCTTTTATATTTAATCATGAAGAATTCATCCGCGTCCTGCCGCGCAATTCGCGAGCTCCAGACCCTGGCTGACTCCACGACTGCAGCGTGCTGGGCAACTCCCCTGTTTTGGTGAGTGATAATTCGCGACCCCCCCTTTTTTTTCTTAAATTTTTTTGGGCATTTTCTGCCCCATAGACTGCCTGTATACAAGTTCTAATCAATTTTTGATTTGGACTGTTGCAGACAGGGTCGATGACAGGGAGAGATTGATGCTCCCATCTCGTGGCCCCCTCCCCTTTCTGTTCCGTGGGTCACATTAGAAAAAAATAATTTCTACTACCCGACGTGATCGTTTTGAAGACCCCGGGTGGTAACGTAAATTCAACATTTCCCCCTTACCTAGCTACGAACTATATTAAGCGGATGACCAACCCACCAGCGACCAGTGTTTTTCTCAAGAAAATGTAGAACGAATAGAAATAACTATCAATGTAATCATCGGATCCATCCAACTTTGAGTGTGAAACTTATAATGCAAATGTTTATATGTCAAACTAAGAATGTAAATTGTTTTAAAGATTCGCGGGCCGGCCCCTTTTTCGCTTTTCTGGTTGTTAATCTTTGAAACTTGTTTTGTGTGTAAAATAATGGAAACAAGATAATTCATCAGGGCAAATAAAACAGGGAAACTATAGATCAAGTTAATCGTGTAGTTTTTATTTATTGATTTTAACGATCCACACCAACTTCGTCCTTGCTTGTTACAGGAAGTTCCTAAATTTTGTTTGTTCCCCACCTCGTGTCGCCTCTGGTAAATCAATTTATTTAACTAATTTTTTTTCCCAACAAGTTTCCAAGGCTCCTTTTAATTAATTCAAAACAATTCAATTTTGAGGCACGAGGGGTGTTACAATATTAATTAATTAGAGATTACAAATATTAGGTTTAATCAGATAATTTATTATACAGCGTAGCTTTGTTACAGACGTTAGATGATTCGTCATGAAAAATAACGTAAAAAGAACTGACAACTGTCCTACCCCGTTCCGTAATGAAGGTGGACCAATGAAGAGATAATGACAAGAGTTGGGTAAACACCAGCATGTAGTCAACCAGTGTCATTGGGGTAGGTTTGGAAATAAGGTAATATCATTGCACACTAAAATATTGGGTGTAGCTCCGTTTTATGAAACATGCAACATGCAACAAGCAACAAGGCACTTAACATAGGCACGTGATTATGCCACACCGATCACCAAGTGCATGACAGCAAACTCCGCTATTATGCTTGTGTCTGCAGCTCTATAGGATGGGAGATCACTGACTCAACTGATGACGTCACCTTACACACGAATCCGTGATATCGCCGTGCAAGGTTGTGACTGACTCCAGCAGTTAAATGGAGTGACTATTACCACGCATAGTGCCTGTCATCGCTCTGTACGCAGCCCTAGTCGGCACTCACGCTAAACAGGCGGCATACCTGCCAGGCGTTCTCGCGCCTCATGTTAGAATTACTTCCGAAGTCTTATCTGATTTATGGATTGTGGTATGCTCTAAATGTCAATTGTGTTTTTCACATACCCTATAACGACGACGTTCGTAACATGAGTATCCTACTTTATAATTTGTGTATTTTGGAACAAAGGGAAGGCCTGGCATAGTCAGGGGATTTAGAACTTCTGGAAATAATTAGAAAATAGATCATTAAATTGAAATTAAAAATTATTACAAAGGCTCATTCTATATTGCTAACTCATTTACTGTCAAGTATATTTCATTTGGGTTATGAGTTTGTTACCTTAAATTGCTTTATAGCCAAATATGTTTGAGCAGAGTAGTACTTTATGTCGTGTGAGGATGAATTGCATTTCTGATGTTGCATTCAAGTGTGATGTAAAAGGGTCACTTTTTACATAGTTCCTAACCTTTTTATATTGTTTTCACATTTTTGTCACGACGTTGAAGAATTCGGAAATGCGTTGTATCTATGCCAGTGTTACGAAGACGTGCAAAAGCTTAGACTGCCGTTTTCTTTTTTAAAAAAAAACATTGGTTTATGTTTTGTTCTGTGAACAATTATAAAAAACTTAGATAAGTCAGGAAAAAGTCCCTATTTGTAGAATTTTCTGGAGAATTTAGTAAATACTCCGTCAACCATTAAGAAACCTGTAAATTTTGAAGGCAAATACGAATCGGTGACAAGGTTGCCTAATTGTTCATTAATGATTTATTACGTAGAATAAAGATAAACACGTGTTTTTTTTTATAATTTCAAAACAACCTGTACACACATCCACATATTTCCCCCCTGGCAAATTTATATGTTGGCCCTAATTATTATTTGCGAGTTAAACATACTTTTTATTCGGTAGGTTAGTCATTTTTTCGTTAATGATATCACCTATGATAACATCACGCTTTTACTTAATCAAAAGGAAAAATACATTGTAGTTTAATAAATAAATATCGTCGAATTTTATCGTATGTGTATTTGCGTAATTATTTGTATGGAACTTCGTGGACGTCTTAGCAATAGTATTTACTCGGGTGAGACGAAAAGTGAAACGCTTCCCCAGCAAGATGCAGCAACAAAAATTGAGAAGGAAACATTTCTAGTCCCATTCTTACTTGTTTAGTTTAATCTTTGGTTCTGTTTGTCCAACATCAGCTGATTCAGTCTTGTTTTGTGTGAATTTTGTATCTTCATATATTTTTATTTTCTAAATTTCTTCCACGACAAACAGTGCAAAACTGCAATGGTGTATGTCCAAAAAACTGCATTTAATTTCTAGTCTCATTCTACAGCGTGCACGACATGGGTTTGCTTAGCACTTGCTGCGTAGACCCTTTTAATATTAAGTAAAATTATGCGTTGATTGTAGTCATACGCGCAGCCAGAGCAGCCGCATGTAAACACGGGTCTTTTCAGTGAACAAACAACCAATTCCTGCCAGAATTGTTTTGTTTTGTTATAATATACATATCAAACAGCTTAATAACTCTGGTAATTTTTTGACTTTATCTATGCAATTAATCATTTTACAAAATCGGTGTTTTATTCATTCTCCAATAAATTACCAACCATTTTACGAATATAGGTGGGAATTTTAAAGGAAAAAATATATTTATTCAACTAAAAATTGGTAAAATATAAAATTGCCTATTTTGCTAATACTTTATGTTACTGTACGCCATATAATTGTCATAGTTTCTAAACCAATTAAAATATTTTATGAATAAAACTTTAAGCAATAGCTATGATTGTGAAGATAAATATTAAAGAAAAGTTATATTTTAAACAAATGTTTAGCAAAAATTACTTAGACCTACCAATATTGAAATAATCCGTCAAAAATATGCCGGTTGGTTCTTTATTTAGTTTAATAATTATGAGCCTTTAATATTAAAATATAATGTCTTTAAATTTAATCTACAAAATAATTTAAAATTTATTAAGTTTACTCATTTCGAATTGCGCTGTTAAGCTAAAAACTTTTTTAAAAGCTATAAACTGTATCGAGCATGCAGGATGTGCGTTAGACTTTATGTTTGTATTCGTAGGCCTTAATTTAGTTTCCAGCGCAAATTGAAAAAATTCCGGATGTTTAAAATTTTTCTCCTTAAACTCTCAAAAAAAGTTTTATTTATTTATATTTATCCCTTTGCATCTTTTTATATTATCTGTGAAAGTAAGGCGAGGGAGATTCATATTTAAAATCTCCTCGCGTTGCGCAAAGTTGCGTGAACGTATTCCAAGGTTTTTGAAGGCACGCGGTGGAGAAGGAAATTAATTTGACCGGCCCTGAATAATTAATACAGTCTGCTACAGTCGCAAATGAACATTCCGCTCTGAACTTGGGAGTTGGAGTTTCAGGCTGGTTCGTGTGGCCTGGGGGGGGGGGGGGGGGTGGTTGTACATGACTGGAGTAGCAAAATGACGTACACATGCTTCCACCGAAGAAAAAAAAATATTTAGGCAGAATGGGCAGCTCTCTTGAAACCGTTGTTGAAAATATTTTGTGTTTGAGGGCTCCTCTTCATTTTTATTCCTTCTAAATCTCTCTCTTCGTGCACCTTTGAAGTACTGATGCATGTACCGTTCGGCCTAAAAGCAACCCACTAGCGTTTCCAGGTTGAACTTTTTAAGATCGTTTGAAAATTTCATGGTTTTGTTTGTTTTCATTGTATTGTGTGAAACATAATGATGGCTAATACTCAGGTAAATATCTGACTAAATTACCTTTCCTTACTATTAATAACCTTCCAAAGATCGGTGTCCTACTGAATATAGCGTTCACATGCATTGAAACCATATTGACGTGAAAACGTCTATTCGCTCTTTACGGTGATTGTCGGTCATTCTTGTGACAAAATAAAGTCAGATTTGAATCGCTAATAACTACGAGATAAATAATGCGTAAACAGTGTTGTGTCCACAACAACAGTTGAGCCCACAACATATATATATATAATGTCTGTACATGTTTGTCGTGCAGTTTTTGTTTTGCCTGTGACGTCATCGTATAAGTTTAGACGCATAAGAGTGCTTGTTATGAATTAGCTTTGTGTAAAGTTATAAATTGGTGTAACATTGAAACGCGTTATGGTACGACATTGATTGAGGTGTCGTTGTTAATAGATTTGATTAATAAATACAATTAATTTAAAAACACTTGTTATGATTTTATCCCAAAGTTTACGCGAAAAATCTACGACGCGAAACCAAACTGCGCCTTTCCCTGGTTTGGCTACTTTTTTTCACACTGCCCCGAATGAATTTTTCCAAATGTGCACAATAACATCAACAGAGCTCTGTGGAAGTATTTCAGTTGACGACTTCACTCTAAGAAATACGTCATGATAGTCGCAAATTTATGCGCAGCTGAAAGATATCGAACGCGGGCAACCAGGATTGATGTTAATCAACGCTACTACGTCACATCAAAAGAATAAATAAAAGTGATTAGCATCAGACTATGGGGCGGGCCATGAAACTTGCATAAACAGTCTGATAAACTGTCTGGGGTACGCAACGTCCGGATCATATCCGTCTTTGCAAACTCTGCTGAAACTAAAATTTCGATGAAAACTTGAACATGCTGACCTGCCCAATTCTGAGAGTAGTTCTATATCGCCTGAATCTAGCTTGTGCGGGATTTTCAGCATGAGAAAAAAGGGAAGGCCTGGCATAGTCAGGGGATTTAGAACTTCTGGAAATATTTAGAAAATAGATCATAAATTGAAATTAAATGTTATTACAAAGGCTCATTCTATATTGCTTACCCATTCACTGTCAAGTATATTTCATTTGGGTTATGAGTTTGTTACCTTACAATGCTTTATTGCCAAATATGTTTGAGCAGAGTCGTACTTTATATCGTGTGAGGATGAATTGCATGTCTGATGTTGCATTTAAGTGTGATGTTAGAAAGGTCACTTTGTACATAGTTCCTAACCTTTTTATATTGTTTTCACATTTTTGTCACGACATTGAATAATTCGGTAATACGTTGTAACTATGCCAGTGTTACGAAGACGTGCAAAAGCTTAGACTGCCGTTTTCTTTAAAAAAAAAAAAAAAAAAAATGTTTATGTTTTGGTCTGTGAACAATTATAAAAAACTTAGATAAGTCAGGAAAAAGTCCCTATTTGTAGAATTTTCTGGAGAATTTAGTAAATACTGCGTCAACCATTAAGAAACCTGTAAATTTTGAAGGCAAATACGAATCGGTGACAAGGTTGCCTAATTTTTCATTCATGATTTATTACGTAGAATAAAGATAAACACGTGATTTTTTAATAATTTAAAAAAAAAACCTGTACACACATCCACATATTTTCCCCCTGGCAAAATGTACACTTTGGCTTCACAATCGGTCTTAAGGCCTCTCGTACTCGGCTACTGCTCTAGCGAGGAGAGCCGCCTGCCACGAGGCAGGTCAAGCACGCGTCCAATTAGCGTCGAGCATCGCCGGCTTACGGCCCGGCGTCCAGACAACAGCGCCCGCATCTGGTGTTACGCCTTGCTTCGAGTGCCCTCCGCGTCGCCGCTTCGGCCCTCGAGCCTGGGATTACACCCGCGGTCCGGTGGGCGCCCCAGTCCACCTGGCTTCAAATGCTCACGTCATGCTTTCAAAACCTCACAGCACTTTGCATGACTAACAGTCAAAGTAGAAATTGTTTAGATGTTAATAGTAACTGCGCCATATTAATTATTTACACTTGGTATGTTTCCAAAGAAATTTTCTGTTGCAAACTTTTATTGCAAACAGCAGTTGCAAACAGTAGTTTCAAATAAATGTTTGCAATTTTTATTTCGTGGTTTTATTTCCATGTTTCATGAAAATGTTTGAAACACTTTCGACCTTGATTATGAATCGCCTTCTGGTTCCTGGGATCAGTCCTTCACAGGATGTCAAGTATCGAGGATGTCATTTTAGCCGCGGCGGCGTGTGTCGTGTTGTCAAAGCAACGTAGGCCGAGACGATACTGGGTGAGGCCGTCTCTGCATTCCAGAGCTACGTACAGTGGAAACGACCTGTTGGACGATTTAAATAGAGATGATGTTGACCCTCTATCAGGTGAACTGAGAACGGACGGAAGTTTTAAAAACTTTGTAAGAATGACCAGTGAGGATTTTGAATATCTAACTTTAATGATGGGTCACAAAATTTCGAAAATGGATACGAATTACCGAAAGGCTATTTCTGTAACGGAAAAACTAGCCGTAACCTTGCGCTTTTTAGCTACCGGAGATTCATACACAAGCTTGAGTTACCTGTTCAAGATATCAAAATCAACCATATCTTTGTTTGTACCTGAGGTGTGCGAGGCTTTGATAGATCTTCTGAAGGATAACATAAAGGTAAGACGTTATAAGTAGACTACACATAGCCTATATTTGTTATATTGACAGCCATTTTTAAATAATATAATATAAAATATTGTAGACTCAGAACCTGTTTAAGAATCCCCCACTCTCACCCCTAAAAGGTCCTAGGGTATTTTATGGCAAATATATTTTTATAATTTTAAGCAATAAAATCTACTACTGGTATTTCTTTATTTGTACCAGAAGTGTGTGCTGCTCTGATAGATTTGTTGGGAGACAACGTAAAGGTAATTAGGAATATTGAGTTTTTAAATAATAACTCATATTACTAATCATTAAAAATATCTTTATTTTCGTTAACATTTATTTAAAACATTACAGGTTACATAACCACAAGTCCAATATTAGGGTCTATTAAACATTTAGAAATGAATGTAGGCCTATTTGGCTACACTTAAAGTTAAAGTTTAAATAAAAAAAGTATAACATAGGTCAATAAACAAAAACTGAAAAAGGGCCAAAAACATCAAACAAAATTACTGTAATTCTGTATAGGTTTTTTTTACGGAGTCATCACCATTGTCCATATTGCTGACGACTGCGAGCGCGTCGGCTATTGGTGTAAACTGATGGTCCAGACCAGCGTTTGAAGGCCTAGAAGATCCATTTGATGGCGGGTTAGATAAATGTCGAATTGAGACATTCCCATTTCGAACAAAACTTGATTTATTCTATGTTTTGCTATCATTTGGGATCGAATATCGGTGATTTGACGCAGCTGACAAGCAACATTTTCAGCGAATACATCGCAGTCATCTTTTTGTTTCATCTGTGATTGAAGTTTTTTCATAACTTCATATGCGTCGTGGGCCTCAGGGTTCCTTTTACGTTTGCAGTGCTTACGGTTATTACTAGTGGAGGGGCTGATTTCAGACGAAATTGTCTCACACGAGGAAATATTTCCACCACTTGTTTGGGGAATATCACTGGTTTCAAAAGGAGCTGGTTCGTCTACTTCTGTTCCATCCTGGAAAAAAAGAGGGTATCTAAATAGTATGATAAAGAATTTATTTGTATATGCATTACAAATTATTGCGTGATGTCCAAATAGCACAAAAACATGCATTAAAACGCTTTAATCCGGCTAAAAAGTTAGTGAAAAATGTGGCACAGCATTACGCTATTTAAGCTTATTTGGTTAAACTAGAAATTAAAATTAAAATTTTTATTTTATTTTTAAAGCAGGAGGATATTACTTTGAGAGGGGTGGCATGTGTGCATTTGCACAATTTTCTACGACGAGAAAATCTAGCAAATATAAGCTATAAATATAAAAAATATACTATGCTATATAAATAGGCTATACTATACTGGCTGTACTAGATAATTAATTTCTTCCATCTGATTGCAGCTTCCCTCTACAAAAGATCAGTGGCTACATCACGCTGAAGAGTATAACCGACAATGGAACTTCCCTCACTGTATTGGAAGCATGGATGGGAAACATGTAATGCTACAAGCACCATTCAACACTGGCAGTGACTACTTCAACTATAAAGGATTCCTTAGCATTGTCTTGCTTGCAGTTGTAGATGCAAACTATTATTTCACTTATGTTTCGGTTGGATGCCAAGGACGCATTTCTGATGGTGGTGTATTTTCTTACAGCAAAATCAAGATACTTTGGGATGAATCTGATTTGAACCGTCCAAACCCCAAAATGTTGCCAGGGAGGACCTATCCAGTACCTTACGTCCTGCTTGCAGACGATTTATTCCCTCTGCAACCAAACATAATGAAACCATTTCCAGGCCTCCACAATAAAGAAAGTCTTGAACGAACTTTTAACTATCTCCAATGCCGTACGCGTAGAGTCGTCGAAAATGTGTTTGGAATTGTATCGGTAGTGTTTAGAGTACTCAGAAAACCACTTCTTCTTGAACCAGAAAACGCTGAAATAATTGTATTAACATGCGCGCATCTGCACAACTTTATAAGGAGGAGCGAGTCGTCAAGTGCATCGCACAATCCCTCAGGGATGTACGATAGTGAAGATGCAAGTGGAACTCTTGTACCTGGCCAGTGGAGGGTGGATGGAATGCCCCAGGGGACACTTCTCCGTCTAAAGCGGATTCCTAGGAAACCCTCAGAGCTAGCAAAGGAGATCCGAAAAGAGTTTGCAGAAAATTTTAAGAGTCCTCAAGGATCAGTCTCCTGGTAGGATAAGCATTAGGTTAAGGCAATGTGAAATCGTAGTGTAATCCTGATTTAACATTAGCACAAACTTACATTAGTGTTTTTTTAATTGTAAAAATGTTTATTGTAAATTGTAAATTTTTTTCAGTAAAAAAAAACGTAATTATTAAAAAAGCTTACCTGTGGGCCTACTGCTTCTTGCTCCCCCGCTGTCTCTCGAGCTTGCCTGAAGGTCGTTTTGTCCTTCAGGAACATCATTGGTTGAAAAAACTTCCACTTGGTTTTCCCCTCGTCGGCCCCCGATCCAGACTTATTCCCCTTTTTAGCTTCTCTATTGAATTGATTAATGAGGTTCCTCATTTTATTTTGTACCTCTGCCTTGCTTAAATTCATTTCACGTGAAATGTCATTTCATGCGTAGGTTTTCGTGTTTTTATTTTTGTAATCGGGAATAGTTTGGTTCCACAGGACTTGTTGCTCTCTGTACAAGCTAATTAACTTTAGAATGTTGTCTTCTCCCCACTCCATCTCACTCAGTAAATTTTCCATTGTCACTCACCACTGATCACTCACAACAAGCTCGAGGTAACTAGTAGCAGTCCAGACAGGAAATGACACTTGAGTCGAGACAGGGTGGTGCGAGTGATCACGTGAGTGAGAGTGGAGGTGGCAGCGAAGGGGATGGCGGGGAAATGTTTCTGTTTCGTGTTTCAACGGCACATAATGACTGAAACCAGCGTTGCAAACAAAAGTTTGCAACTACCTTTGATCTTTACCGACTTCAGGTGGAAACAAAAATTTATGTTGCAAACACTGAAAAACTGTTTGTAACAGCGAAATGTTTCGTCTAAAAATGCGCGTTTTTAGAGATGTTTGCAATTTCTGTTTGCAACTCGTGTTTCAAACTCCGGTGTAAACGCGGCTTAGTCACGTGACTTAAGTCCAGTCAACCTAACAGGTTTTTGTGAGGATATGAAACCAAACACTTACACCTCCAAGTCCTGCTGCGTTTTAGACATTCCACTGCCATGGTATTCCTTGACTGCATCGCAGACATAACCTCTCCATCTAAGGGCGTGGTTTTTCTGGACACCGTAATACTCCAGGTGAACAGGTTTACGTAAATGTGTTTACACGGCAGAGTATAAAGTATGTTGAAATTCAAAACTGATTGTTTGCTGTTATAGAAGGGATGTTTTGAGGGCCCTATTTATTTTGTATCTACAAAACGTGTTTTTTTCTCAACTGTTTGTACGGTAATGTAAGCAGAGATAGAAAATGAATCGGCCTTGTTTTAATTTAATTATATTAGTCACTTTACACGGGAGAAATACCTGACGAAACAGTTAAGAATACGTTGCCAACAAAATGGGCTTCGAAACAAAATGAGTAAGTGTACCTCTGATATAGAATTGCCGTCAGCATCAATATTAAACAATAAAGTATCAACCCATTGATCATTTTTGTTGCAGTCGGTAAAATATTACCCATTTCTCCGTCTCTCTTTTTTCGCAAATAACTGTTCATACACTCAACAGTCAATCAGAGGCTTATGTAGAATAGATGTTCTGAACTACTTTGCCAAGCTGTTTAGGTTGAATGAGAAATGTTCTCGAACGAAACATGTTCAGGCTGTGTGTACCGCAAGAAAAAGTTGAACGTAGTTTACCTTAAGTAGTTCAGAGTCCTGATTAACCGCGACTTTAGAGAAACCTAGTCTCAATTGGGCAACTTTACAAAACATTATAAAACCAATTCTTCGCATATAGTAAATATTTTTCATCAACCTGCATATTTATGAAGGAACTATGAATATTTTATACTGGTTTTCCCAAAAGAGGACTTTTTCAAAGAGCACAACAATGCAACTGAATCAACTTAATCTTTGAATTCTCGAGGCCTTATAATATAATTATCGCTAAATAAGGTGGAAATTTTTTTTCTGTAATTAACAATGTAAAGATTTGATAAAAAAAATCTAAATTTTAAGACCTCTATAAAAATAAATATTGAAAAAATTGTATTTGGGTTGTATTGGTTCTGAGTAATAGAATTTATTTTGATTGTTTTGAATTTCTTTATAAACTTGCATCATTCATTGTATTAAAGTTTTCAGACTGTTCTTGATTTTGTTACTGTGGAAATTCTGACTGTGAAAGTTATGTAAGCCAATACAGTCTCCCAATCACATTTAACATAATTATCATTCTTAACTTTTCTGTCAGATTGAATAGGTAGCCTATTTATAAAGCCAAAGAGCGCGTTAATTTTTATTTCTAATAATGTTTTAATTTGTGCAAACTCTGGTTCATTCTTTACTTTCAAGGAAATATCCGAAAACTTAATGTTGGTTTCAGTTACAATTTTAAATAAGTATATTGCTCGTGGGAATCTTATAAATCTTGTGGTTTGGAGCTACAACCTATGCGTTATACAAGTCTATACTGCAGGATGTAGTTATAAGATAAGGATCGAATGTGGCATTGATAAGCTATCTTACCTTCACTACCGTAGAGAAAATTTCTCCCGTTGGTTGTTTAGCGAGCCCGTCATCTCCGTTCGCTTAAAAATTAGGTTTTCGTAGAGTACTCACCCCCTTAGACCTGCTCTAGTTAACATTAAAGTATTTTCTCGCTGTGTTTGAGTAAGTTAAAGCTGAAGATATGGGCCGCATTTTGCCGGTTTGCGTATACAGTATATTTTTCAACGGAATACTGATGTCCATTTATCTATCAGGTTTTATAGCATTCAATGCTCCTTCTAGACAGTGAAAGGAAAACTGTGTTTGGTTATTTTACAAAAAAAATTAAAATTGGTTGTCTGTAAAATCGTTTTACGGACGACAGTTTAACGTGACAACGTCATAACAAAACATTGATGAAAGGATTGCATACTTTTATGAATAAAATTGAATCATTTTGGGCGTGACAACGTCTAATAAATCGATGAACGACGGCTGCACGCACGAAAAAGTGTCCCGTTACGCACATTGTCCCGTTATGCTGTATTTATTCTTTTATTATTAAAAAAAGTAGCATCTGTCGGCGAGTGCAGTAATAATAGGTTATGTTTGATATTTGATTACAGTTTATTTATATGAAAACTTGTTCATAATTATATTTAAACGAAAAGTTAATCTGGTTTTCATTGCTTATTACAACAACAATGTCAGCAATAAAAGTTAATTATTCTTGCATTTTTAAAATCTGATTACTAGTTTAATTTCAAGTATTTATTCTGTTATTATTTTAAAAAAAAAGTAGCATCTGTCGGCGAGTGCAGTAATGTTAAAATTGACTAAAAAATTATAGTGAATCATATAACTGATGAAAGATATTTGATTACAGTTTATTTATATGAAAACTTGTTCATAATTATATTTTTAACTTTTTAGCTAAACGACAGTTTTTAAAATTAATTACAAGACATCTACACGTGAACTGTTTCGTCTACTGTTTATAAAGTGAAGTGAAACGTTGATGTGGTTTTCATTGCTTATTACAACAACAATTTCGGCAATAAAGGTTAATTATTCTTGCATTTTAAAAATCTGATTACTAGTATAATTTCAAGTATTTATTTTTTTATTATTAAAGTAAAAATGATTCAATTTAATTCATAAAAGTATGCAATCATTTCATCAATGTTTTATGACGTTGTCACGTTAAACTATCGTCCGTAAACCGACTTTACAAACAACCAATTTTTTTTATTGAATTATCACTATTTTGTATTGATACAAAGAAAGAGTAAAATGAAATCTACAATTTAATTGATAAATTTACTTTTATTTGCACTTATTAATTCACACATGTTTATTACTTTAACGAAGAGATAATTTTAACTATAACTTTTATACATGTTTGCTATTTAACTTCTTCCAATCTCTGTTATTCTGTTTAGGATAGGACGATGATAGGAAAAGTAGGAAACGAATGGGAGTGTTTCTAGTTTAATGTGCCTCGAAAAAGTCAAATCGATGGTTGTTCCAATCGAGTGGAAGAGAGATAGATGCGGCGCAAGCGTACAATGAGCGTAACGGGACAATGTGCGTAACGGGACACTTTTTCGTGCTTGCAACCGGCGTTCATCGATTTATTATACGTTGTCACGTCAAAAAGGTGCCCGTTACTGTAACCTTAGTAAACTGTAAACGGTTACCATCATATTTTTCCTATAATTTAAGTTTTACAGAAACGTTTACGTACATCTAGATAATTACCGCCGCTATTTCGATAAAAATGTTATTGTATAGTGTGCTTAGATCTTACCTTATCATATGGGCCAATATTTGCGTCTCCAGTTGTCTCTATGCGCTACATTAATGCTTGTGAGGTGACAAGCTTGTGGGCCCCTTTTTTAGTTTGTCAAAACAAAGGTAGTAATAATAATGAATTTATTATTTTGTTGGGTGTCTATTTAAGTTATTACTTTTTCATCGCTGTTGTCAGTAGTTCAGGTATGACAAACAAATTTGGGATCAGTGAAATACAGTGGCTTACAAAGCATACCCTATAGGGATGTGAAATTTGTTGAAAACAAAGGGTGTTCAGGGTTGTTCTGCGAATAAGGTAAAAAATTCATTGTTTTAAATACTAATCTTTATGTCCAGGTCTGGTAATGTAGACAGAGAACTATGTAATGGGTGTAGTACACATACGTTATGCTTATACACATAAAATGCACAAACACTTATACCTTTGATTTTCAGAACCTACAGTAAATAAATGTTAGATTTAATAAAACAAAGAATAGCATGACTTTAATTGACTTTGCTTCTTACTTGTCTGGAAAATTACGTTGTGCACATTTTAATACACCAAAATGCCTGTGTAAAGTTACCACAATTTTCACTAACTAAAAAATTACATAAATTTCATAAAATTTTTTATCCTGATCGTTCAACAGTGAGTATGTTTACATTTGTTTTTCACATATTTTACTATCATAACTTTTAACTTAAAATAATCTACGTTTTGATATAATGATATATGTAAGTGAACTAGAGCAACCTAATAATATTACATCTCATTGCAGCTAGAGTCAATAATTAGATTATATTTTAATTTTTTTGGAGTCCCATCTACACATTTATTTGGTTGAATAATCAATTTTATTATTTTCACGCACCAAGCACAGTTTATTAAATGGTTTCATTCCTCGCAGTAGTTATAAATTCAGTCATCAGTCAGTTCTCTTAGCAACCTTGTTCTTTGTTTGGCACACTCTTAGCAGCCTTGTTCCTTGTTTGCCATAACAAACTGATCTATAAAAGTTTCTTTTAGTACGAAACGAAAAGAGGAGGTTCGCCACTGAAGGAGCGATGACATCGTTCGTGTATGTGAGGGTTTCCGAATTCTCGAAGCCCTGCACGAGCGACAAGAAAATTCGTACCTACCGCGCCACAGATAGAACTTTACTAGTATTAAGGGATTATGACATCTGATTTTACCTATGCCAGATTCAGGGAGTCTGTTCGAACCCGTTGATTCCTGCCGCGTCGGTCGAGACCATATTATATTGCTTCAAGATGAAGAATAAGCTGAGCAGTTACTACGATTCCGACGCTGGTGAGAACATTCCTGTCTATAGGATTTTGCAGCTCCCACGGAATTCGCTGAATTCTGGTTCCTGACGCAGAAGCTTTCAGCTATTCTGCTGCTGTTCTTCCATTGAGAACTTACCAAGTGGACCTGGATACGACGACCTGCGAACCTACCGACTGAAATTTAGCTAGCTAACAAAGTCTGTGCTTGTATCATAAGCCTTACCACTAAAAAATCTACCATTTATTACATTGAAGTAAACTGAAAGAGGCTCTTAGTGTAGACACTGGGTTGTCTCTAGTTTCACCATCAATTATTTTCAGTAATATAATTAATATTAACGAAAGTATGGGTAGTGATGTTTATATTGAGGGTATAGTTTCTACAATAGCACGCAGACGGATACGGTCCCATACGGATTAGTTAGGCAATGCTCAGCTCTTACGTTAACGTTGCTCCCTCGTACCAATATAATGAGTACTTGTCTGCGATGGTAGCCATATTTGTTTATGTTTTAAATACGTTGAAAATTATTCCAAGTAAAATAATATCTAGTGTTCTATTATTACTTTATGGTTTACTTTTATTATATAGGCCTATTCAAGTTCTACTCGTGGTATAATCTCAAAGCATAATATGTTTTAATTAAATTATTATTTCGTAACCTTGAAATGCAATCTCATTGGTTGTCATTTGTTACGCTTCCGTGCACTGTGGAAGTAGCAGACGCGATATTGAAGTGTTCCGGTTGATCCATCTCTATTTACGTGTCATTGTAGAACGGGCCTTAGGATGTTACCCAAGCGGTTCGGTGACCAACAAAATACTGGACGTGAAATCTAACATTTCCTCGTTAGCAGACGCACTCGGCGGACCGCCAGACCTGCACGTGCAGCGTTCCCGGACTGGCTGTTCTTTCTCGTTCAGTGCTCTTTGACATCACGTGCAGCGTGGAACCCCTCTTCGCCCCTACCCCTGCTGTAGTCTGCCCAGGTGCTTAATGTTTTCAATCTTTTTGGTGTTTAGGCTCTTGCCAACAGGACAAATTAAACTAACTATTAACGAAGAATTTTTTTTGCGGTGATGGTCTAGGTGGTATAACAATTCATATTTTGAATTTCTCCGAAAAATAAAGTTGTTAATAATTAAGATATATGTTTTATAAGAACCTACAGGTGCTATAACACATTTGTTTAAATAAAGTATTAGAATAATGTTACAAAAAAGGTTATCACATTTATTTCATAATTCATGTTTGACGTAACGAGTCACAGCGATAAATTCAAAACTGTTTGTTTAGGTTTAAACTATTTTCTGACTACAGAGATTTTTCATGGATTTATATTCATTAACTTTGAAATAGCACTGCTGGATGAACTACATTACTCGATGACAATAGAAATGCTTCGAAACAATAGCCCACATTCTCTAGGTAGCGTTTATTTTATTTTATTTTAAGATAATTTATTTTGATTGTTTTATTGTTTACGACTATTTTTGCTTTAAATTTTGGATGAATAGATTTTGTTTATGTGTTAATTTACGTCTGCATTTAATTATTTCTGTATTTGACGTCTGTTGGCGTGACCACAACAAGCCAATCATGATATTTTATTTAATTTTTGGTACACATTTAAATTGTTCGGAATAAGAACTTTCTTCTGAAAAAAGACGCCATTATACACGGACATTAAATTGTGCTACAAGATTATTATTGTGTGTAATCTAGTTTTTGGTTAGCAAAAACATTTAAAATTTTTATATACCTACTTATTACTGTTTATAAGGCTAAGGAAACTCTAGAAGGAGTTACAAAGTAGGAGTGCTCGACCTACGTGCGCAGTAAGTTTTATAAAAACTCCTCGCATTATAGCTTGCAGATTACTATGTTTTGAAGGACTAATCGATATTCTAAAGTAAATCTGAGTGCGTAACACATGTTTCTTACGTATTGTACTATGAAATAAATGCCTATTCATACAATTTTGGCAGTATTAGGAATTTTCTATGAGAACATCTTACACAGAATATTTATTTAGTTAACTATATTTATTCTCCCCAGTTGTGCAGGGAAACTGAGGTTTGTACCACCTGAGGCTCCTCGTCTGGCCATTGCAAGTAAAGTTAATATACTTGTATCAAAACGGAATATTAGTAGGGACTGTGATACCGTTGTCTCAAGTCTAAAGGGACCTGAATTGAGATATAATTTTGACAAGTTGTAAACAAATGAATTTTATGTTTATAACTTTTTCCCGGCAATTTTACCAGCACGTTCTCTTAGCAAAAAGCTTGAGAGGCAACCAACTATAGCGTATAATAGTATAATATAAATCAACTAGTGTTTATGTGATAAAAAAATAGTAATAGGATTCTAACGTTATACGTGTATGCAAGTGTGTATTTAATTCATACCAACATAACGAACACAAAAATAGGTTGCCAAACTTCACTCTTAGTTACTGTTACTAATAATTTTATTAATTAATATATATCAGTGGGTTATACAAAATAACAAAATATATTTTCGTACTATTACTGTGTTGTACAAATACGAAAATAAACTATCCAAAGTTTTTTTATAACGAACCTAAGAGATGATAAATGAGTCATACGGGGTGTTTTACACGTAAACTGCGAGAAGCCGCTCCTTGTCCAGATGATAGTCCGCGCCATTATAGCGGAACACCCAGAACAGTTGCTGAGGTGTAGTGTTTGCATTGCAGAAATAAATTTGAAGGTCTCTATTTCATGGAATTGACTGTGTTTAGCTACGGAAATTATAATTCATTGACTACTAATAAGCCCCCCTCACATTTGCATATTTCATTAAAAGACCTGATAAGTTTTAATACTTGAAGTGTTATTTAAGCTTTCTTTAATAATTAAACCCAATCTTCAAGCTTTAATGTTTATTACAAGACAACTTAATGAAAGCTTAAAAATATAGGTAAAAAATGTAGTGAGATGCAAATTGTAGAACTTATGAAATTCCAAACTTAAAACTTGTTTTATATAGTTGAAGTATAATTAAACATAACCTGAATCAAAGCACGTTTTCAGTATCAACGAAAGCATCATATATAAATGCATGCTTGATTTGTAAGACGTGGCAAATGCTGTACAGAACGTATAGCTTGAATCACAGAAAGCCTACAGTTCACAGGGCTGAAAGTCACACACGAGCAATTCCGAATTTGTCCGACGTTTGCCGATCGCTCGCGCTCGTGAAAAAAAAATCCATATTGCAAGGATTTATATATTTTAGGATATAGAGTACTCTACTTTAAATAACGCTAACCTTAACTTACCAACCTTACGTTTTAGTTACGATAACCTTGCCTAACCTAACCTCCCTTCCCAAAAAAATAAAAGTTATTAAATAACTATTATTTATTACAATGACCGAACCTAACCTAGCCTTCTACTTTGGTGAAATTCGGAAATTTTATTTTTATGGTTGTGGCTTTAAACCCTGTGAACTGTAGCAAATATTGTAGAAGCAATAAAGGAAACTCAGGTATGTTATAATGGGAGAAGCACAACAAGCGGCGTGAGCTTTAAGCATACGAGCGAAATTCTAATTTTTTTACGTTTCAGTGGGTGACTTAGGCATATAATCCCCAAATTATTAAGAATTATTTTCTTCTACGTAAAATAATGATGTTATGTATTATTCATGCTACTCCAAAGATTTAAAAAAATTATATTTATTGTTCAAAATTTTTAGAATTTCTTAAAATTCTTCGCCATTAAAATTTATTTGACTTAACAGTCTCCCCATACAACCAATTGATGTAAAGTTTAATGGTTATACAAAAAATTAATTTTTTAAATATTGTGCACCTGCTTGATAACAATCATTTCCATCTTCATTATAAAATGGATCTTTTGAATATTTAATTAGCTACACTTTTTATATTACCTGCCTACAAATAAAATATTTTTTTGCATTATTTACCGTCTCGAAATATTTAGCTGTACAGCCTTTACGAGTATATACGTGTTTTCAGATATTTTAACCTACAAAAACTGATCACATTTAAACTTAAATATAATTGTGATTTTAAATAACAGCCAAGGATTTAAGGCCATATTTTACATTTGCTACGTTTATTTAATATTTTTAATATTAAAAGTATTTAAATATGATGAGTTTTGGTTACTGTGTTAATTTGATACTCGTTAGTCCATTGCATGAATAACATGCCATCCACAACGATGTGACAACGTTCACGTAATCCATTAATTAAAACAAATAAATTATGTGTGCATAAATTATGTTTTGCACGGCAACTTTAAAATAATTTCACGTAGGCCTTTACTATTTTTTTTTTTTTAGTTAATAGTGTTGTCTTAAAATTGCTGATTGGTGACTGTAACGAACAAACACTGCATTCGCACTCAGAAAATCACGGCGTTTGCACAAGTACGTATTGAGAAACGGCGAGATGTTTATTTCAAATTTTTTCATGCTGCTGAGACACAATTCTCCGCCTTACGGCTTTCCTTCCAGTCTAGTATACTGTAATAAGCCCCACCCTTAGTTTCACCCTTCCTGCGCAGGCGCGGATGCGTGGCCTCTCCAGATGTATTGCCGTATACTACCTCATTGACTATAAAACAAGAATTCAGGCTACTGCAAAAAAAAATCCAGACAAGCTCGAAAATTCCAATGTGGAAAGGGAGTCGATTGGAGTCACATGGTCCAGGTCATGATGTAAAGAAGAGGAGGTGAAACCGTGCGCAGGTTTTCCCCCTCCACGCGCTCCCTTGCTACATCACCTTGGTTGTAGCCAGCGTTCTTCTTCCAGGCGCTTCCCTTCCATTTCATCTGCGTCTCGTGCGAACGTAGTTTTATGTAGTTGAAATACCAAATTGTGCAGTGTTCGGATGTCACAATAATTTCAAAAAGACTCGAGATTCTGGCATAAAATATTTTTCTTTTCCAAAAAATGAAGATCTTTGCAATAAGTGGGTGAGCGTATGCAAAAGGAAGGACACATTCTGTGTTAGCAGAGGTAAGTTTAAACAAACGTGATTTTAAGTAGGTATGTCACTTGTTTTATAATACAAGTATTTATTTTTAATTTTTTTATATGACTAACTGTAGGTTAATATTAGGTCAAGGAATATATTTCGTGCAAAACACTGAGTTATTATCTATAATAATAAAGTATTTCGCGGTTAAAAGATTATTTATTGAATAAATTTATTAAAAATGAAATCTCAACGTGTATATACCCATTAATAAAAACTCAAATCAATTGTTTTTAAAATGTTTGTGTGTTCGGGTATCAGCGAGAACTACAGAATTTATTTCAATTTAACTTTTTTTTCCTTGTTTGTTATAGAACTAACCTAAACACTAGGTTGTGTAGTAATAATAAAGGGGGGAAAATATTTCATCAATCCATGTAAACAAATCGAATGAAAGTAGGAATGTGAACCCCCTATACATCAAAAAGTAACATGCGCACTTTTTCTAATATTCAAAATGTTCTCTTAAATGGAGTGGGGAGGACATATATCATTACGTTTAAATATATTTAAGTATACACGCAAAACCGTGAGATAAAAATTATAAAATATTTAAAAAAGAAACAGGCTTACATACAACCACTTTTGAAATTCGAGGTCTAATATGTTTGTTTTAAATGAATTCGTTTAGGCTTTGGAAGAAGTTAATTTTTATTTCATTACGATATGTATTTAAATTAATAATGTATGCAAAATACCGCTCAAAGTGCGGTGCGTGAAAGTGAATTACTTTTATAGTTACATGTGATGATTCTGATTTTAATAATATATTAGTTACCTAAAGGTATTTTAAGATTTCAGCATTACAATCTGCTTGTGTTGTGTTATGTTGTTGGTTTAGGTACACACAATAATGAAAATTAACGTAAATGAATTCATTGTTATCTAATGTTGTCTTTGCCAATTTTTCCATTCAAGCGTTTAATAATGTTACAATTTTGTTTCGTCTCTCCATGTAAGAGTTTGTGTTTACGCCTTAAATAGCATTTAACGCGTTAAAAAAACTGACGTTTTAAATACTTAAAAATAAGGTTTGCAGGGACCATAGCTCACTACATTCTCAGCGCACGTGCGTGTGTGCTCCATAGCCCATAGGTGAATCCAGAAGGGGGAAGGGGGCACAGGAGCACGTGCCCTCCCACTCATCTAAGGGTAAAATATACATTGATTAATAACGACTTTTGCAGTAATAAACAGGTATCATACGCCCCCCTTCCCCCCAAGTAATTCCTGGATCCGCCCCCTACTGTGTCTACAATCCTAACACTAACACACTCGTCTATAACTAAAAACAGTGTAGCACATAAGTTTGCATGTTTGTAGGTATTCATTTTTCTAGATTCTATAACTATAAAGCGCATGAGATATATAAAAACACAGCTATGTATTGAAAATTGTACATGTGGACATTTGCAGCGCGGCCTTGAAATAGTAATTATGGAGGGAAGCGACTTTTCCGTAAAACTAGATATAAGTGGAAAAAAATGGTATTTCCGATTTTAATGTTTCGACGATTACAATGATTTTATTATAGTTCAATATTTATATTTTTTAATGCTTTTATCACACCATTTCCCTTGAATGTATTGCCTTCGAATCATTTTAGTATTACAGAATCCAGGAGGAATTTTGAAACGCCAATTTTAAGGGGAATTAGATGGACTTAGATATTTATTTTGTAATTTTTTTCCATGGAAAGGCCGTGACTCTCTTCAATTGTCTTATCAAATTATGCGAGTGCCTGCAAATGCACAATGTACAGGAGGTAAAACAATACTTTTTTTGTTTAACATGAAATTCTCAGTAATCAAAATTATAGCAAGCAACTTTTTTGAGTTTTCAGAAGTTAACGTTATAAAAATTGAGAAAGAAACACCTACAGCCAAGATACACGCGTTAAAATTACATTCAAATACCTTTGAGGGACGGGAGTTCTTCAAGCCATTATGAATCGATTTTGGTTTTAATAAAATGTAGTGTAGAAGGCATACGGGTTTTGTGAAATATTTACGGCGAGTTACTTTGCAATTGAGTTATTTTTAGTAATCAACCAACAATCATGTGCCCTGTTTTAACGCACAATGTGCTTGGGGGATTTGAAAACTATTAGGTTTTTCCTCTCCAAGATAATAAATCCAACCTTTTTGTTTTCTTTGCCGTGAAAAATTTTTTGTAATGCCTGCAAGCTGTTTTTTGCTGAATATTGTAGAGCTATTTGGTTTAATAATATGTTTTAAATATGTATATTTTTTAAATATACTTTCTATCATTATTTACCCTTTTGTTTATTGTTTGTAAATTAATAAAATTAAAATTAGTAAATAAATCAAAAGCGCTTATGTTTATGTAAATTTCTAATACGTATTTATAGAAACTTTGCTTTGTGTCAGATGCTTTTTTTTTGTAATATGTTTGTATTATTATTTGTCGCCTATATCTATTTTGTTAATATTCTCAATAAATATTTTCGAAGTATGTTCATTCCAATTCCCAGTAACATTCTGTGTTTACAAGACCCAATCAACATTTTGAAGTGATGAAACAGCAGAAAAATATTGCTTCGTTGATTTTATTAGCCTATTAATATAAACCCCGTGTTTGGATGCTAATACATTTATTTGAACTGTATTTCTAAATGCATGCTATACAATGCATATAGCAAATAATTTTTACGCTTCGTGGTCACTCTTACTATTCAAACGATTGTAAATGAACTTTCTGCGTCATATTTCCGTAAGCGCGCTGCGTGTAGACCGGGCGGTGCGACCAAGGTGACGTTGTGCGCAGTGGAGGACGAGTTTGAGCGGCCGGACGGTTTCACCTCCTCTTCTTTACATCATGGTCCAGGTAGTGAGTGACTTACCGACGCGTTAAACGGGGATCGTGCGCAACTACCCGCGATCAAATGCTTGATAGCTTCTAGGCCATCACACGCTTTCCTCTAAACAAGGGGCATGGTGCCGTTGTACGTGCTCATGGCATTGCGAAAACGTGGAAGCCATTATCAACGCCTGGTGTCACATACGCGAGAATCGTTAGCATCTTTAGCAGACTTGGAAGTAGGCCTAAACACATTCTTGCACACCGTGTCTTCAAGTGAACTGGTCTTCTTGTGGAAGGTAGCTAGAAAGTAATCCTGGCTAGCATGCATTCATTCACTTGGTTACTAGCTAGTGCAATTCCGAAACATTTCATTTGTATTTTTCTAAGCCTTTTCAGTGTCACTATAATTGTCAAAATTGATACTAAACTTCTCAAACATAAGTCGCTAAAGAGGGGATGGTTGTCTCGGTGAACATGAAAAGATAAAATATTGTTTATCTCGCTCGCCTCACACCGATATGAACTGGGTTCGATTCCTGGTGGGGATAGACAAATATTTTTTCTCAGGCTGTGAACGTGGCGGATGTTTCATGAGTTGGTGTGGTAAGTTACCCGAGATACTTGCGCTTCGGCGAACAAACGCGTTCCTTTTCATCCAGGGGCGGATCTAGAGTTTGTTTTTTTTTTTTTTTTAGAAAAGGGGCGGGGGGGAGTCTCCTTCTAAATTGTATCATATCAGCTGTGGAGAAGTGGTTTTCAACTCATAAGTTAAAAGAAATAAATGTAAATCAACTAATTCACACAAATAAAAATCTTAACATTTTTTGTGGATCCCCTCGGAATTCGAAAACGTCCGTTATTGTAGAATGAAGAAACATCAGTAGTGCTTAAAAAAATGTGTTTGAATTTTGTTTTGTTTAAAAGTCACGCTTTTGTTGTAAAAACTAAGATTTTATGTATGGTCACATGGGACAGATTTTCTAAAAAGAAAATCAGGTGCAGAAACTGCAAAAATATTTGGTATCTGGGATGTACAAAACATTGTTTTTACATTTTTAAGTACAAAATGTGTGTTTCAATAAACAAATAAATTATTCGCAAATAATGTTGATATTAATTATATCTCGACAAAATCTTTCAATATTGTTATTACCATTGTAATGTGGAACTGGATGGTTAATGCAATGAATTACCTTGAGTTAATTTGTGTAAATAAATTCAAGTAATATATATTAAATGTAAACAGTATCGGTGTCTCCGCATTTTATATAAAAACTTTCTCTTTGACCATTAAGGTATGTTAAAATGAATTATAAATAAACATTTTGTTTCACGCCCTTGGTTAACATGAAATTATCAGTAGCCTAATTAAAAAATAATGTTCTTGTCTGCATAAGAACTGATTAAATTGGTTTCTTTCAATAGATTGTACAACCTACTTACTCCATTAAGTGGTACAATATACTTCGGATACTTATGTTTAAGGCATTAAAAATATCATAGAACACTATTTATTTATTAACGAATAACTTGGGTACGTGTCTTTGTGCAAATATTACCAATCAATAACACAGTAGCCGATAAAAACATACCTTAGAGCCAGATTCAGAGTCGTCTTTAAAAAGCGCAGTCCATTCTTATTAATCTGGAAGTTTCTCCACTTTTCGTACTTCATAAACGCCTTTCTAATGACTACCAACTGGTAGTCAGTTCCCATTCACTTTCGGCAAATATCTGGCAACACTGCACAACATTTTCTCGGATGAACTGTGCATGACTTGGGAAATTCAATTCGGGACGTGACTTAGTATATTAATAGTAGGTATATATTTAGGGTATCTAGATCCTTAAAATGTAACAAAACGCACTGCCGCAATTCTGAGATTAAATTTCATTTTGACCAACTGCGTAGCGGCTTGGGTGTTAGCGTACTTGCTTGCCACTCAGACGTTCGGGTTTCGATTCTCGCTGATTAACACACACATATTTTTAATTATTTTTTAAAGTAAATTATTGTTACAGATAGTAATAATTTTAATATAAATCTTTTTTACGTATAATATATTACTTGATATAAAAATTACAGTAACAATTCAATCTTTAATATAAAAAAATAATCATGGGCAAAATAATAACAGCTATAAATATTTCTTATATCAATAAAAAGTAAGATTATTATTTATTTATTTTATATTATTTATTTTGTTTTACACACAAGAATATAGTAGATAATTATCATGAAAATGTTGCAAATAAACTTTCTTTTCTCATATTTCACAATTTATAATAGATGATTGTTTACACCAACGACATTTTAAAACATACATCATTCATTCAAAAACAAACTGACACGTTAGTTCAGAGTTTGCAGAGAAATAAAGACCAAACTGTTGTAACGCCCCACGTGCCTCAAAATTATCTTATTTCAATTTAATATAATAAGGCCTAGAAAAATTGCTGGGCAAAATATTAAGAAAAATAAAATTATTGACCAGAGGTGGCACGAGGTGGAGAACAAGACAATTTGGAACTCCCTGCACACAAGCAACTTGGTAACTAGTGGATCGTTAAATAGAATAAGGTATATGATAAATAAATACACTACATAAGTAGCTTGGTCTATAGGTTCCCTGTTTTATTTAGAAAGGTAATTTAAATCTTTTTTTCTTTGTTTTGGTATTACAATTAAAGATATTAACACATAACAAGTAGGAGGGCCGGCCCAATATTATTAATAACACGTCATGTTATATTAATTACACATCATCACAGAAACAAAAAAAATTGAAATATTAAACCCTATTAGATCCTTTGGTTGATTACAAAGATAATATTCTCATTGATTTTACATGTTCTCGTCGATTAAGTTCTTAAGTCACTGGTCGCTGGTATGCAATTTATTTACTTAGTTCATTGTATGTAAGGGGGAAATATATTTTTAATATCACCCGGGTCTTCAAAGGATGACGTCGGGCCGGGAGGAAAGCTCTTCTTAGGGGGGAAAGCAGCTGGAGGTCCTGCACAACATGATGGGTGTAATTTCGGCACCCAACTGTTGGACCCTGTCAAACAGGGTGTAGCCCCAGGGCTCAGGAGATGTCTCGTGCCGACATCCAAATGGCGCGGACCGAGAATAGCGCGGATGACGCGACCGAAATGATCGATTAGTAAAATAAATAAAATTAATAAAATTTAAACTAAAGCATGACATTTTTTTCATCACTACAACTGACTGGCTACTAGAACTGAATTTTTGAAGCTGGGATCACATTCCTTAACACAGCTGACTACATCATTAACTGAAGACGATTCCGTCGTAGCCGCGACAAGAGACGGCGAGAAGTTCTGCCCGACCTGCAGCGCGGTTAGTAGCCAATGTCAAAGTCCCTTGACGGCGGACAGCGCTCCTTATTAAAACGGGCGCTAGGGCCCTATGGAAAAGGAGGGGGAAAGTTCGGCTTTGGACCGAACATATCCGGAGGTGCCCGAAGTGGTCGTAGCCACGACTTCAGTTGTTTGCGCCGAAGAGCGACTGCTACGGTCTCTACCGGCACGTACAGAAAGCAACATACAATCGACTATTACAGGCCGCGAGGAGGAAGCATAGGGCCTTATGACGTAGCTGGTGATGCACTCTGGTGGCCTAAAGGGGACATAAAGGGGAAAGTTAGCAAGATCGCCCACAGGTGTCGCGAGCGTGCGCTCTGCACGCTGGCGACCAGGGCCGAAGTTACTTTTTCTGCCGCTAGATGTCGTGGATGGCTCTGTAGAGGCAAGGTCGAAAGTCCTTGGAGTAGGCCATCGTCTTGGCGAGTTCACGTACGGTCAATGATCCAGGGTAGAATTCTTAGAACCGAGGGGTGGTGGAGAGAGAGGGGAGGGTGGACAGAAAATGCCACTAGGCTAGGAACGGAGGTCCACGGGAGACTCGTTCGTGCCGAGACTAGCTAGTCTCAGCAGGCCTCTAAGAAATATAGCTTGCAGGCCAGAAGCTGCTCTATGCGATTTTAGTTATGCAGGGAATTAATATTACAAACCCGGGACGTGACTCCAAGCGAGAGAAATTTCAACCGGGCTTGCCAACGTCCACATTAGACTAGCAAAAGCTCAGATTGATCCTTGAGAAAATGTGCCTCGGTCCACTGGCATAAAGTTTAACTACGTGGCGTACACCAGCCGAACAAAGTGTAAATCACCCCTTTAGTAACCAAATTATAAGAAAAATAAAATTTCCAAAAATAATTAAAAATTATATAATATCAAATTTAAAAAAACGTGCCGAAATGCCTAATTTAAGGCACACTCTGGAAAATATTATAAACAAAACTGGGGTAATCGAGAGAATTTATCCCATTATCCTTTCCAATAGAAACCATCGATACTGGTTCATATTATTTATTAATTCCATCAAATCTACTTTCATCGTTACAGAAAACAAGTTTCCTACGCAATCCTTATGGGTAAACGCTTTTTATCTCTACAAATTTCAACACAAATAGTGCAGAAACTGACATTACGATTTTGCCATGCTTCAGATATTTTTTTTGTACGATTCATATGAGTAATTAGGAATAGCCGAGTCTGGTGCTGGCTTCAGGCTGGGATGCGAGGTGCAGGTCAATGACCAGTGACCATATTGGAGTGTGACATAGCAGCGGCCATCTTGAATGAACTTGACCTTAAACTTTGACCTTGATCTTAAACCTTTATCTTCACCCAGCCAGCATCTTGGATACCCCATCTTTATTCAGCCATATTGACATCCGCCATTTGTTTTTTTAAAACATTCCGCCATCTTGTAAGTGCTGCTATTTTCGTTTTGGCTTCCATCTTAAAAAATCTATTGTTATTATCATAAAAATTGTGAATTTTTTATTTATAAAAAAATAATTGATTATAAGTTAGTAAAACACGATTCCGTACTTTTCGTAACCGCCAAAATCTTTAAAATCCTTAATTATTATGCTAGAAAATCGGGAAAATTTTAAAATTTTAATAAAAACGTACCTATAACGTGGTGTTTTAGTACATACTCAGTGAGGGCAAAGTAAAAATAACGATGGATCCTTCCTCCACAGAAGCCAACATCAGACTGACCTCCCACAACTAATGCTATGGCAGATATTACATCAGCCAGTGTGATGTCATTTTGGCCATCTTGGATACACCATTTTGTTTTGTTTAATAAAGGGCACTGCCACCATATTAGTTAAATTTTTACCCACTAGAGTGCAGTAATTTTACAACCTTCACATCGGCTATCTAGTCGACCATTTTACTGCCATCTTGGAAATATGTAGTATTAAACTAGAAATTTAAAAAAACTCCAAAAATTATGAAAAATACTTTTTAATATATTGTTTGAATCTATCTTTTATTTTTCTCGGTTCCCTCCTTGAACTATTTAAGAAGAAAACAATAATTTAATTAAAATTAACAAAATAACTAAGGTTCAATAAATAAAATAACATAATTAAATATGTAACAAATATTACATAATTTATACTCTACTACAAAAACAAAAACAAACAAATCACTAGCATTTATCGATTTCTACAGTCTTCTTGGAGTTTGAATCAAGCCATTTGCACAACATGAAATTTTTTCAGTTTTATTAGGTTGACTAATTGGTACACAACATTTTTCAATCAGAAAATAATTTTCGCTTTAATTAAAAACACATTTGCACTTGGAATATTTTCTAATTCTTTGCCACAGAATATAGATTGATTCTGACGAATGATCAACCTGTGCTTTGAGAAACCAGTATGCTTTTTCAAGTTTCCATAGCAATAAACTAAGTGTATGGGAACCACCCCATTGAATAAGTTGAACATCTAAGACTTCTAAATGCTTCGTTTAGTACAGGAAACTATTCGCACAAGTAGTATATAATAGGGCATCCGGGGACAGGCTTCAGGCTGTGGATTGAAGATTGTCGGTCAGCCATTTTGGATTGTGACGTCACGGCGGCCATCTTGGATGAGCGTAATGGGACACAGCGTAACGGGACCAGTAGTACCGTGACCTTGACCTTGACCCCGGCGGCCAGTTTGGATCCGCCATTTTGGATGACGTAATTGTGTGTTCTCGAAAATTCCGGTATTGTGTTTACCGCCATTTTTAATTATGACGTCACCGTTGCAATTTTCGTTACGGTCGCCATCTTTAACTTTTTTATTTATTATCCGCTTTTAATGAATTTTTTTTTTAAAAATTATAACAAAATTCAATTAATTAAAAATTTTAATAAAATATTAAAAAAAAAAAACATTTAGTTACGACACGGAGTTCGGAGTCCTCGGTTCGAACCCGGTGAGGGCAAAAAAAATTAAAGTTACGACCGATCCTTCCCCCGCGGTGGCTGCTGGCATACTGACCCCCACCACTTTTTTTCAAAGCATGTATATCGTCAGCTGGTTGACGTCATGTCCGCCATCTTTTCTTCGTCCGCTGGAGATCACCATCTTGTTTTCGTCCGCTAGAGTGTGCTGATACCATGTTAGTATAATTATCTGGTCACCACACCTTTGACCTTGACCATGAACTTTGACCTTGACCTTGAACTTGGACCTTGACCTTGAAATTTCACCTTGACCTTGAAACTTCTACTTGACCTTGAAATTTGACCTTGACCTTGACATTTGACCTTGACCTTGAAATTTGGCCTTAACCTTGAAATTTGTCCTTGACCTTGAAATTTTACCTTGACCTTGACCTTGTAATTTGACTTTGTCCTTGAAATTTGACTTTGTCCTTGTCGACCATCATGGATCCGACATTTTAAGTTCAGTACATGCTACCAGGAGCTACCACCTGCTGGAGTATGCCATCTTGTGTGTGTGTGTACTTGTATTATAGAGAACATTTGCATTAGGATAATTTTATTCTAACCCGCTACAGTGCAGTAATCATTTATTACGGAGGTGACCCCGCTATCTTGAAATTCGGCCGCCATCTTTAAATCATGTAATAATGTAGCTAGAAAAGCGGAAAAAAAATCCAAAATTCATTAAATAAATCACTCATTAACTAACATATCGATTCGATCCGCTCCTGTTCTTGGTTCGATCCTCGATCGATGCAATAATGTTTAATTTTATGAAAAAAAAATAATACAAATAAACCATGTTCAACATTCTTAAAGAGACATTAAATCCTCTACTACCATCATCCTATCAAACATCAAAACCACCATATTGGAAATTCGTAATTGTAATGCTAGAGATTCGCGAAAAAGTTCAAAATAATTAAATAAATTTGTAATCTATATACTGATTGATAAGATCGACTAAGGTCCTTGGTTCGATCCCTGGCCGATACAAAACAACTTTAATTTTAAAAAAGTACCAGAAAAGTGTAAGGTTCGAGAAATAAAACAACACAAAGTCTTTTACAAACATAATATTTATTACACAATTTATATCCTAGTACAGAATCACTTGCGAAAGCTAGCAATCTTATAAACATTTAGCCCTGCATAGACGTGCAACGACTACTTCATAGCTCCAACAGCTCCAAATGCTCCAAATGGCTCCAACAGCTCCAAATGGCTCCAAATGGCTCCAAATGCTCCAAATGCTCCAACTGGCTATTCTTTCAACAGCTCCAATGATATTGGGCTACAATGCTACGAGTCTAAGAGACTACGAGGCTACAAGGCTACGAGTCTAAAAGGATCTAGCTGGTTCCGAGTTATACATGGCTGCGAGACTGCATGACTAAAAGACTGCATGGCTACGAAACTACATGTCAATGAAGCTACAAGGATACAAGTCTACTCGGCTCCAACAAGCAATGTACGCAATGTACGTGCAATACATGCAATTTACACGCAATAAATGTAATGATTACACAGTACACACGGGAAACGGAATGTTCACACAGTACGTTAACAGGAAACGGAACGTACACACAGAACACACAGGAAACGGAACGTACACACAGTACACACAGGAAACGTAACGTACACACAGTACACACAGGAAACGGAACGTACACACAGTACACACAGGAAACGGAACGTACACACAGTACACACAGGAAACGCAACGTACACACAGTACACACAGGAAACGGAACGTACACACAGTACACACAGGAAACGGAACGTACACACACATACAGTAGCGGAAACACACAGGCATAGTTGGAAATCAGAATACAAGAAATAAAAACACTAAATTTTTACTTCAATATTTAATTACTTCTCAACATTACACAAATACAAGTAAAAGAAGCCATTATTGTATGTAGCCAGCTTTACTCAGTTTTTGAGTATGAAGGATATTTCTTTGATGCACGAATAGTTTCCTGCACAAAGCGAGCCATGTAGTAGTCTTATCCGGTCAACCAATATGTTTGGATCTTTCCATGATGTGTAATCAATCTCTTCTACCACCATCTTACTTGCTTGTTTATTATAAATACTTTTATTATCACAATCGTCCCAGTGATCACAATAAGCATTATCAGATTTATTTATTATAACACGACGTTTCCATCGTTTCGGTCTCAGGACATCGCTACTTTCTTCGATCTTGTCAGCTCTAGGTGCTTCATCACTGTCTATGCCTTTGTCAACAGCCTCAGAGTCACTGTAACAATCACTGTAGAATACATCCTCTTCACCCAGATTACCGTATGAATTCGCTATTGATGATGTCGAAGTATCTTCATCGTCTTCATGCTTCCTTTTTAGAAGTCCATCATTTTTACAAAGAATGGAGGATCTACTGAATATAGGCTTGAATGTATTCTCACTTTTCACGGTGTTGATACTTCCATTAAATTCAGTCTTCCCGAAGCCATTAGCATCCTTCAATTTATGTTCTTCCTCACGATCGGGTGAGCTAATACCATCACGCTCAGGACAAGGAAAATTATTGTCGTAATGCAGATCACTCTTCTTTAGTCTAGTGGATCCATCGGTGTCCTCTATGCCATAAGTAGTTTTGATTTTACATGTTCTACCATGTCTTTTTAAGCTGTCAATTCGTATTAACAACCTGCTACAACGATTACAGCTTAACATGTTGCGTAGTGGTTTTCTAGCACAATCATTCTTCTCATGACGTCTAGCATTCCTTCTCATGACAAAATCCTTGCCAAAGTATCTACAGAGGCTTCCTTCCGATTAAGCTGCAGATAACAAACCATGATCCATGGTAGCTTCTGTGACTAATGTTAGATACAAACTGTCAGTTTACTCCGATTGGAACCATTTCTTAAATAGAATTTTTTAAATATTTCAGCAGCGACAGTTAATTTATCTAATGCAAAGCAATTTGATACAATTAGTTCTGGCTGTCATCATCAGATTTCGCCACGTGTTGCTTTCAGGTAAATAATATCTATTTCATTAATGCGGGATGCGGAATGCTCACTATCGATCGCAAAGGAAGGTTGGCTTCGCTAGACTCCAAGGAGAAGGAAGTTCGTCCTTCCTGTTAGTGCTTCTTAGATTTCTCAGATATTATTATTATTCGACTGAGTAAGAATTTTTTTTTTTAATTTCCACCTGATAAAATTATTACAAGTGATGATTAAGTAGCAGAAGTTCACTAATTAAATGTAACTCTGAATAACATGACATGACTCATGAAGTATAAAATCCATCATGCAGAGACTGATTTCTCACAAATAATCAGGAACACTCGGAGAAAACCATCATATGTCTAGCCAGAAAAAATCAGGAGCACTCGGAGAAAACCATCATATGTCTAGCGATAAATAATCAGGAGCACTCGGAGAAAACCATCATATGTCTATCCAGAAATAATCAGGAGCACTCGGTGAAAACCATAATATGTCTAGCCAGAAATAATCAGAAGCACTCGGAGAAATCCATCAAAATATTAACCAGAATAATCGGGAGCACACGGAGAAAACCATCATAATATTGGCAAGGATAATCAGAAGCATTTGGAGAAAACCATCAAATTTTATCAAGAATAATCGGGAGCACACGGAGAAAACCATCATAATATTGACAAGGTTATTCAGAAGCATTTGGAGAAAACCATTTAATTTTGACAAGGATAATCAGAAGCACACGGAGAAAATCACCACAATATTGACAAGGATAATCTGGAGCACGCGGAGAAAACCATAATAATATTGACAAGAATAATCAGAAGCACACGGAGAAAACCACCACAAGTTTTCTTTGATATCATAAAAATACAGAAAAAAAATATTTTAAATTAAAAAATTGATAAAAAAATTCATAAAATTCTGGCTTGTACTAGAACTCTATCTTTGCTCAACAATGAGAAGTTCACAAGCTAGCAGAATCTATTTATGTATTTTTTTATTAATTTTTTAATTCAATATTATGGTGATTTTCTCCGTGTGCTTCTGATTATCCTTGTCAAAATTAAATGGTGTTCTCCAAATGCTTCTAAATAACCTTGTCAATATTATGATGGTTTTCTCCGTGTGCTCCCGATTATTCTTGATAAAATCTGATGGTTTTCTCCAAATGCTTCTTATTATCCTTGCCAATATTATGATGGTTTTCTTCGTGTGCTCCCGATTAATCTTGTTAATATTTTGATGGTTTTCTGCGTGTGCTCCCGATTATTCTTGTTAATATTTTGATGGATTTCTTCGAGTACTTCTGATTATGTCTGGATAGACATATGATGGTTTTCTCCGAGTGCTCTTGATTATTTCTGGATAAACATATGATGGTTTTCTCCGAGTGCTCCTGATTATTTCTGGATAGACATTAGATGGTTTTCTCCGAGTGCTCCTGATTATTTCTGGCTAGACATATGATGGTTTTCTCCGAGTGTTCCTGATTATTTGTGATAAATCAGTCTCTGCATGAAGGATTTTTTACTTAATGAGTCATGTCATGTTATTCAGAGTTACATTTTATTAGTGAACTTCTGCTACTTAATCATCACTTGTAATATTTTTATCAGGTGGGAATTTAAAAAAAAATTATTACTTAGTCGAATAATAATAATATCTGAGAAATCTAAGAAGCACTAACAGGAAGTACGAACTACCTTCTCCTTGGAGTCTAGCGAAGCCAACCTTCCTTTGCGATCGATAGTGAGCATTCCGCATCCCGTATTAATGAAATAGATATTATTTACCTGCAAGCAACACGTGGCGACATCTGATGATGACAGCCAGAACTACTTGCATCAATTTGCTTTGCATTAGATAACTTAACTCTCGCTGATGAAATATTTAAAAAATTATATTTAAGAAATGGTTCCAATTGGAGAAAACTGACAGTTTGTATCTAACATTAGTCACAGAAGCTACCATGGATCATGGTTTGTTATCTGCAGCTGAATCGGAAGGAAGCCGCTGTAGATACTGTGGCAAGGATTTTGTCATGACAAGGAAAGCTAGACATCATGAGAAGAATGATTGTGCTAGAAACCCACTACGCAACATGTTAAGCTGTAATCGTTGTAGCAGGTTGTTAACACGAATTGACAGCTTAAAAAGACATGGTAGAACATGTAAAGTCAAGACTACTTACGGCATAGAGGACACCGATGGATCCACTAGACTAAAGAAGAGTGATCTGCATTACGACAATAATTTTCCTTGTCCTGAGCGTGATGGTATTAACTCACCCGATCGTGAGGAAGAACATAAATTGAAGGTTGCTAATGGCTTCGGGAAGACTGAATTTAATGGAAGTATCAACACCGTGAAAAGTGAGAATACATTCAAGCCTATATTCAGTAGATCCTCCATTATTTGTAAAAATGATGGACTCCTAATAAGGAAGCATGAAGACGATGAAGACACTTCGACATCATCGATAGCGAATTCATACGGTAATCTGGGTGAAGAGGATGTCTTCTACAGTGATTGTTACAGTGACTCTGAGGCTGTTGACAAAGGCATAGACTGTGATGAAGCACCTAGAGCTGACAAGATCGAAGAATGTGGCGATGTCCTGAGACCGAAACGATGGAAACGTCGTGTTATAAATAAATCTAATAATGCTTATTATGATCACTGGGACGATTGTGATATTAACAGTATTTATAATAAACAAGCAAGTAAGATGGTGGTAGAAGAGATTGATTACACATCATGGAAAGATCCAAACATATTGGTTGACCGGATAAGACTTCTACATGGCTCGCTTTGTGCAGGAAACTATTCGTGCATCAAAGAAATATCCTTCATACTCAAAGAACTGATGAAAGCTGGCTACATACAATAATGGCTTCTTTTACTTGTGTAATGTTGAGAAGTAATTAAATATTGAAAGTAAAAATTTAATGTTTTTATTTCTTGTATTCTGATTTCCAACTATGCCTGTGTGTTTCCGCTACTGAATGTATGTACGTTCCGTTTCCTGTGTGTACTGTGTGTACGTTCCGTTTCCTGTGTGTACTGTGTAATCATTACATTTATTGCGTGTAAATTGCATGTATTGCGCGTACATTGCGTACATTGCGTGTTGGAGCCGAGTAGACTTGTATCCTTGTAGCTTCATAGACATGTAGTTTCGTAGCCATGCAGTCTTTTAGTCATGCAGTCTCGCAGCCATGTATAACTCGGAACCAGCTAGATCCTTTTAGACTCGTAGCCTTGTAGCCTCGTAGTCTCTTAGACTCGTAGCATTGTAGCCCAATATCATTGTAGCTGTTGAAAGAATAGGCAGTTGGAGCATTTGGAGCTGTTGGAGCTGTTGGAGCCATTTTGAGGCCGTTTGATGCATTTGGAGCCATTTGGAGCCATTTGGAGCTGTTGGAGCCATTTGGAGCTGTTGGAGCTAAGAAGTAGTCATTGCACGTCTATGCAGGGCTAAATGTTTATAAGATTGCTGGCTTTCGCAAGTGATTCTGTAGTAGGATAGAAATTGTGTAATAAATATTATGTTTGTAAAAGACTTTGTGGTGTTTTATTTCTCGAACCTTACACTTTTCTGGTACTTTTTTAAAATTAAAGTTGTTTTGTATCGGCCAGGGATCGAACCAAGGACCTTAGTCGATCTAATCAATCAGTATATAGATTACAAATTTATTTAATGAATTTTGAATTTTTTCCCGAATCTCTAGCATTACAATTAGGAATTTCCAATATGGTGGTCTTGATGTTTGATAGGATGATGGTAGTAGAAGATTTAAAATCTCATTAAGAATGTTGAACATGGTTTATTTGAATTATTTTTTTTTTCATATAATTAAACATTATTGCTTTGATCGAGGATCGAACCAAGAACTGGAGCGGGTCGAATCGATATGTAAGCTAATGAGTGATTTATTTAATGAATTTTGGATTTTTTTTCCGCTTTTCTAGCTACATTATTACATGATTTCAAGGTGGCGGCCGAATTTCAAGATGACGGGGGCACCTCCGTAATAAGTGATTACTGCACTGTAGCGGGTTAGAATAAAATTATCCAGATGGAAATGTACTCTATAATACAAGTACACACACACACAAGATGGCGTACACCAGCAGGTGGTAGCTCCTGGTAGCATTTACTGAACATAAAATGTCGGATCCATGATGGTCGACAAGGACAAAGTCAAATTTTAAGGACAAAGTCAAATTTCAAGGTCAAGGTCAAATTTCAAGGTCAAGGTTAAATTTCAAGGTCAAGGCCTAATTTCAAGGTCAAGGGCAAATTTCAAGGTCAAGGTCAAATTTCAATGACAAGGTCAAAATTCAAAGTCAAGGTCAAACTTCAAGGTCAAGGTTAAATTTCAAGGTCAAGGTCAAATTTCAAGGTCAATGTCAAGGACAAAGTTCAAGGTCAATGTCAAAGGTGTGGTGACCATATAATTATACTAACATGGTATCAGCACACTCTAGCGGACGAAAACAAAATGGTAATCTCCAGCGGACGAAGACAAGATGGCGGACATGACGTCATACCAGCTGACGATATATATGCTTTGAAAAAAAGTGGTGGGTGTCAGTATGCCAGCAGCCACCGCGGGGGAAGGATCGGTCGTAATTTTTATTTTTCTTTGCCCTCACCGGGTTCGAACCGAGGACTCCGAACTCCGTGTCGTAAATGTATGTTTTTTAAATTATTTTATTAAAATTTTATTAATAGAAATTTTTTATAATTTTTAAAAAAAATTCATTAAAATCGGAAAATAAATAAAAAAGTTAAAGATGGCGACCGTAACGATAATTGCAACGGTGACATCATAATTAAAAATGGCGGAAAACACAATACCGGAATTTTCGAGAACACACAATTACGTCATCCAAAATGGTGGATCCAAAATGGCTGCGGGGGTCAAGGTCAAGGTCACGGTACTACTTGTCCCGTTACGCTGTGTCCCATTACGCTCATTCAAGATGGCCGCCGTGACGTCACAATCCAAAATGGCTGACCGACAATCTTCAATCCACAGCCTGAAGCCTGTCCCCGGATGCCCTATTATATACTACTCGCACATTAACGAAATAGTCTCCATACTCGAACTGAGGGAAGCCGGCTACATTTAATGAGTCTAACCGGAATCGCTTACGAACTTTATGCTCCTGCATGACGAAAATACCTTCGTCGCAAAGTCATAGTTTGCGGAATTGATGATTTATTCCAGGAGTACCTTGTTGAAATGATATAATATTCCTGATTGAATAAAGATTTCAAGTACATGTTGACAATCATCAATGTGTATAGCAAGTTCCCTTGGGCCAGACCTGTAAAATCGAAGACTGCAACTGACGTAGTCAAGAGTCAAGGCCATGGTCAATATTTTGCATGATGGCCGTGTACCGTAAAACTTGCAAACGGATATATTTAAAGAATTCTACAATGCAACCTTCAACGCTTTGATGAAGAAGTATGCCATCTAACACTATAATACATTTAGTAATGTCAAAGCCTTCGTTTTCGAAAGGTTAAACAGAACTTTGCGTACCAAGATGTGGCGACAGTTCATAGCTAACGGAAATTACAAGTAGCTTGATATCATGCTGAAACTAATAAGCGAATACAATTCCACAGTGCATTCTACCACAAAAAGAAGCCTAACAATGTAAAGGATGATCACTTGCTTCTAACAATGTTTTCCAACACAAAGAAGAAAGATTTACGAGAGCGTAAAGCTAACGTCAGTGACATTGTGCGAATCTCCAAGCAGTGGCTTGTATGCTGAAGAGATTCAGCCTATGATGTATCCTGACACGAACTTGGTGGAGACATTCTCAAACGAAGAAATTGCCGATCCTACGTCAAGTGGTGGGGCATCCCCCGTCGCTTTAATTTGTGGGTAGCAGATGCATAAATCGAGAAACGCCAGTGATTTGTTTGTTCTTGAAGTAGAGTGAATTTATGTAATATCATTTTTTTATTTGTAATATTATTTCATATTTTAAAACATTTTCTTTTATGTTAATTTCAAATTATTGGTGATTATTTCCTAAAAATAAAATATTTCGCATCAGTCAAGAGCTAAAAGGAACTGTAAAATATTCAATCAATCAATATATTGTTAAATGATTTTGTTGAAGATTTCAAATTGTTTCTAATATCTAATTTAAAACTTACAGATTTCCAAGATGGTTGATTAGTTAACCAATTTCAAGAAAATAAATAATACTGCACTCAAGCAGGTATAAGTTAATCTAATATAGCAGCAGCACCCTCTAATAGACAAAAAGAAAATGGTAGATCCAAGACGGCCGCCATGATTTCACAATGGCTGATGTAATATCTGCCTTGGCATTAGTGATGGGAGGTCAGTCTGCGGGTGGCTTGCGTGGAGGAAGGAACCATTGTCATTTTTGCCCTCACCAAGGTTGAACCAAAGACTCCATGTTGTAAGTATTTTATTTTATGAAAATTTTAATATATATTTTTATAAATTTAAACATTTTCCCCGATTTTCTAGCATACAAATTAGGGATTTAAAATATTCTGGCCTTAATGAAAACTGCAACGGTGACATCATTCGAAATTCCGGAATTTTTTTATCAATTTTAAATATTTTCTCAATTTTTCTTATATTTATGGATTTTCAAAATTGCAGCCGTAACGAAAAGTGCAACGCAGAGGAGTGGGACATTCGAATATAAGTTGGCGGAATGTTCTTGAAAACAAAATGATGTAAAGCTTTTAGAATTCAAAATGGCAGAATAAAAAATGGCCGCCGGAGTCAAGGTCAAGTTCATAGGTCAATGACAATATATCCAAGATGTTCGCTATGACGTCACAATCCAATATGGCCGCGTCTCATTTACCTGCACCTCGAAACTTAACCTGGGCCAGCCTCGGCCATTCATTAAATACTCATATGCACATACAAAAACGTTTTAGTGAAAACTTATGTATTAAAAACTGTTTCGTCGACTTTCAACCAAAAAAGCATTCGAATGAGCTGCTGACCACATCCACTTTCAAGTGGATGGCTTTCCTCATCCAGCAATTAACGAACTATCGAAATATGTCCCTGCCGAGAAGTTTCTGTTAAAAAGAATTTCGGTGAGTGGAAAGTTATCGAAATACGATTCTCAATTTGGACATTAGAGTCTTTATATTGTATTAAGGTTCACAGTTTCTAGAACAGTTAGCATTTCACGCTAGTTTACAGTTTATCTTATAAATTATTTTTCAATTTCGGGTTAGGAGCTTAACGATGTTTAAATAGTCCATTGATATTTGGATTCGTAAAATAAATTAAAATAAACTTGTATGCCAGGTTTCATTCCACAAGAGACTCTTAAAATCTTTGGACCACTGGTGGTCACTCAAGCAATCAGACAGACAAATTCATATTCACGACATTCTTCAAAAATCCCTTAGAATTATATTTAACTCGACATGATATATGCTTTCGTGCATTCAGTTACACAAGCATTGTTTGTGCAGTCTGTTACTTAAATACTGTCCGATTTTCAGTCATCTGTAGCATGGCTCAAAGGGAAAGCTGTCAACAGTAACTACGTGACTATTCTGCTATATGCTATAAACCACACTATTTCACAGTTAAATTTATTTCTGGACAACTCACCATGTAAAATCACACACACTATAAATCCTTCCATTGTCCTGATTGATTTGATTCATGTCAGTTATCGATGACTGCGGAAATTACTATCTATACTTATAATCAGGAAAAACTTTCGAGAATGGTGTAAAAATTTGATGCCCAAGCAGTGAAAACCCTGAAGATATTCTAAAATTTATTTTTCAATTCTTCCCTCTGGTCAGGGTAGTTTCCCCAGGGCCTAATTGCTAAGTGCAATAAAATTCCAGTTAGAATATTTGTATAACATGCCGCTGCAACGATTCAAAACGTAAACAAAACCTCCTAAAAACCGAATACTGGAATCAATATATAAAATAGTGTTACGATTTACAACAGGTTCATAAATATCTTTATCACACAGTTTTATTGATGGCCACTACTTATGTCACTTACAAATATCTTCTAAAATGGCAATTAATTAATTACACTTAAAGAAAGGTCTATTCCCCAGTCACTCGTTCCACACACCTCCCTGGGCCACACCTCAGGCGCAACTCTCGCCGCAGCACCCCTCGTGGGTCTCCACCGCGGGACTCCGTCGCTGCAATCCGCCGCCACCGTCGCACTTCCCCTTCGCCGAGATCCCACTCGACGCCTCGCTCGGAACTTCGCTCGGGACTCCGCCGCCCCTGCGGCACTATCGCCCAGAAACTCCGCCGCGGAACTCCCGACTGAACACTCCGAACTGACTCCTGCCCTGATGTCCTCGGGCATATATATAGGCCCCGGTGCAATTCCAGAACTCATGAGAGCGTCCGGGGCCAGTCGCGTCATTTCGATCCGTTCCGACGGCAGAAATCTCTCGAAAGCACGTGTCGGCGGCTCGCGCAACTCCCAGCTGTCCGGTGTCAGTTACATGTCAAAGGCAGGGCGCCGCGCGGGAAGTGTCGGGAAGGAGGGGGGAAATAGACAAGCCTTGTTATCTTCCAGGCGCGCGCGGCGCATGTCTTATTGCGGCAGTTGCCAGCCAGCTCTGCACCTGCACGTGTTCCGGCCTTTCTCTAGTTCGTAACAATATTATCCAATAATAGTAGCCTGTAGTTTAGTATGTCCGGCGACTGGATTCGAAGTAAGGATCAATAATTGTGTCCGCCATCTTGGCATTCTAATGTCACCGTGGCCATATTAGATAACCTTGACCTTCAAAATTTACCAAAATTTGTCAAATATTGCCAAAAATTCACCAAAATTCGACAAGATTTCTTGTTTTTTTTTAAAAAAAAAAGATTCAGCTAAAATTTCTCAAATAATTTTGAAAAATAAAATATTTCCTTATTTCGAGGAGAAAATGACCGTTTTGAGAGAAAATTACTCGTTTTATCCTCAAAATTTCCAACGGCTTGATAATTTCCCCAAAGTAGCTTAAATTCCGCGGTGACAAACCGCTCTAAGCCGCCATGGTCATGATCTCTATCATTGTGATGTCAGGCTCATATAATCGCCGGCTATTTTGTAATTCCCGCCATATGATTTCGTCTGCTGGAGGTCGCCATCCTGTTCTCGTTTACTAGAGTGCACTGTCACCATCTTTTTTTCGTCTGCTAGAATGCGCTGTCACCATATTAGTTTATTTTTCACCCGATAGAGTGCAGTAATTTTTATTTCCAGAGCACCTGCCATTTTTCGGCTGTCTTAGCCGCCATCTTAGACATCTTTTTTATTAAGCTTAAAATTCAGGAAATATTCAAAAATTCATCAGTAATCAGCAATTAATTAATTGGTTGATTCGATCGATTGCAGTGTTTGGATCGATCCTTGCTCGGTCCAGAAAAGGTAATTTTAGGATAAAAATACTCTTATTCAATAAAATATGGTGGTAAGTCCTGAAAGCAGCTTATGTTCGTAGTCTTCCAGCCTCCAGTAAGTCAATTTTGACATATTGGCCGCCATCTTAACATCAATAATTTTTTACCTAGAAATATGAAGAAGAAAAAATGATTAATTGGCTAATTTTTCTATGGATTCATGTCCTTGCTTCGATCATTGGTAAATGCAAAAATAAAAGTTAATTAATTAAATATCACATCAATTAACATAAAAGTGACAGGTTAAAACAAAACTTTTTTAAAACCCAATTTATAAAATAATTTGTACTCTACTACAGGAACACTTTCCAAAGTTAGCAATCTAATAACCATTTAGATCTGCATCAGCTTCAACTAAATAATTATTAGCTCCAAACGGATTACTGAATACAGAGACCAACCATATCATTTTCTTACAAAATATCTTTCTTCCCGTTCAGAGTTTCTCGATTCTTTGTTTAACAGACTGCTTCACGTCGCCGAAATAGTAAATGGGAGTATTTACTGTCTTGAATTATCTTGATTTGAATTCCGAATTTATATCTACATAATTACGAATTTTCAAGATGGCGACCTAATTTCAATTTGGCGGGCGTCTGGCAATAAAAATTACGGTACTCTAGCGAATAAAAATTAAAATATCATGATGGTAGCATCCTCTAGCAGATGAAAACAAGATGGCGGACATAACATTATACTATCTCTCGATAAATATACTTTTGTATTAGTGGTTAGAGGTCATTCTGCCGGTGTCTTCCATGGAAGAAGTATCTGTCACAGTTTTTATTTTTCCCCTCACTGTGTTCGAACTGAGGACCTCATGATGTATTTAATAAAAAAAATTTATAATTTTATAAATTTTTCTATTTAAATCGGATAATAATTACGGATTTTCATTATGGTGGCCGTGACGTCATATTACACGATGGCGGAATGTTTTATTTTAAAACATTTGTAATTGTTGTGTGTGTGTGTAGATATATATATATAAAATTGCCTGATTTTCTAGCATTAAAAAATCTGATTTTCAAGAAGGCGGCCCCTAAGATAATGGCAACGGTAATGTCATAGTCCAAATGGCAGCCTTAACATCATAATGGTCGATGTCATTACCTAGGCGGTTTTGACAGCTTGTCACCGGGGAATTTAAGCTAATTTGGAGAATTTTCAAGGCGTTGACATTTTCGAGGACTAAAACGAGAAAAATGTTCCCTCAAAATAGGTATTTTTCCTATGAAATAGGGAAATTTGTTATTTTTCAAATTTTTGGCGGAATTTTTTTCTAAAAAGAAAAAAAGAAAAAAACTGGAGATTTTGGTGGATTTTGGTGAATTTTTGCCACTTTTGGCCAATTTTGGCAAATTTTGAAGATCAAGGTCAAATGTCTAAGTCATCCAATATGGCCGCCTTCACGTCACAATCCAAGATGGTGTCGACAATCCTCAATCCTCATACAGAAGCCTGGGCTCAGAGGAACATTTATATACTCCTAACGATAAGAAAATTTCCCCTTTTTAAACTATCTTTAATTTTGTTCAACAAGAACTATCTATTTGAGGTTATATTTTTTAGGCGCTTTGAGAGTGAAATTTTAGTATGCACCAGAAATGAACTGAATAAAGCGCGCATTACCCGACGGAAATCTGACAAGTAGAAATTCTGCGCTTGCATGCAGAAACTGCTATAGCCACGAGTCGAAGTCGTCAAGATGGTGGACCCACGGAGGATATACTAAGTGTATTAATGTACCAAAATTAACTTTATGGTAGTGAAACTATCCTGGAGTACATTTTTTTAATTTGAATTGTCATAAAAAATATAATATCAAATTTAAAAATACGTTATAATTCATTAGCCAGGAAAATTTAGTTGGGTCGTACATGACGTCAAAGATGTTTAATATTTTGTTGGTTATCTAAAGTATTATGGACGTGGCACTATATTTGAAGTATTTTTCAATCAAAAAGTTTAAGTATAATAGATCCTGAATTTGGACTTAATTTTCGACTAGGAATAACATTAAAATACGACTTATTTAGTAAAAATTCATTAAAAATATAATACTATAAATGTTCCATACTAAACTGTCAACCAAAAACATTTTAAAAAACATAACACTAAGTATTGTTTTGTTTTTGTTTTTGCTTAAACGACTGCAATCAGCCTGTAAGTAATTGCTGCAGACAAACCTTAACCTTATTGAACCAATTCAACATTAAAAGTAAAAAGAAACTCTATTTCAGACAAGATTGAACCTCGTACCTCATGCCTACGAAGCGCACAACTTACCACCATGCCACCGAGACCGCTGGGTATTATTGCGGATGAAATGTATAATAATAATTATAAGCCAGTTATTATTAGGTCATTCAAAACTTGGGATTACTATTTACTATGACTATTAAAGTTTATGAAATATTTTCCTGGGTAGTTGTACTATCATAAAGTTTCCTTTGGCGCACTAATACGTTTGGTAGGCCTATGTCCTCTAATCTATGCTAAAGTGACGATATACGGGTTTATGTTGCTACACGTGCGACCGCCATCTTTTCGAGGTTTCCGATTCTTCTGCGCAGACGCAGCAGAGTTGTCTCTCATTTCAGTTCCATTTTCACGAAATTACTCCTGCCAAATGCCGTATACCGTGCGCTAAGATGTTTACACATAACAAAAAAAAACTGTAAAGCAAAGTGTTTGGAGCAAGGTCATTGAAGAGCTTCACACCGATTCACGATGGGGCAGTTTTAACACATTTAATTTCTCAAATGTAATTGATTTGCTTGAGTGTGAAGTGCAGGTTGTGCATCCAGACTGGGCGGGCTGCCGACTCCCTCCCGCGACTCGAGGAGCGCGGGTCCGCACTTGCACTCAGAGCTGGATGCGTGTTTTCCCGGGACGAGGTTTGAAGAGGCAAGGGTTCAGGCGAGAGCCGCGGGCGTCCGGAGGGAAACCTAGTAGCCGTTTACCCCGAGTCGCAAGCCCGAATAATTCGAGCTCGCGCATATTTTTCTTCTTTTTATCCTGGAAAATTTAAACGTTGGTTAGGTTATGTGTGTTATTATATTTATATTTTGGCAAAAATTCCATGTTTATATTTTCTTTGTGAAAGTAAATTAATTTCAGATGCACAGGAATATTTTTTCATATTTTTACGAAAGATTCGTTTGAAAACTATTTGCCAAAAAATAGTTTGTAATTCTAAATGTAAGATATTCAACTTTGAATAACATGTGGCTATGGTTATTTTTGCATATATAAAATATTTTTTGCGAGAAAATACTGAGCGATTATTGCGAAAATTGGCTAATAACTTTATATTTTAATTTATATCTTATTTGATCATATTATCTGTATAATGGGAAAGACAATCAAGTATTCAACCGATTTGATATGATTTTTTTTTTGTATTGCGCTTAGGTATTATGTGCGCAATTAAAATTCATAGGTTATTCAGGGAACGTTTTACAAAATATATTTAACCACTGGAGGTACCGGGACAACAAAGAATAAATTCCTGGATAATAATCGGAACTCAGTTTTATCGCGAACACTATTTTGCATTGATACAGTTGTTGTCATACCTGTATAAGTGTACAAATTTACAAATATCTGTAATTTAAAAAAAATGTTTATTTTTCTTTTACAAAAAGAAATTATACTCAAGGTTAGTTCAGCAGCATTCAAAGTACTACAAAATCAAGTAAATGTACGAAATCTCGCAAATTTGTGTTGTTCATTCCTAACGTAAAGTTGCACGAGCGAGTTACAAACGTCGGGTAAGTTCAGGGACTGATGGTGTTCAGTGAAACGTGGCGTAGGAGTGGCTGCGCCTGTACGCGGTGACGAATGCCGGCGCCTGGAAGATGCGGGGCCGCGACCCCACGGCTCGCGCGAACAAGCGCGGGTTCCGTGCGCTACGTGCGTCGGAGCGGGGGTTCCGTTACCTCGACGGGAGGCATCATGCACAGTGACGTATCTCCACTGCCGTGCAGCCTCTGGTAACACACGAGATAATTGACGTGGATGAGGGAAAGTACTGGTCATGTTCTGTATGTAGATGTGTTGAGACCATACCTACGCTCATCCTGGGGCAAGATTTCTTAGTTGTAGTGACAAACATCTTAACACAATGGCTAGAGACTTATCCCACCAGCAATATTTGTACCAGCACGATACTGAGAACTGTATCCTTCCCATGTTCTTGAGATAATTTTCCAGCAGTGTCCTGGAATAATTTTGGGAAACCACGAAAAAACAGGAAGCTATGGCTCAGTGGAACAGAATAAGCTGTTGGGTCTTCCAGAATGCTTTCAGGGACTTATTACTGCGCCACTTCGCTTCTTAAAGTGTCATGTTAGTGTGGAAGTGGTTTTGGTTTAAAAATATATCCTCGGCACTACTGCTGATTAAGAGTACCGAACTTTCGTTCAAGGCCGCTGGTCCCATCACATAAACGTGGCCAACCTTCAAACTTCGAGAGACAGCAACAAGCTTTTAAAAATCTAGCACGCCAAATAGTATATTTTGTGGTATTTTTACCATCCAAAACTTATATTCCTTACACCATTTGTCTCTAACTTCGTGCTATTTTGACTAACGTTAAAACAGAGCATTTTATCACTATCAGTAATATCACACATCCTATCTATGGCCACTTTAAATTTTACTTACAAATTTCAATTTTGCGAGATTGTATTTTCTTATTTTAACTCATTTACAAGTTCGTTTGTAATTACTTGTTAGTGAGTAGGGCATCGCTTAAGGGGCCCGCCTCGCGGCCGATTTTTTCGCCGCTCGAGCTCAAGAGTTAAAGATGTGCCTCCAAGCAGGATGGCAAGTCGTTGAAACACTCTGCGCAGGGGTATGGCAGTCGGGGAGTCCGGCCACCTTCCTCTTCCCTTCCTTCTTGACACGACCTTGAGCGCAGCGCGGGAGGAGGGGAGAAAGCGGTACTTCGACCAGTTTATATCCTGGCGGGACCATTGTCGAAAACTCCGGCAACATGTGCATTTGAGATACGTTTAACTTGCTAAATTACAGATTATTCTTATGACATTCACAGGCAAAATGTTTACTGCACGCGTAGATTCATAAGTTCTCCCTGCATCATACACCTTTAGTTCGAATCCGAGCATCGTACCTATGGTCCCAGGTATAGTAAAGTAGACATTTTCACTGCATATTAGAATAATTTGTGAGTGTTTGGATTTCCATGCAGTTGAAAGTTTAATCCTGTGGTTAGATTTCTCGAATGTAATTTGCAATGTCGTCATTTTCGTAAGAGCCAACAGGTAACTGTATTTCATGAGCGGTCCCATCACTTTTCATGAAGCAGATCTTGCAGTTTTCCTTGTCGATATTTGGTATGGAATTATATGTTTCAAAATCTACGAGTCCGATACACTATTCCCGTATAAATCTAGGGTGGGAAATGGACCGCCCACATCTCTGATGCGTGACCTGTCAATGTAAGTGTTATCGACATGACTGATTTGTTTTCATATGTGTACAGTTATTTTATACGCAAAAAATTTTTTTGTTAGCTAAAGTTTTTATTTAAAAAGCGAAGGCACAGTTGTCCAAAGTTTCTTTGGTTAGGCGACTGTACGGTTTCGTCAGTGTAGATCAATGTAGTGGTCTGGCCCAGGTACCGTATAAAGTCTGGCAGTGGTAGTAAATTAAAAAAAAAACCGTCGTAGAATTTGACCATTTTTCCAGACTTTATGTATGCCACCCAGTGCGTGCTGCAACTTGTAGACACATCTAAATTAATAATGGCGCGCTCACGAGTCTTTGACTTGCTAGGTAAAGTGTCTCGCATAAATACGCCTTTGGAAATGAAGTAATTTCAGTTTTCTAGTGTAGTGGATTAAATCTATATTGGTGAGCGGACGTTTCGGCAAAGAACTTAGGATTTTTTTCACTCGTTTTTTTGTCATGCTTCCACCTAATTTGTGAGATTTTAAGTAGAGTCCTGGGCTGTTTTATTTTTCCCCAAGGCAATGTCTTCCATGTTGGCATTGTAACTTTGTGCTTCCTTTAACTGCTTGATAAAATTCTTCGAAGTTTTGACTGCCCACACTATACCGCTCGTTGCACCGATGAGACCACCAAGTGGACCCAATGAAGGCAAAAGCAACGGAAGAAATCCTCCAATAATCTTCTGGTCGAGAGTATGTATTTTTTTGCTTGGCTGTTTGCACGCCTGCAACCAGTCTTGCGTTTGGTCTTGCGTGAATTTGTTTTTCGACGAAAACCCAGTCCTAATTTCGTCTTTGCCTTCATGATTTTGGATACGCCACACGTCGCGATTTTTTCCTAGTACAACGTTCGACTATTAGTTTATATATTCGGCTTCCTGTGCCAGTATCTCGTCAGCTCGGTGTCTGGATTCCAGAGAATTAATGACCACGTCACCGCGAGCTAGTCGTTTTGCTAGTTTCGTTCCAGGACCACAGAACCTGTAGCCGAGAATGTGTAGCTTGAAAGGTAGATTGTTTATCTGCGGGATCACAAGTCCTGCATCGATGTGTTTTTTGTTCTTACCTCTTCGAGTCATTACGCACAACTGACCAGAAAGTATAAATGTGTGTGCTTATATACAATTTTACCAGTACAATTCAAGTCGTCAATCAATGAGTGTGGTTGCACGTGCACATTACGAAAGATGACGAAGCCAGTGCGCGTGAATGACGACACGGCTCGTAATTACCTTATACCGTGCGATGCATAATTAAGGGCCTGTCCAAATGCGGCAAACATGCCTTCTACTGAGACAAAGAGTACACACAGTATACACAGTATACACAGTACAAACACTTAAAACGAACAAACAGTACACACACTGAACACACAGTACACACAGTACACGCAATGGACACACAATGTACACACAGTACACACAATGGACACACAGTACACAACCTGGCCACACAGTAGAGGCAGTACACACACTGGAAAGACAATGGCCACACAGTTCAGTCAGTCTCTGGCTTTGGTGCTGTGCGGATCGGATAGTTAGACTTGCATAACATAATAGATCAATATCTAGCTATTTTTGAGAAATCGATAGTAGTATATAATAGGGGCGCCGAGCGGAGGGTTCAGGGTGTGGTGTCTGTAGTGTTTTCGCCATGTTGAATTATGACGTCACGGCGGCCATCTTGGATGCTCGTGACCTTGAACTTTGACCTTGACCTTGAATTTTATATTCAAAATGTGCCAAAAATTCGCCAAAATTGGGCAAAATCTGCCAAAAATTCCTCAAAATCCGCCAAAATTTCAATTATATTTAAGTAATGGATCTAATTTAAAACACTCAATTGGTATCTGGCATTAGTCTCAGTAACTAATATAAATTCCGATTTGGGATCTGACGCTTTATCGAAAGAACATAGGTGTAAGTTTTGCAGCAAAGGGTTTATCTTGAGAAAAAAAAAAAGACAACACGAGAAGAATGACTGTGTTAAAAATCCACTACGCAATATGATAAGTTGTGTTCGAAGTAGCAAGTCGTTTACGCGGAGAGAGATCCTAAAAAGACATGGCAGAACTTCTAACGCCAAGCCTGCGTACAAACTAGAGGACAACGATGAATCAACTAAACTAAGGAAGAATGACAATAATTTTCCTGGCTCTTCCGATCTCGACAATGAACTTAAATTGAAGGAGATTGATGATTTACAGAAGAATGAAGACAATTGACGAATCCTTAACGTGAAAAGTGAGAATATATTCCAGCCGAAATCAAGTAGATCTTTCCTACTTTGTAAAAATGATGGACTCCTGAAAAGGAAGCATGAAGACGATGAAGACACTCCAACATCATCAACATCGAATTATTACGGTAAATTTGGTGAAGACGATTCCTTCTACGGTGATTGTTACAGTGACTCTGAGGCTGTTGTCAAAGACATAGACTATGATGAAGCACCTAAAGCTGACAATATCGAAGAATGTGGCGGTGTCCTGAAACCGAAATGATGGAAACGACGTGATATATTAAATTAATCTGATTAAGCTTGTGATGATCACCGTCTCAAAAATGAAAGTTACCCTGAGGTTGGTGGTAAAACGGAAGACACCAGAGATCATAATATTTATTATAAACTTGCAAGGAAGATGGTGGTAGAAGAGAATGATTACACATCATGGAAAGATCCAAACATATTGGTTGACTGGCTAAGACTTCTACATGGTTTGTTTTGTGCAGGAAACTATTTGTGTATCAAATAAATATCCATCATACTCAAGGAACTGAGGAAAGCTGGCTACATACAATAAAAGCTTGTTTTACTTGCATTTGTATTTGGAAATAAATAAAAAAAAATTTAAATTATAAAAATTTAATGTTTTTATTTCTTGTATTCTGATTTCTAACTAAGACTTAGATCTCGTAACTTGTGCTTCCTTTTTTGCCTTTTTTTTGTTTGATGGAGCTTCCAAATGTGCTTCCTTATTCAATGGTGCATCCAAAATGTGCTGTCTTTATGATGGTGCATCCAAAATGTGCTGCCTTTTCGTTGGTGCTTCCAAATGTGCTACCTTTTCGTTGTCGGTGCTTCCAAATGTGCTGCCTTTTCGTTGTCGGTGCTTCCAAATGTGCTGCCTTTTCGTTGTCGGTGCTTCCAAATGTGCTGCCTTTTCGTTATCGGTGCTTCCAAATGTGCTGCCTTTTCGTTGTCGGTGCTTCCAAATGTGCTGCCTTTTCGTTGTCGGTGCTTCCAAATGTGCTGCCTTTTCGTTGTTGGTACTTCCAAATGTGCTGTCTTTTCGTTGTCGGTGCTTCCAAATTGCTGCCTTTTTTATGGTGCTTCCAAATGTGCTGCCTTTTCGTTGTCGGTGCTTCCAAATGTGATGTCTTTTCGTTGATGGTCCTTCTATTTTTAATGTTGTTTTGACTCTATTATTATTGTAGATGGTTCTTGATTTGACTAGCGTATTATTCCATACGATGCATGTTAATAAGCGAGTCCTAGACAGCAGGATGCTCAGTTTGTTACTGATGTCGGCGGTGTAAGGATCACCTAGTTTGTTTAATCTGGTGCATAAATCGCGTAATTACCTGTTCTTGCGAACTCGATGGCATCTTTACCATCTTTAACGTCGAACTCGGAGGTTGTACCATCGTCTGCAGGAACCTTGATGACAGCTACGATGGAAAAGGTGCAGATCCCGTTGGCAACGACGACGATGTCAACATTGGAGGATATTTCAACAGATGTGATACCACCATCATCCGAAGTTTCATCATCAGCAATGGATACTTCAACTAATGAAGTGCGTACATTGCGTTCAGTGCAAATACTGTGACGCATCATTTATTATCACCTCAAATGCTTGCAGACATGAAAGAAGCAGTTGTTCTAATAATGTTAAAAGAATTCAATTTCAGTACAATAAGTGCAATAAACTAATTTCATGTCTTGATATCTTACATCTTCATTATAAAAAATGCTCCGAGAAAGTTATGTGCAAGTATAATGAACATGGTTATTTTTTTGACCCATATGTTGTACCAGCTAATGAGAATATATAAGTGAGACCCTGGTGATATGAACTTCAGTCCGTCTCTGGCTGCGGTGATGAACGGATCGGATAGTCAGACTTGACTAACGTAATAGACCAGTATCTAGCTTTTCTTGATGGCATTATTACCACTATCAACACCGACCTGGATCGAAGGTCTACCATCATACATGCAGAGCACGATGACAACGTCGTCTACAGCTACACCTACTTTCTCAGCACAGCAGGAGATTTCGGCGCGTGCAACATCTTCCGCAGAGCAGACCTCAAAGGCTTCAGAAGTTAACATGTCAGCAGTGTTACAATGGTTGTCAACAGTTCCAGTGTCATTGATGAAGGAAGGAGCAACCAACGGTGTTCCGTCGCCTAACTGTAGGTACGTACTGTGAGAAGATCAAAAACTGGGAATTACTGGATTATGTAATACACAATTGTAGTAATAACTCTGAACGCATTAAATATCAGTGCAACACGTGTTTAAGCAAGTTTATACACTATGGAAGATTAAAACGACACCTCAGGAATTGAGATAGACTGGCTGTACATTCCTCAGAATCAAGTTGTATATTTTGTAACAAAACATTAGCAAATATTCAAAGTGCACAACGACAAGAAATATATCACTGTCCTTTTAATAAAGTCGATAATTCGTCTTTCTGTGAAAATTGGGGTGTACCAATATGTCGACCTGATAAACTGAATATACATTTAAAGTCATGTAAAGGACTTAGTCCGTATAATAAGAAGACTGTTTGAATCGAGAGATCCACAAAACTTTGGTAATTTGTCTGTGTATTTTTTGTACTTGTAGTTGTGTAGAGTTTATGTAATAAAAGTTTTTTAAAGTACTTGCGGTGTTTTTTATTTTCTCAAACCTGCCACTTTAGTGGTAATTTTTAAGATTAAAGTTGTTTTGTATCGGCCAGGGATCGAACCAAGTTTCGAATCAATCATTACTTTAATGAGTGAATATTTTTATGAATTTTGGATTTTTTCCCGAATTTCTAGCATTAAAATTGTGGATATTCAATATGGCGGCCGTAACAAAAAGTGCAACGGTGGTTTTAAAGATTTTTATTATTTAATTCGGTTGATTAATTTTTTAATGATTTTGAATTTTTTTTCCCCGATATTCTAATATAAAAATTACGGATTTTCAAGTTGGCGTACATGTCGTCATACTAGGTGACGATATATACTTTGACATAAGTGGCGGGGGTCAGTCTGCCATCACCCACCATGGGGAAAGGATCGGTCGGCATTTTTTTATTTTTGCACTCGTCGGGTTCGAACCGAGAACTCTGAGCTCCATGTCGTAAATTTATGTTTTTTTTTAAATATTTTTTGTTAAAATTTCATTAGATGAATTTTTTTATAAATGTTAAAATTTGTTTCATTAAAATCGGATAATAAATAAAGATTTTAAAGATGGCGGCCGTGACGATAATTGCAACGGTGACGTCATATTCCAAGATGGCGGTCATGGTATCCTTATTTTCAAGATCATGACCTCGGTGGCTTAAAGTGGCTAGCTCTTAGGAGTTTTAAGCCGCCTTTAGGAATTTAGGTTCTTTCTAGGGCAAAACGTCTTTTGAGGATTTTCGAAATCCTAGTTTTTGAATTGTGGAATTTTTTGAGAATTTTTGACTGAATTTAAAAAAAAAGAAAAGAAAATTTGGCGGTATTTGAGGAATTTGGGCAAATTTTGCCGAATTTTGGCACATTATGAGGATCAAATTCAAGGTCAAGGTCAAAGGTCAAGGTCACGAGCATCCAAGATGGCCGCCTTGACGTCATAACTCAACATGGCGGAAAACACCACAGACACCACACCCTGAACCCTGCGCTCGGCGCCCCTATTATATACTACTCTAGATTGTATCATTACCACTATTAACACCGACCTGGATGGAAGGCCTACCATCAACAGTGCAGAGTCCGAGGACAACGACGTCAACAGCTACACCTACTCTCTCAGCACAGCAGGAGATTTCGATGCGTGCAACATCGTCCGCATAGCGTACCTGGAAGGCTTCAGAAGCTAAAATTCAGCGGAGTTACAATGGATGACAACAGTGCTAGTGACATCGTTAAAGGAAGCGGCATCTGACGGTGTTCCATCACCTCACTGTACATACTGTGACAAAATCAAAAACTTGAAATTACTTCATTATGTTATACACAATTTTAATATTTACTCTGAACGCATTCAATCTGTACATACTGCGACAAGGCATTTGTATGCATAAAACATAAAAACATCATTGAATATATCACTATCCTTTCAATGAAATCGATCATTCTTGTCTGTGTGAAAACTGTGGTAATCAACTGTCATGTGGAAATGCTCTGAAAAGACATTTAAAGTCGTGTAAATGACTTAGTCCGTACATTAAGAAGACTGTTTGAATCTAGAAATGCTCAAGACTTTAGTAATTTATCGGTGTTTTTTTTGTACTTGTAGTGTAGAATTTATGTAATAAAAAATTTTGTTTTAAAAGAACTTGCGGTGTTTTATTTTCCCGAACCTGAAATTACTTCTTTTGGTTCATTGTCCAAGTATCGTACCAAGGGCATACTCAATCTAATTAATCAGTAAATTAATCAGTAAATTAATGAGTGATTTTTTGATGATGTTTGGGATTTTTCCCGGATTTATAGAACAATAAATACAAATTTCTAAGATGGCGGTAATAACGGCTTATAGGATGATGATTGGCTTGTAAACTATGCATATTTTATGTCTTACCACAATATTTATTAAATTTATTAATTTTTACTAAAAATTACTATTTTTTGTATTGACCAGGGATCGAACCAATGACAGGAATCGATCGAACCAATCAGTATATTGATTGAAAAATTATTAAATAAATTGTGGAATTTTTTCCGAATCTTTAGTTAATTAATTATAAATTACCAATATGGCACCCAAATGTCTAGATGGCGGGTGCCACAGTAATAATAAATGATTACTTCACTCTAGCGGGTAAGAATTAAAATAACATGATGGTGGCACACTCTAGGAGCCGAAAACAAGATGGTGGCCTCCAGCAAACATAAACAAGATGGCGGATATGACGTAATATTAGCTGGCGATATATATACCTTGGTATTGGTGGTGGGAGGTCAGTCTGCCGGTGGCTTTCATGGAAGAAGTATCGGTCGCCATTTTTATTTATTTGTCCTCACTGTGTTCGAACCGCGTTACCCGAACTCCATGTAGAAATAAGTTTTTAAAAATATTTCTTTATTAAATTTTAATTAAATAATTTTTTTATAAATTTAAAAAAAATTTAAATCGGATAATAAATAAATATTTTCAAGATAGCAGGCGTAACGGAAGTTGCAACGGTGGCGTCATAATCCCAGGTGACGTCAGTGGCTTAGAGTGGCTAGCTCTTAGGACTTTTAGAATTACGTGTTCTTTCTAAGGCAAAAGTCTTTTGAGGTTTTTCTAAATACTTTTTTTTTAATTTTTCAGGACAAAAATGGGATTTTTTCCCCCTCGAAAACGGGACATTTTGAGTAATTTTGAGTAATTTTTTAAAAATTTTGAGGTATTTTTGAGTCAAAGATGGCTGCCGTGACGTCAGGGGTCGGTCGGTCATTGACCCCACCACCCACCACAGCCTGAAGCCTGTCCCCGGACATAATTCTTAAACTACTCAAACCTTTGTCCAAAAACATTTATACGGCCGCATTTCAGTGCATGGGATGAAACATAGTTTCTGAAGATCAAAAATAATTCCATGAATACATTGGTAGGTATTGTATGAAATTCGTTAAGACGTACAATTAGGATGCATTAAGTTAAAAACATTCAACATATTTTCACTGCATGGAATATCAGAAAATGTAAAATTGATATTGTTTTAATATTGGCGAACATATATGGTGTTATGTAGGCTACATTAAGTTTTTAAATTTTTTCAGGAATTTATATAAGTTTCCAAAATATTTCCAGAAGTAAAAGGTACTTCGAAATCTAACTACGCCTGTCCTCTATGCCGACATGGTTTTTTTTTTTAATTATAAAATTCGCATCTCTGAAGCTCAACAAGCGGGATGTAAGTTACCACTTGGGAAGTTCTTGTGTTTAAAATTTGATATATTTTAAATACTGTTTTAACATTAAAAAGAAATATCTTCTTATTAAAACAAACATAATTTAAAATATTAGCAATGATAAATAAACATACCATAAGCTAAAAATTATGTTATCCTACTTTCTATGAAATATCACATCTAAAGTTATAAAAGGGTTTTATATTATTTCAAAAATATAAATGTTATGGAATACATTAAATCAGTAATCGCAAGATATTTAACTCATTATAAGTATAAATTTATTAGAATTATTTGGGAAATTTGAGGATTTTGTTTAAGAAATATTATGTTAACAAAGAATCGACTAATATGTTGAATAATAAATTTGATACATATATGTCTTCTTCATATAGCCTTAAATAATGGCGGGATTTAGTAATAAAGTGAAATTATTTAATTATTTTAAGAATAGCTTTAATAATAGTAATTGAATGTGTTAATGTAAACGATGGAATAACGTAGATAAAATTAAATAGGTGAGTGTTTAACAATTTTTTAATTTGTTTACCTAATGAAATGAAAAGGTGTCATTTCATGAAGGTAAAATATATCTTCGGGCACTCTAATTTTTTTAAATCAGATACTTAATAAATATTTAAAATTAAAAGGATTTACACATAAACACTTAAAAATATACCATTCATAAAAGGTTTTGTTATAAAATATATATTTAATGCACCTGAAAATTTATTTTGTAAAAATGTTTGGAATTAATCACATAATTTTCTTTAAACGGTAAGATTTTAGAAATATCCTTAATTGGGCTATTGAATCCACGGGTTATTAGCTAGTATTTAATAAGATTAATTAGTAGCAGACATAACTTTAAAAAATACAAAAATACAAAGGATGCATTACTAGCCACAGCTGTACTTTCACCATATGGGTATGAGCCAAAAATAAATAAATTTATGCACATGTATGATATATCTATTCATAATAATTGTTCCGTGTGTGGATTTCTGGGTCAAGTTCCAAATACGATACCGGCCTTACTATTGGTTGGAAATAAAGTAAGAGAAATGTATGATGTAATGGAAGTTGGCCATTGACAACAAATTGTATTGCTGAACGAAGGAATATATAGTGTGTAATATTGGAAACAGAGAAAATAAATCTGTGCCAATATTTGGTAGGGCCGTGAAAAAAAAGTCGAATGATAGTGTGAGTTTTGGAGCGATCGTGGAACGAGGAGTGAATTAACAAATAGAAATAATTTGTTTTAGAAGTGAATAAATAAGACCACAATAAGTATATAAAAGTTATTAAGTATTTTACTAGATGAGTGGGGAAATAAGTGTAGTAACGAGAGAAGAGCAAGGTCGTGTTTATTTGAATTGAATTATTATAATGGTGCAATGTAGGGAATGAATGTGTGATTGTAGTAAACATATAAGCGACGGTTTGTGTTTCACGATATAAAAATAATTAAATGGAGAAAGGGCATTTTTTATGGCCTAAGTCTAATATCTACAAGAGAAATATTGACAGTAAACAATTAATGCCATAAAGCCAAGAAAGATATGTGGTTTTTAAAGGCTGTTAAATGTTTTTGATAAGTAGTGTTTTGTGTGCATTTCTTTTGATGTGTTAGGTAAGAGGTGTATTTTGTGTTTCATTTGAGACGTTAAGTGAAATATTAAATTTGCTAAGGTGAATCATATAATTTAGTACGTAATTAAATTAAGGTTCGTTTTTCTATTGGTTGTTAAAGCAATCTTGAACTGATAAAAACCAATCGAATGTTTTAGTGAGGGTAGGTTAGCTAGTAAAAATATGTGTCTGTGTATATATATATACATACACGATTACATCGTGATATGGTAGGCTGTGCTGAAGTAATTGCGACATCTACGTTAGTAAATATTGTACAAACGTGGAAATGGTAGTTTTGGACTGTGAAGATTCACAAGCTTGATCTGCGAAATATATTGTTGTTGAGAAAGTTAATAAGTTTAAAGGAATATATTTTCGGTGTCGTATTCTATTGTTAAAATATAATAAACCGGGAGCTATTACAGTGTTTAATACGATACCGTAGGAAATTTTATTAAGCATCGTCTCCTAAACTAGAATATGTAGGGCTTTAGTATAGAATACGATATCTGAAAGTTAGTTTGATTGAGAATCATGGTTCATGCAAAACCAGCATGTGAATGTTCCCCGCCTAAATTCCCATATTCTTGCACTTGTCCCGTAATAATTTAAGGGTGTTAATGACGTCAGCGTCACCATGTCCGTGACGTTATCAACATTGTCATTGTATCGGGATCTAGACTATTCCCGGATTTCTTTAAGAGAAGCCAAAACTACGAGATTTTTTTTTTTGCTTTCCAAATTTTAGTCTTTAATGATGATCAACGTGTCCAAGTAAATCGACATCTAAAGACACGTAGAAGACAAAACTTTTTTGTTGTAATAAGGTGACACTTCTAATGCGACGGTTACCTCCACCAGTCGGCGAGCGGGCATATGCCCATTTCCTTCCCCACTCAGGCATAAACTAGCCCATGGCAAACACCTGGTAGTGTAGCCTGCAATAATTACTGACTTGGACATAAACGGGCTCCGACAGGGTACTAAACTGCGGGTTGCAGTAGTTGCCGAAAGCACCTCGAACACCGTGTCTTGATAGCACAACTTGTCCGCAGCTTGCACTCGTAAGTTTACTCAATCGTTTCACGTAAAAATTTTTTTTCACGTCCCAGCCTTATTTTATTCCCATAATTAAACATCGCTGACGCCACGCGCATTCCCCGAACCACCCACACTGGCCGGGGTTCCAGCTGATTCTGACATGCCTTCCACATCCCCTGTGTTCACTCGTCAACCCTTCTTTCAGCTCTGTCCTCGCCTGCAGGCGCCACCTGTCTTCGCGCTCACTCAAGGAAAAAAGTCCAACACAGTACCCAATCATTTGCGCACTTATATATATGTGTGTGTGTTTGTGTGTGTATGTATTTCTACACCCAAAATATATATAATTATCATAACAAGAAAATTTAAATCCTCTAAAATTTTCCCTATTAAAAAAACTGGCTTAAAATATTAGACCGACAGTTTGTTTTGTGTCTCCGCTATTCTAGGCCTTTTGAGACTCTCTTTCTGAATCAATACCAACATTTTCATAAAATCACCAAGGAACTTTTCATAATTCTTAACCAGTTCCCTAAAATAATGAAAAAAACTATAAACTTAAATTTAAAATATAATTAAAATATTAATAAGAACAAAATGGCAAACATAATTAACAACAGGAAGTGACAATGACTACTTCACATTTCCAATACAACATTTTATAATGGGGAATATGTACAAAATTTTGGGTGGTGAACAAAAAACAATATTTCTTTGTTAGATATCAATGTATTGACGTTTTATGACCTAAAATAATGGTTGATAAGGTAACGTTTTATTCAAGATAAGTGACTTAATATATTGATAATTATGGACTTAAATGGCGACATCTGCCCGGGCACACATACAGTGCGCATAGCTTCCAGAATAACGACGCGATTTTAAAACTACTCAAGATATCCAATCTGCGTCTACTTACGAAAAGCATTCAAGAATTCGCTGAAGGCCGAAAAGTACTTTTGATTTCGGATGAAGTTTTTGAACAGTATTTTTAAAAGAGTTAAAATTGCTGAAACACGTGTTTTCAAAGTTATTTTTATGCGTTAAAAGATGTACATATTCTTGATAACACTTAAGGGCCTTGCATTAAAAATATATCTTGATTTCTCTGCCATATTATGTTACGGCCACCGCTCAGATTTCACAGTTAACCTGTGACGACGAGAAGACTGCCAGCCAGTTGAGAGCCTTGCGCTTAAAGGCTATACCACGCTAGAAATACCAGCAAGCGCCGCGCTTATCATCCCGCCTCACTAACACATATACACCTAGACCAGATGACATTCTTAAGGTCTGCAGTAGGAATAAAAATATTGTGGTATAGGAACTAAAATTCTCACATGCAGTTAAAATGGGGATAAATATACGCTGGGATAAAGATATATAACTGTTGCTCAACACAGGGAATTTTATAATCAATGATGTGAAATATGCTGTAAGTTGTGTAATAGTGAGAATTCGGAGATACTGTATACTTATAGTATGGATAAATGGCCTGATAACTCGATAGCTTGTGTGTCGTGAACATTCGGACATGCTCGAGAATGTCCGCCGCACAATTCCTCATGTTCTTCCACGACTTTTCTCTCGGATATCTTCTCCATTATTTCACTAGTTTTAAATAAAAGTGTACCTGGAACGTACACATGGGAGGGGGGACGTGAGATATCCCCCCCCCCCCACAAGATCTAAACAATTTATCATTTCACAAACGAAAGGAAAAAAAAAGTCGAAAAGGAACAGCGAGCTGTAGTAGTGCCGCAGGTTCTGATTTTAAAGTTTATTTCTATCAAATAATCGATATTTAAGTATATTTAAGTGTAAAATGATTTTCATTGCAGTATCATTCACGCTTCCGTGATATTAAATAAATTATTTTTAGTGGCCATAGCCCCACCTAGGTTTATTGTATATTTGTTAAATTGTTTGCTTAATTCATTTTCTCAAAATAAAATATTTGAATTCCCACCATTATATGTATCAAATGTTTAGGTACGAAAAATGCTTGAATAGAATTGTTTTGCATATTGAAATTTATATGTCTATCCCCCCACCATTTTCCCTCTTCACAGAAATTAAATCCTTCTTTTGTCCCTGGAGAGCACTGAGTTTGTCATTCAGGTTGTTTTTGTTGGTAGGCCCAAAGACTTTAAAACAGAACAATAAAAAACATGTGTTTTGTGGATATGAAAAGTGTTTTAAATAGTACTGGTTGCATTACACATTTCAGAAAATTTAAGTTTTCTTCTTTTTATACGGAGAAATTTCGTAAATCGTGTGGTCATATACGAATTCCAATTTTTCTTTTTTATAAGTTACCTAATGCAACAAATAATATAAACGAGTAAACAGGAAACTCTAAAATCAAGCTTTGTCAAATCGAACTAGTGTCTCGCGTGTAATTTTATTTTAGCTGTACGTTTCTGTAGAAATTCCTATTTGACGTTAGCAGTTTTGTACAGTCCTGCGGTTTCTAACCGATGCTGTTTCATATTTCACAATTTTTCATGACCACAACTGAGCCAAAAACGTTCCTGTTCTCTTGTCCGCAGAAACAGCAGAGCTTTCATTCTGTTTCCTCTAAATAGCCACCCATTCCACCTCCCCAAACCACCCCGCCGTCAGCCAACTCTCTTTCTCATCCAACTAACCCTTTCTGGGAAGTCCTACTTGGCGAAACATTACATTTAAAAGTAAAATATTCCTAAACACAAACCAGTCTTGCCACAAGACGTGTACATTTTGGCTGGCCAAAAATGTCTGTGTCCGAGTTTGTGTCCAAAATATACGTATTGTTTATGTTTCTGGGAACCATTCTGCTTGCAGTGGCTATTCAAGCGCATCACGCGGACGCAAGTACCACTCACGCTGCTTGACAGATACGTCGCGCAGTAAACCCCGAGAGGTCACATGCTTTGCGTTCCGGCTCAAACGCTGTTGTTTGATTCGTCTTATAGTCTGCGCTAAGTCGAATTGTCGGTAATGAAATGAAATTGAACAGTTCTCCCAAGTGTTATCTGTGGAAATTACAGCTTAAGTTCTCCTTTAGTAATGATCACGTTAAACAGTCATCTACCCCCATCCTGTTTGGTATTCCTGAAAATTAACCATCACACAATTTTAACTTCACTGTGACCACAAATCGTATACGATAATATTTTATGTGTAACAGCTTAGCACTCGGTATACACCATTTGGTAGAACTAATTTCGAGAATGAACCAAAAGTCAGATGGAACAGAAATGTAAAAAACCTTAGTGCTGCCGCCTGTGGTGGATGGCGTGCACCAAAGTTATAAAACCAAAATGAATTTTTATAGTTATAACTGTTTAATAACATTAACAAGATGGGCAGTATTTAAATAAAATTCCTTGGCGAAACAAAATGGGGGTTAAGTATTTTTCAGGTATTTTTCAGTCTGATCAGAGCCATTACATTATATAGTTTAAATTTAACTCAGCAAATAAAATTACTAGTTAGTCAACATAGCTGCTCCAGCAACGAATTCTAGCGGCGGATGTGAAAACTGCGTATGATTCGCGTCAAGAAATGTAGTTGTAAACACAATTTGCGTAAATAATGTTACGAACGTGAGCAGGGCCGCAGCGCGCGCAGGTTCAAAGCTGGCTGGCGGCCCAGCACAGCCACTGACGTCCCATGGCCGCCGCAACGTGAGACGTGCCGCGCGCGCCTGGTGGATTACAAGGGACGCCGCTTCCCCTCCTTCCTTCCCAAAGCTCCCCGCGCGACTCTATGCCACGGCTTCGTTAACCTGACACCTGGAAGCTGTTGGGAGTTCCGCGGGTTGCCACGCGAGCTGCCGACGCCTTTCTCTATAATTCTGACGTCGGGTCGGCGCGGAATTGCGTGACTGGCCCCAGCCGCGCTTTCGACTTCTATAAGTGGCGCCTGGGCCGATATAAGCCCGGGACGCTGGCCTTCGAGAGTTCAGTTGAGTTGAGTTCCGGTGCGATAGTCCGGGCGATAGTGCCGCAGGTGCGGCGGAGTTTCGGTGTGATAGTCCAGGCGATAGTACCATGGGTGCGGCGGAGTTCCGTGCCGAGTGTCTGGGCGAGAGTTCCGGGGCGAGAGAGTCTGCGCGATAGAGTCGCGGGTGCGGCGGAGTACCTCAACGAAAGATTTCAGTTCCGGGGCGGGTGCGGCTAAGAGTGTCGCAGGTGCGGCGGAGTTCCGGGGTGATAGTCTGGGCGATAGTTTCGCAGGTGCGTCGGAGTTCCTCGGCGAGTGCAGTACAGTTCCTGGGTGAGGATATACTCAGCAAGCGAGTTTCTCGGCGATGGTTGGGTGTCGAGAGTGCCGCGGGGGTGGTGAGAGTCCCGAACGAAGTTCCGAGCGAAGCGACAAGAGGATTCTCGGCGAAGGGAAGTACGACGGCGGCGGCGGAGTGCGGCGACGGAGTCCCACGACGGAGGTCCACGAGGAGTGCTGCGGCGAGAGTTGCGCCAGAGGTGCGGCCCAGCGAGATGTGCGGTGTGTAAAAAACGAGTGACTGGGGAATAAACATTTTTAAATGTAATTGATTATTTGGCATTTTTAGAAGATTATTTTTTAGTGATGTAAATATTAGAAATCAATCAAACTGTGTAGTAAAATTTTTAATTGGGCTATCCACTTACGAACCCAGAAGTTTTTTCTCACGACAAATTATTTCATTTTAATAATTCGTAACAATATTCATCATGCTCGGCATTATTGTAAATATAATTGTATTTGCGGGGGAGCTGAATTCTTGCCCGTTGGATGGGCAGCCCGTCAGGATTTTTCTGGCAATAGTTTGTTTGTACAGCGACTGGAAGGGTAGCCCATCCAATTTCTGAAAACATGTTTCTTTAAGTGTTTAAATAATCCTGAAAACTTGCCCCTTGGAAGGGCAGCCCATCAGGATTTTTCTTACAGCAGTGTTTTTGAAAGGTTGTCTGAATTGTTGCCCCTTGGATGGGCAGCCCATCAGGATTTATCTGACAGTGGTGTTTATGAAAGGTTTTCTGAATTGTTGCCCATTGGATGGGCAGCCCTTTAGGATTTTTCTGACAGTGGTGTTTTTAAAGGTTGTCTGAATTGTTGCCCCTTGGATGGGTAGCCCTTCAGGATTTTTCTGATAGTGGTTAGTTCAGGTTAGGTTATGTTAGGTTAGTTTAGGTTAGGTTAGGTTAGATTAGGTTAGGTAAGGTTAGGTTAGGTCACTTTACAAACTAACAAGGAGTACTTATATACGCGCGTTAGAAGTTATACTTCGTTTGAATTTAAATAATTGAAATAATTTGAAACTACTGTAACAATAATAAATAAAATACAAATTTAGTTGCAATATTTAAGTATTTCAGAGGGTTGAAACTGTATATTTCATAGTTTTTTTTTCTTCGATTTATATTGCCGTTGCTAAGCTACTGGACGTAAACAAGTGCTTTGTTTACAAAACTATTTTATATTTTAAACATAATTTAACGCATTTCAGAGACTTTGTATGACAGTTTACCTAAATTATTATTATATTGACATTTATGATTCGTTAAGAGACGTTTCTTTTTATTTCCTGGACAGAGATTTTTGATTGGCTGAGGCTTTCCGACGCCTCTAATGAAGCGCCTGGCGCCGGGCTTCATGGTAGATGGAACATTTTTGAACCGCTTGGAATTGTGCAGCTTGCAGTCAGGATATCCTGGCGGTAGAGTTTTAATAAGAGTTAAATATGTTTGTTCTTTGTGTCGTTTGCGTCTGTTATTTGTGTCGTTCTGTGAAAATCCACTGAACAATGTGTCCTAAAATATTTCGCACAATTCGCCTACGGATTCGTACAGCGAGAATCTGTATGTGTGGTCCAAAGTCCTGCATCTAGGCAGGACATCTTGGAAAAAATATGTTTAGAAACTTTTTAATTGGCGCTTAGCGATTTTAGGCCTAATTGCACCACTGCAATACGGTAAAAACATTATTATTGTGTGGCCTAAACCTCAATCTATTTGTTTCCAAACTTTTTTATCGTGCCCCGAGTCCTATTAACTAGCTAAATAAACACATTCGGACGAACGTAGGGCAACCCCTGGCCAGATTTCTTGAGCGTACATTTTGATGTTCTACTGCACTGAATTAGTCAGACTTTATTATAAAAATACTCTGAGATTTAAAATTACAATGAACTGTGAAAGTTCTAACGTGAAATTGACTGACTTTTGTGTTGGCTGTGTCCGACGTATCTGAATTCCTTAGTTTATTATATTTATTATTATTTTTATCTGTGTTTCAACTTTTGTTTCACGAATAAGTTTTCGAATGGTCTATTGTTGATATAAACTATATTTAAACATTACCGGACAAAACAATTTTGCCATTATTTTTCTTTTTCACATATACTTGTTATTGTGTGTTAATCACTACTTAACACAACTGATAAATCAGAGAGGTTTAATAAGCTACAAGCAAATAAATACGGATTATTTATCTTTATTTTTTTCACATTTTGATGTTTATTTATATTTCCTTTACATTGTATGTGAAAAAGTAAATTTCAAATAACTTCACACAGTATTAAATATTAATATATAATTGTGTATAAAATTAATTACCTAAAGTAGTAAAATAATCGATTTTATCTGTCACTTATAAAGAAAATAAATACTTAATCTGTTGATTTTTTTAATTCGCTGGTTTTAATTATTTATTATGTAATAATTTATAAATTTATGGTAACAAATCGTGCATAAGGGAACATAATCTCACGTATATAAATAAACTTGAAAAAGTTTAAAACACAATTTGTATCACCAATATTCACAATAAATAATGGTTTTTAACCATATGTAGCAGTATTCACTATACGTCACTAAATTTCGGATCACGACTCACACGTAGATCCGCAACCACCGCTAGAAATGGCTACTGGAGCAGCTACGTCGACTATCGAATCATTCGATTGGCAGAGAAAAATATAAGACTATATAATGAAACGACTCCTATAAAAACAAAAAAAAAAGACTTGAAAAAATACTTAACCCTGGATTGGACCTAATTTTTTACAAGACATTTTATTAAAATATTGCCCACCTAGTTAAAATTCATTACAAAGTTAATACTATACAGAATGTATCAAAATTCATGTTACAACGCTTGAGGGTAGAAAGCTCTTATTATTTGCAACCATTTTTGCCAATAAACATGTTGCCGGAAACGCGTAGTTAAGCCCCTGTAGCCCCAGAAAGAGTCAGCGTAGGCAACCCGTTGGGCTTTGTGCGAGACAGACGATGCTGTGGTGAATTACGTGTTTACGACGCCGGGCAGCGCTCGAGAGGACTGTACGATGTCGAATGCTGACCCCCGCTTCTTTTTACTTCCGTTGGTGGCGCCCTCACCTCTTTTCTTCCGTTCGTGCCGTGCCCTAGCACTGCGCAGCGTGACATCGCAGTGTCGCAGTGTGTTTTGATATCACTGGTGGTCTGTCGATGACTGTTCTGTCGTCCAAGCAAACTCATGGTGTCATTTCTTTCGCTGTGGTTCTGAAAAGGGCGACGTTTTAGTGGAGCTCAATGGAGTACACGTTTAGTGAGCACACGGACATGCTGCTTGTTTACGGGGAAGCTAGACAAAATGGACGAGCCGCCCGTCGTCTGTATGAAGAACGATATCCGGGTCGTAGGATTCCAGCTCACACCATGTTTGCAAGACTTACTCAGCGAATGTGTGATACTGGTACATGTGCCGTCACATGACCAAATGCTGGTGCTCCACGCAGGGTTCGTACTCCCAGTTTTGAAGATGTACTTCAGAGATTTAAGGAGAGTCCGAATACAAGCACAAGGGCAGAAGGTTCCGATATGGACGCTGACAAATTGGCTGTTTGGCGAGTTCTTCATGAGCAACTCTTGTACCCGTACCACCTTCAAAAAGTGCAACACATGGATCCGGCGGACTATCCTCTTCGCACGACCTTTTCTCGTTGGTACATCGAAGAGTATTGAGGAACCCCGAGTTATTGGTTTTATTCAGCGATGAAGCCAGGTTCACTCAAGACTCTATTCTCAATTCGCACAACAGTCATGTTTGGAATGATGTCAATCCGCATGAAACGTGTGTTACAGCTCGCCAGGAACGTTTTGCAGTTAATGTGTGGGCCGGTATTGTTGACGGCGTACTCATCGGGCCTTTTTTTTTTCCGCCGCGACTTACTGGTGCCGGATACCTCCACTTCCTTCAGAACGAACTACCAGGTCTTCTTGAAAAGGTTCCATTGCATGTCCGACGTGTGATGTGGTACCAACATGACGGGGCACCGCCTCATTTTTCCCTGCAAGTGCGAGAGTATTTAAACCAAACATTTCCAAACCGATGGATTGGACGAGCTGGCCCTGTCGCATGGCTGCCAAGGTCACCGGACCTAACCCCGTTAGATTTCTTTCTGTGGGGTTACGTAAAAGTGCTAATCTACGCTACGCCAGTAGAAACGGTAGAAGAGCTTACACAGCGAATCATTGAAGCGTTCTAAATCATAAGGTCGACTCCACACATGCGCCAGCGTATCCGTGAAAACATGATTCGCGGTTGCCACCTCTGTGTCGCTCAAGGTGGGCGTGTTTTTGAGCCGTTGCTTTAGGCTGTCACGTTGTTAAAACGTATGCAACAATTTCAATGTTGTGAAATAAAGTCTAAGCTGTGATTGATTTCAGAGTGAAATTAAAATCTGTGCCACGATTAAAAATGTTATTTCTCTACTCGAACGCCCGCACATCCACAAAATAACACTCTTCAAGGGTTTGCCTACGCTGACTCTTTCTGGGTCCTCAAAGTCCACACCATGCTTCACCCCATCAGTGAATCCTACACGAAACGTACGAGCACAGTCACCAGTTTCAACATTTCATGTTATAAGTTCACTTTTTTTTTCCAGTCTATTTCTTATGTATAACTATTGAGGTACAATAGCATTATCCATTGTACCCATATGGTAACGTATGTATTCCATCGTCGCATATTATGCGTTTATCGTCGTGCCAACTAAGTGCCAATTTATTCATAGATTCTGTGTACAATACCATTTGGTGCGACCTTATGAACCGAAATTGCGCACGCTTTGTTGTGTGGTGTTCCAGGACTTCAAAAAAATCTTCAAACGTAATTTTGTTCTTCACCACACATTTCTGAATTCCTTTAGCTCTCTTGGATATATTATCGTTATATTTATATGTATATAATTTTGCTCTGAGGCCGACAAACTCCTCCATCGCCACCCCATTGCACTCATCTTTGAATTTGCCCACCACCTTTTTATTGGTGGGCGAGTAGCAGGGGTGGTCAATGGGATACGCGCTCGTGTCAAACACGCTCATGAGCGCAGAGTCGTCGGCCAGGTCCTGGTAAAAGTCGTGCGTCTTGATTTCATAGATGAAACTGTCCGTGTCCATGTACGCCAGCGTGATGTTGTCCTTATATTTTACCTTCATGATGTCGTAATGGAAATCGTACGTGAGTGTTTTGGACAACTCCAGGACGGCTAAACCAGCATATACAGGGCGGTCAAAGAGGATACTCTCATCATAGAGTTTGATCAGAGTCAGGTTTTCATCGAGAACTGTCCTGTCCTGGAACGCTGGCTTTGCCACAACTTTCCGCAGCCTCTTCTCGCTGCATACGAGTTCCATCCGCTGCCTCTTCCTCTTTTGTTCTAATAGTTTACCAAAACATGCATTGTTTGCCAGCTTAAAGAATTATTTTTCGAATTCATTGGAAGCATTCTGCCTCATAATCGTATTTTTTATAATGAAGGGCTTCATCCACGCACGCTGCTCAAATTCCAGAACTCGGTGTACTTTTGTGATTCGCAGTCCGTACTGGAGAGCCTGCTTCAGGTTTCTATAATGAACTATGTAATTACTCTTTCATTTTTTCCTGCGTGTGGGGGATTATGAATATTTCCTTGTTGTCGTAGCCCAGTTTCTTGATGATAAACTTCTCGTCGTAGCTGAGGTTGTGGAAGTACACAACAAGCTTCTTGGGCCGCCTGCGCAGAAGGTTGCAGCTGTTGCAGGCGGCACCAAGGTACTTTCCACTAAAGTGGTCGTGGTCTTTACTTTGATGTTGTAGGTCGTGAATGACTTTTTACAGTAGCAGCACTGATGGGCTGCGACGAAGCTGACATATTCTTGAGTCGTCAGCGACGTCATGGGAAGGCTCGTCTCGTATATGTCCTTAACCTGATTTCCGATATTAACTATGTCCTCCACGAATTTTGCCTCAGCATCGGGACCCCTGTACAGAATCGGCTCTTGCGGCAGCGAGGTGGTGAGTGTGGCTGGGATAACATCATTATCCACCTTGACATATATACAATAACTAAAGGATTCGTGCTTCTGGTAGGCCTGTGTGCTCGATTGCTGGGGGTCCGGCTGGCATGATGAGATGGGCACGAGCATTGCCTCAAAGTCTGCGTAAACGACGATGGGCATCTTTGATTTGTGGTCGAAGTTTTTAAATTCCAGGACAGGTGGCTTGCCGTTCTTGTCAGCTTTAGGCATCTCGACGCGCACAGGAGCATGGGTGCTGCAGAATTTCTTGTGCGCGTCGAGACACTGCTGCCCTGTCAGTCCTGAAACTCGGTGCTGATCATCGTAATACATGAAGCATCTCTTGCAGACATGTATATTCGCATGATGGGCTGTGATTTGGGGCCTGACGAGTCTTGAGAAATTTTTTATGTAACAAAAGTGCGAGTTCTTATCTTCGGACGTTAGCAACAGGAGGTCGAATTGGTGTTGCTTTTCCTCCTTACCCACACGCACTGGCACGATCTTGTCGTTCTCATCGATGCTGTAGATGTTGACAGAAACATCGAGATTGTTCCTCTCAAACACTTTGATTTGGTGGAGGGGGGTGGGGAACTCAAGCCCTGAAAAATCAAATTTACCTTGCAGCTCACGGTAGCGATGGTCGACTCGGCGTGGATTCTCCCCCTCCACGTACTGCGCCAGTATGGCCCACTTGAAGCATTCGTTATCTTCCAGGTTCATGGGATTTATACATGCTTTCCTGTTCTTGATTGTGGATGGTAGATCAATGTAGGGGGAGACTCGCAGTGGTACTAACTTGTTGAAACGTAGCTGAATTTTCCTCACTGAAGACAGAGTCAACCCCGAGCCTTTACTGACATATTCGTCTTCCTCCCTACATATTTTTTCAATGCATTCCGTTACTGACTCTTCAATGTCACTCTCTTCATAGATGGGTATATTCTTTGTCTTGAATGCCCTCTTGTATACACCTTCATCGAAGGGAGCGGGCTTGGCATAATCACATTCAAGCCATACATTGAACTTCATTGGGCCATTTTCACGTACTTCCTGGGTAATGCGATCGATCAAGTTATTTTTCATTTCGTCCAGGTACGTGCAAATATCTTTGGTCGCACCATTGTTGACTGCCACTAAAGTTTTCAAATTTCTGCGGAACGCGCTCTCCGCCTCAACAAACCCGGAACTGCCTGCCCCCAAGTCAACCTGAGCCTGATCAGGCGCTTGCGCCTCCAAGTCTCGCTGTGCCTGGTCGGGCACACTCGCCACGTTTTGCGGACGAGTGCTGGGGCCGGGCTGTTGACGGCCAGAGGGCTCGTCCGTGTGCCGTCTCTTAGCGGCCTGTGGAGCCAGCCATTGCACGTCTTGATGTGTGTCAATAAATTATCTTTACGTGTGAAATCGCCCTGGCACTGTACGCATGTATAGCTCATACGGCCAGGATTGAACAGGCACTGGCTCTTTTCGTGGCGTCTAGCATCATAGCTATGTTTGAAATGTTGCCCGCAGTGAATGCACCTCGAGCCTGAGCTTTGCTCGACGGTGCCCTCACATGTTCGAATGTGGCGGACCAAACTGTCTTTGCAGCTTATTGTCATACCGCAGATATGGCATTGGCTTCCGGTAGTACAGCCGGGATTTGCCTGGCATGCACGCTCATGCCGTCTAGCATTTTGAGTATTTGTAAAGAACTTGCCACAGTATGCACACCCATTCCCTGGTGACGGTGCACATACCTGAGATGTTGCAGGCTGGCTGGTCCCCGAGGTCGTAGGCTGGCAGGCTCCCGTGGTAGAGGGCTGGCAGGCTGACGCGGGAACCCCAGTCAAAGTCCTCTTCATGTTGATGGAGTCTGTAACATGAGCAGATAAATTATAGTAATAAACTTTATTTAAATGTTTCCACCATTAAATTTTGAAACTGAAGTAATGAATGCTTAAAGTTTATATGTTTGCGATTTTCAAGTTAATTTAATTTATTTGTCAAGTATAATTAAAAAATAAAATTTCAAGCATAAAGGCATTCGCGCGCACAAACTCTAACACACAGACATGTACATGTATACAAGCAAAAGTTGAAATTTAAAAAAAAATTCAACTCACCAGACGAACACAGGAACGGCTCTGGGTGCACTGCACGCACGTACAACGAGGAGGGCTGGAACGTCGTGCAGCACACGCTGGTCGCAGGAACCTGTAACGCAGAAAAGGAACCGCCTTGCTAAGTATGCATGCACACGACTTACTTTTTCAAGACAGCACAAAGACACTGATGTACAAATATTTTTGTTTTATGTACTGACCGGAAACGCGATAGAACTATACGGTACTCCAGAGGGCAGACAGGCGTTCTCCAAGCGGATCACACTGGGAAGTAGCTCGACGCAGGGAGAAGCACTGAATACCTGCAACACATACATACTATGATAAGTAATTGTAGAAGTAATGAAAATGGTCGTGTTATGCGTCTACGGATAGGAAGCGTGTGCTAATTTCTATACTTTATTTTCATTTAGCAGTAAAAAATTATAAGTTATTGTTATTAATATTGGTAAATGAACTCTTTTGTAAACAAATCGTAAACTTTAAATGTAACATTACCAAGACTCTATTTATCGAAATACCTTCATTTTTTTTACCACTGTGATTAATAATATAAACTACTAGTGTAATAATTTAGCATGTCAGGGGATTCAGGCACGCCATGCGACACGCGTAGGAATTACGTCAGCTGGTGGTCACAGATGCAGCGTAAGGACGCGAGCGCTCCGTGTGCGGGAGAGGGGCCGGAGGGAGGGAGGGAGGGAGAGCGCGCGATTCCCCCACCCGCGCAAGCCGCCATTTCATCACAACTCAAGCTGCACGGAGCTCCTGCCAGTCCTCTATCTCTCTCGTACGTCATCCATCTTGTTTCAAGCTAAGTCGTACGTGCATGAATAATAACAAACATGTATGCCAGGAAAAAATGTTATTTCAAAATAAAAAAATTACCGCAACTAATGACACTAATTTCGACACGGAAAAAAGTAATTTAGGTTGCTAACACTTTTTCATACAAACACAAACGTGAATCTATCATAATTTACACGCTTCGGAACTAACGTGACAAGTAGTTTATTTTAATCATACATAGTCGTGAACCTAATTACACGTTACAAATTCAACTGATGTGCATGTCATTTCATAGATGTCAATTGTAAAACTAATAACCCGAACAGATTTCGTACACTGAAACTAATCTCGCTGCAATGATTACATTTACAATCAAATAATATTCTTTTCAGACGTTATTACAAGTTGACTACTACGTTTAATTCTTGTTTGCGCATCAAAACTCGTGAGCCGAGAAAGGAACGCGCACGCAAGACATTTTTTTTTTCTCCCGCGTCCTTGCCCCTCTACCCAGCTGCGCGGGAGGTGCGGTGTCATGTACTAGCTGGCTCAGCAGCCTTCACTACAGCTGTTACACTCACTGGGTGAAGGACGCAGCTGGGACACAGGCAAGAGAGACTGGAGAAATTTCGAAGTTTAAAATCTACGGAAAAAATTTCTCAAAGTTGAAAAAATTTACGGGAAAAAAAAATTTACAAAGTTAAAAATTTACGGAAAAAAATTTTAAAGTTGAAAAAATGTACGGAAAAAAATTTCAAAGTTGAAAATTTACGGAAAAAATTTCAAAGTTGAAAATTTTTGGGCGAAGTTGTACTTACCAAGCTGCTGGAGTCACAACGAAGCTCGAACGGGAACATGCGGTGACGGCGGCAAGACCAAAAGTGAAGCCCCTGTCGTCTCACACGGCAATTTATAAGTAAATTCCCCCCTTGGTCACAGGCTCAAGCCAATCAGGTTCCGCGAAAACTGCAGCATTGTCAACACTATTTTTGAATTATTGGGAGGGATGATGGAAAAGTGGGAGGAGCGAATGTGGCGGAAATCAGGAGGGGGACAGGAAATGTTGCCTGTTTGGTGGGGGGATACTCACTAGCCAATCAGAATCATTTAGCTCCTGGCAGCTGGAAGAGACGCCATGTGAATCGACATGCTCCAGAAGAAATAATTACCAACTTATTGAAAATTTATATATTATGACACTTTATAGATTCGGTTATTGTCATCACTTTCATATTTAATTAATTTACTGAAAAATAATAAATACATTTTTTTTTAATTTTATGATTACCTTTTCAACCGCAAATTATTAATTTGTAAACGGAAGGCTAAATAAATAAGTAAAACACATAACATTAGTTTTTAATTTTTTTTTATTACTTCAAAACATCTAACAAGGCAGAGAGTACAGAACACAGGGCGCTACGAACAGTTTTTACAGAATCAAATTCGTAAAAGTCCGTAGCATTATCGCAATGTATCTGTGACGGATCGAAGCTCAATCCTCGTTTCTTGATGCTGCGACGTCGTGTCCTAGTCTTGGGTTTGGAAGCCTTGAGTTCATGTCTGGACAGGTCGCTGCGCTTCGAAGCCGTGAGTTTGGACAGGTCGCTGCGTCTCGTAGACACGAGATTGGACTGCTCATTGCAGTCCAGGGTGCCGAAGACGATACCGGTACAGTCTTCTGGCGTGCAGTCGGATGCGTGTAGAGTCTTGTGGTGAATTTCTTCTGTGCTGCACGGAAGTACGGTTGTCGGTCTGAGGTTAAACACGACGCACGTATCCGGGCCGGTACAGTTTATTTGTAGTTGCGATGGTTCGTAACTGCGTGGCGAATGAGCCATTTGGAAATGCAATACTCCACCGTAACAGATTTCCGTATAAGTACGTAAATTTTCTTCTTCATCCAGGAAACTATATTCGACACAGTTGAAGTCTGGTTTAGCGCTCAGGTACTCTGTTTCCGGCTGGAATGGCGTCATCATCGTGTCCGAACGTAAACTGATTGATAGAGCTCGATTTTCGAACTATTTATAGAAAAAAAAATCAGATGTGCCACTATTAAAAAAAAATCTGGTTTGCCAATATTAAAAATTAAAAAAAAAATTTTCGCACTGTTGCGAGTGCCATTTCTGCATTAGCTGCGAGTTTGAACAGGCAAAGACATGTTCGAACTTGACGTTTGGATGCTTAGCTTCGTACATTGAACAGAGTTTGTGTAGGGAAGGACAGCCATAGTCGGTCTGTATATCTACAATTTCAACTGTTCCGTCGTCACATTGATCTCGTAGCCATTTCCTCTGTTCAGGTCCGGCAAAGTATATTATTTCGTTTTGGACTAGTAAATCTTGAAGTGTGTTTTTCACTTGGTGGTATGGGATTTTTCCTTCGTCCCACTCTAGTCCGTGATAATATTTACATAGCCATTCGTTCGAGCGTTTACTTTTTTCGTCTAGTAGTTTCCACGGATACGGAGGTCGAGTCTTGTCTCCGGAGGTGACGGCAATTTCTTTGAGAACAAAGCCGTTTTGGCTCTGGAAACCTTGCAGGTTGCAGTACATCTTGTCGCCAACTGATGATGAAATGATACATGCAGTCGTATTTATATCTAGCTCAATATTTTCACGAGACCTGAAAACGCATCGTAAGTAATTTCTCTGTCGTGTAGGATCACACAGAACGCCGTTGTGAGTGGCGGTACATCATTTTTCGTGGAAATTTCCAATCGACAATCAATCATTGAACTACGAATCGATTCGTCTTGTTTGCTCACATCAAATACGATTAGCGGAGCCAATGATTTGTAGGTGTCTGGACTCAGGATTGGGTGCGATTCCTGTCCGTGGTATGAAGATTGGAACTGCGTGTACATGTGATATGGCAAACAAATACCGCCATTTTCAAAATCAATGTTCATGTCCACGTACGGGTAGCTTTCGCTGTTTAGAAATAATTTTACATTTTCCTTAAAACAGTGGTCAAACACCGACCTGTCGGCTTTCAAGTTCATTTGTCTGTCTGTCTGCAAAGCTAATATTATATATCTCGGTTTTTCTGTACTGCTCGACGTTTTGACGACCCAGTGATTGCGTCTGTTCTGGGTCAGTAAGGGGCAAGTTACGAGATTCCAGCTCCTGAAAGCAATTTCGACCGTCTTGTCTTTTTTGACGTAACTTAATAGTCTGAGCCTTTCTTTCGTGCTGACGGTTATGTGCGGAACAAACCACTCGGTGCTCATGACGGTGACTGCGACCGGCTGGGGGTCGTTTCCGGGTGCTCCCACGACGGCATTCAGGTGCGATGTCACTAGAATTAACACAAGTTCTTGGCGGGCTTGAATCAATATTTTCTTGTAATCCTCCGCGAAGCCGAGAAGCATCGAAAGCGGTATGCTAACTTCGAATTTACCAGATTCATAAATGGGAATTTTGAAATCGGGTTCCATTCCAAAACCCGCGATTTTGGTCGCGCTCAGGTCGTTCGGTGTTAGAGACAGGTAATTTTTCATCGTGGCAGTAATGCCCAAGTCCCACGATTCGTCGATCGCAATATTATTCAATTCGAATATAACTCGTTCGAATAAATGCAATATTCCGTTTTGTCTGAAATACGCAGTTGTGGGATGTGTTCCGTCCGCCTTTGTCAGCGTGCCTCTTATACGAATAAACGACTGGCATGGTAGAGTATAGACGTCTTGTTTCTGTACCGGAATGCGTATTTCCCTACCGGGCATATACGGCCCTTGGAGGTAGGGTGCGTAGCAGTGGTATTCAAATTCATTTACATCGTTGCTAAACTGAGCTTTTTCTGACACGTTTAAATAATCTTCCATGCTTGTGAACTTTGTAGCCTAAACTGCGGAGATACTCCACGTTAAGAGGTGTTAGCGCACCGCGGCCTCGCAACAGACTGGTCCTGGGTTCGTGTCGCTTCTTTGATTTATAGACCTTGAAAATCAGTCCCATCACTTCAAGTGTAAACGTAGTGTGATTTCTTCATTTCTAAAATTTACTAATTTATCGTTTTGATCGACAATGTCGACTACCACTTCGTGTACTGTTTTGGCGAGCACAGCGGCGTATATGATAGTTTGCGGTACTTCGACCAGTTTATATCCAGGCGGGACCGTTGGCGAAAACTCGTGGAGCATGTTGTTTAGTCTTCCGTTGAGGTACGTTCCACTTGCCAAATTGGAGTTTACACGTATTACATTCACAGGCATTATTTGTACGGGTAACGAGGAGACGTGCAAGGTCTTGGCTGCGTATATTTTCGGTTCGAATCCGAGCATAGAACCTATGGTCCTGGGTTTCGTAAAGTCGACGTTTTCACTGCAATAGAGTTCGCATTGTAGCGTGTTTGGATTATCTCGCAATTCGAAGATTATGTTTGGAGTCGAAGTTTGCTTGATGTAATTTGTAATATCGATCAACTCGTACGCCCCGGTAGGTATGGAAATTTCCCGAGTTGATGTTCTATCGCTTTTCAAGAAGCACATTTTGGAGTTTTCGTCGTCAATGTTCGGTATGGCATTATACGTTTGAAAATCTGCGAGCCCGATGCTACATTCTCCGTTCAAGTCCATTGGCAAGTAGAATGTCAGTCGTAGCTGTGAGCTACGGCCTGACAATATCAGTGTTACGGACATGACTGATTTATTTTCGCTACTGTTCATTTATTTTATACTTAGAAATCTCTAGCACAAGTGACCGCAGTTTGTTTGATTAGGCTTCTGTTCCGTTTCGTAATTGTAGAACAATGTAGTGGTCCGGCCCAGGTACCGCCTAAGTTCAGGCGGAGGTCTCAAATTACCGAAACTGTCGTAGTAAGTAGCTTTTTTTCCAGACTTTATGTACGCCACCCAGTGCGTGCCGCGACCTGCCGACGTGTCTAAATTAATTAGGCGCGTTCGTTGGTTTTTGGTTTGCTGGGTAAAGTGTCTCGCATAAACACGCCGCGGAAATTTGGTATTTTAAGTTTGCGTGCGTACTTTATTAAATCTACGTTGGTGAGCGGTCGTTTCGGCAGAGAACTTAGGATTTTCGTTTCTTTTTCATGCCTCGGCCTGCCTTGTGCGGTCGTAGGTACAGTCCTGCGCCGTTTTTTTTTTTACCAATGGCAATGGCTTCCATGCTTGAATTATGTCGTTGTGCTTCCTCCAACTGCTTTCGCTGGTTCTTGCTAGTGTTGACTGCTCTAGCGATATTTTCTGCGGCTGCTGCGATCCCGCCTAGTGCACCTATAGCAGGCACCAGCAGCGGTAAAAATCCGCCCTTTTTCTTATTGGATCTTTGTATCTTGCGCTTCTTGGTCTTGCGAATTCTGGGTTTACGGGCACCCATTCCTAATTTCGTCTTTGCCTTCATGATTTTAGATACGCTCCAGGCCGCGATTTTCTCTCCTAGTCCCGCGTCCGGCGATTTGCTTATTTCCTCAGCTTCCTGTGGCAATGTCTCATCTGCTCTGTGCCTGGATTCCAGATCCTTGCTGAGGGAATACGCAATATCGTGCTGCTTGCACTTTTCGTCGAGAGAATTAATGCCCACGTCACCGCGAGCTAACCTTTTCGCTAGTTTAGTGCCGGGGCCGCAAAATCTGTAGCCGGGAATGTGTAGCTCGAATGGTAGATTGTTTATCAGCGAGTTTACGAGTCCTGCACCGATGTGTTTTTTGTTCTTACCTTTTCGAGGCATTACATACAACTGACCTAAAATCAATAAATACGAATGTTCTTATAGAATGTTCGTCAGTAGCGATGGAGGTAGTCAAGCAAGATGTTTGTTTGCCCGTGCGCATTACGCAAGACGATGAAACTAGCGGTCGCGAATCACGACATGGCATATTATTACCGTCCACCGTACGTTGTATCATAGCAGGACCGTCAAACTGCGGTAAAACGTGCGTTTTACTGAGTTTACTGGAGGAGCCAAACGGTCTTCGGTTCGAGAACGTTTACTTGTATTCCAAGTCGTTGCAACAGCCAAAGTACCAGCGCTTGGCCACGGTTCTACGCTCGGTGGATGGTCTGGAGTATTTTCTTTTTAGCGATAATACCGATGTAGTGTCTACCGACGAAGCAAAGCCTAATTCCGTGTTTTTGTTCGATGATGTGGCTTGTGAGAAGCAAGGCATAATACAAGAGTACTTTTCCATGGGCAGGCACGCCAGGGTATACTGCATATACCTGTGTCAGACGTACAGTAGAATACCCAAACATTTGCTGCGTGATAATGCGAATGTTATAGTTTTGTTTCGCATGGACGAACTTAATTTGCGACACGCCTACGACGACCACGTAAACACCGACATGACATTTCAGGAATTCAGAGACATGTGTTCCTTGTGTTGGAAAGACGAGCACGGATTCCTAGTTATAGTCAAAGACTGGACTCTATATAAGGGCAGGTACAGACAAGGTTTCGACCAGTTTATCGTCAAACATGAATCATAGCATTTCTAAATTCGGTCGTACCATTCGAGCTCCAAGTACACAGCTATGCGCCGTCAACCATGATGCTGAAATACGTAAATACATTTCGCTACTTGGCCAAGAAATAAAACGCGAAAAAGACGAAATAATAGTGTACCTTGTAGCCATAGACCAGCGCGTAGAAGCCTCTGATTTACGAATTCGAGACATGATCGAAGTTTCAAATGCACAAAGGCGTGATGAGATAAAGTCGCTTCTGTCCAAACTTAATTCGCGCCTGGTGTCTAAAGGTGTTTCGAAATAAACACTATGGATGTTAAAACCGATTTGGTTAAGCAACTGCACGATGTCATCGAAGCCATTCGCGTGAAATACCTGCTTGCCAAGCAGCACAGATTAAGCGACGAGGTTCGAAGAGAGGAAAAATTGAAACCCTTGAGTGCCCGTCTGGATAGTTTCCTATCCAGGCGAGAAGTCGTCGAAAACGAGAAACCAACTAAAATTGAAATAAAAGAAGAGCCGCATACTACGTCCACGGGCAAACGAAAGCGGAGTCCACAATTAACAGATAATTCCATCGTTTCTACTAGAGAAGACGAAGTTTATTCCGGTCGAATTCTTAGGAAGAAACCTTGAAACAAAAAAAGTTTCGAAGTCGGTCCTCTCGCCAGCGAATACCTAGCCTCATCTGTGCCACGAAACAACGACGCGACGTATGGAGTGCATAAACGAGGTACTAAGTGGGTCCTTCGTTCGAAGGAAGTTCATTTCGTGTCCGACGATAATATTGAATGTGGAAAAGAGGTCATAAAACTTACTCGCGGATTATGTGAACTTTTGTTTCGTAAAAAACCGCGACGGTATTCTGAGATGGATTTGCGAAAATATAGAAGATTGCTAGAAGCATCCAACGCCATTTATGCAAAAAATGACCCGAAATCGGGTCGATTCAAAGATTATGAACATGTGAAATATCCTTTGATAGCTAGCCTTTTTTTAGATGTGGAAGGGGCCGGACTTTATAAACTCGACACTGGTAGAGAATTGGACTATGTATATTATGACGAACCGAACGAGTTGGTTGCTCGTCTTAGACTGCTACAGGCATCTCAGAGTGTGGGAAATAATTCACACAGCAACGAAATTGTATCCATTATAGAAGAATTACGGGAAGCGGGATATATTGAATAGTGATCATGTCAAAGTTTGCCATTGCGGGCGAGTTGCATAAACCCGCAAGACGTAATTATCCACGTCGAAAAATAAAAATCAAAGGATTGGACGACAATTGGCAGTCTGATCCGCTCGAAATGTGCGAATATTCGCGTGTGAACAAGGGCTACAGGTACATTCTCATAGGCATAGACACCTATTCAAAGTTCCTGTGGGCTAGACCCTTAAAACGGAAAACCGCCGTGGAAGTTACGAGTGCCATGGCGAATATTTTGAAACATAAACGAAGACCTTCGTTACTGCAGACGGACGACGGGAAAGAATTCTACAATGCATCATTCAAGGCATTGATGAAAAAGTTTGACATTACGCATTATTCCACGTTTAGCTGTGTCAAAGCTTCAATGGCAGAACGTGTGATTCGTACGATGAAGAATAAACTGTATAGGAATTTTACATCGAACGGTAATTACAAGTGGCTGAGTTTACTTCCTAGACTTGTACGGGAATACAATTCTACTGTGCATTCTACAACGAAACTCAAGCCGAAGGACGTAAAGGACAATCGACTGCTTCGAACCGTGTACTCCAAGACGAATATACTTGATTCTCGAAAGAAAAAAGCGAATATCGACGACATTGTGCGAATTTCGAAGAATCGCGGAATTTTTCACAGACCTTACAAAGGGAATTGGACGGGTGAACTTTTTCGTGTATGTAGAATAAAAAATACGTATCCACGTACTTATTTTCTCGAGTATCTGAAGGGTAAACGTATAACAGGGGCGTTTTATGGAGAAGAGATTATGAAAACTAAATTTCCAGATACTTTTCTCGTTGAGAAAGTGTTAAAACGCAAGAGAGGTAGGGCCTTGATACGCTGGTTGCATCATGGACTAGAGTTTGACTCGTGGATTGATGAAAAAGATATATTGAAACATTAAAAAAATTTGTTTTGTGTAAATAAAATTAATGTGTAATAGTTTGTTAATATTTTTTTGTAACTACAATTTTTGTGTAAATTAAATTTACGTGAAAATGTAATTTGAGTTTTTTAAATGAAAACTGCGAGCATTCTCGGAGCGGTGTCCTCTGCGCGGCGCTCTCTGCCGCGTCCAACGGAGGAATGAAGTTAGATTTCCCCCTCCATGCGGCCCTGGCGGAGGCGGGGCTTGGCGTCCTGATGTTGCATATTGCTGGCGGCGGATGTGAGCGCTTGCAAATTTTTTTTTTCCCACCTCCCCTGCCCCACTCCCACCTCGAGCTGGTACCTCGTCACGGTCGAGCGATCTCTCGCCTCCTCTGTGCTGACTTTTTGAAAAATTATTCAGTGTCTAATCTGAAAGATTTTTCATTAAACTTGAAATATATATTTTTTAATATTGAATTTTTTTTTAGAACATACTTGAAACTATTTTTTTTTCGTAGTACACCTTAATTATTTAAAAAAAAATTGAAATTAGTTTCCAGTCATAATTACTAGTATGGAAAATACTACACATGGTACTCTTTTTTTTTTAATTGTGGGATGGTGGAGAGTATTTACTAATAACAACATACACGTAAATATATATATTTTTTTTTTATTTGTCACAACTCACCGACCAATACCACGGCCCGTACAGAGGAGAGAGACAGCTTTATGATATATATTTTTTTACATATATGAATCAGGTATCCATTTTTTTTATATACATGACTTTTTTTATGCAAGTTTTTTTTTTAAAAGTATCATTGATATGCACACACATCTCTAAGATTATTATTACACAATTGTTAAACACTCTAGCTAGTTCTCGCACACTGTTTCTGTACATGCTTTGCCGCGGAAAAGTTGGCTTCAAACAACAGCCGAGTCCTGGCCACGGAACACAGATGGCTACAACAGGGAGTGTCGAAACGTCTCCACTGTGGCGAGTAGCCATATATATTGCGACAATGTTTTATTCCGTTGCACTGTTCACTGTAATGCTGCTCGTTTTCTGTTTTTCGTGAGTTTAAGAGTTCCTCGAGCGTACAGGGGAAACGTGCACTCGGATGACAAAGTTTTACGATGCATTTGGGATCGTCACAATCAAAGACCGCCACGGCCATCACAGTCTTGTTCGGATCGGACGAGTCATATTTTAGACGAAAGTGTGTCCCGTCCCGACATGACTCTAGGTATGTTATGGATGATGCAAACACGTCCGTCGTGGCGCTGAAAAAGAATACTTTAAATTCAATGCACTGAAGTCCGACACGTACACGAACGTAATTTTCTTCGGTCATGTTGAAGATTGAGGACTTGTTTGTCTCGTATGGTCGAGGGTCCTGGCATACGTACATGGTCCACGGAGAGATGTCCTCGTTGACGTCAGCTTCACCTCCGTCGTTCATCTCGAACACGTCTGGGGAGCTGGTCCGTTGTTCGATCCTCATTGTGGAGCTTCGGGACTGCGTTGATGTATGTGTGTTGGGTGCGATCAGTTGCCATGGATCAGAGTCGTACGTTGCCCACAATGCTTCCGCAAAGTGTAAATCGTAGCGTAAGGGCCACAGCACGTCCAGAATACAGGGCGGAGCTAACGGCAGCCCCAAAGCCCTCCGACGACCATCGATGAATTCCTTGACTGACATGGTCGTTGCGGTACGACCGTAGTCGGTTCCGGCGGTCCACCTTCAGCAGTAGCAGAGATGATATAATTTTTTGTATGCTAGTACAGCGCTCTTCTTTCCTCGCATAATGATATTATTGTTGCGGATATAAAGTTGCAAACAAGTACATCTATCGGGTCCGGGTACAATGTATTTACCTCGGCGTCGATTGCTGCCACGCTATGCCGAACACAGCCCATTTCGAAGCCGTCGTATCCTACCACGATCTCGTTGATTGCATCTTGAGGATTAATTTGTAAAACTGGCGTCTTCCCGAACCGATCCGTGGCTTCCAGGATTTCCGGAGACTTGCACATGATTTTTTTTTTCGACTCGTAAGGTACAAACTCGTGTCACTCTCCTCCCAGGGTCGGTACTGGTCGGTGAGCTGCGTCAAACTGAAGGGTACCCTGGGCACTGAAGGTGGTATTTATAGTATTTAAAACATATTGTGGTGGGGGGGGGAAGTTACCAATTCAATATGGTTGCGGGGTGGGGATGATTATTACTACTTTTTATGATTTTTAAAAAAAATTTAAAAAATTTGGGGTGTGGGGGGGGGGTGTTTGGATGGAGGGGGGGGGGGAAGATATATGTGCTATGAAAAAAAGTGGTGGGGGTAAGTCAGTCTGCCTGCAGCCACCGCAGGGGAAGGAGCCTGTCGCCATTTTAAATTTTTTTTGCACCTGTCGGGTTCGAACCGAGGACTCCGAACTCCGTGTCTAAAAAGTACGTTTTTTAAAAAAATATATATTAAAATTTTATTAATTTAATTTTTTTATAATTTTTAAACAAATTTTCGTTAAAATCGGATAATAAATAAAAACGTTAAAGATGGCGGGCGTAACGGAAATTGCAACGGTGACGTCATAAAACAAAATGGCGGAAAAAAAGGGCGGAAAGTTCGAGAAAACAAAATGACGTCATCCAAGATGGCGGATCCAAGATGGCGGATCCAAAATGGCTGCCGGGGTCAAGGTCAAGGTCAAAGGTCAAGGTCAAGGTCATCCAAGATGGCCGCCGTTACGTCACAATCCAAGATGGCGGACAGACAATCACAATCCACCGCCTGACGCCTGTTTCAGGAGGAACTATTATATACTACTCATACGTATTTTAGGTACTATGACAAATAAAAAAAATTAGTTTCACTAACATTCTTAGGTTTTTATTGTGTGGATAGTTTCAAGTTTAATATTATGTAGGTACATAAATTCTTAAACTTATAAATTTCTTCGAAATTTATTCATTCTATTTGTCAATATTGTTATTTTTTTACAGTACCTACTTATTTGCAAGGAGTTTGGTTTAGTGTTTAAAATTTATCTGCTGAGCGTCAAGAATCTTAGGGCTACTGAGCCCGAAGACCAGAAATATTTATCAATTATGTAATATATTGTTGAAAAATTTGAATTTAAATATTTCAGGAAAGTTGATTTTTTTATTAATTATAATAGTTACGTGTAATTGCCAATTTCCTTTATTTCATATTAAACATTATATTTGGTTGAGTATGAGATAATTTTATTTATGTATGTTTTAATTTCATTTAATTTCTTATAGGTATTATAGTCTTACCTACCTACTTCTATTAAATTTCAGGCGGATGTTAACATTGTCATTTTAGTTGTATAATTTTTTTGTCAAATTAGTTGTTATTTATACTTTTTGTTTCATTTTGGACTATGTTTTTTTATACTTAATTCAAAGATTTGTGGTGTGTACAGGGAGTGATGTCTCTATTAATTTCTATACTCCTTTGGATAAGTGGAATATTGCCACCACAGTTTTACATATAAAGAAATCCTACAAGATGGACAAAATAAGCTAAAAAAAATGACATAATGATATGTTGTCCTCCTATTAAGAGCTAAAATTGACAGACATGAAAGTTTCGTCAGTTAGTGTCAATAAGAAAATGGTTATGTAAATTATGACAAATAAATATAGTTTCACAAACATCCTTAGTTTTTTTTTTTTTTTTTTTTGGTGTGTATAGGCTGGACCGATTTTGATGAAATTTTTTGTGTGAGTTCAAGGGGATTCGAGGATGGTTTGGATTCACAATTGGATATTTTATCTCGATTCTGAGTTAAGAAAAAACTAAAAAAAAACGCTTTAAAAGCAAAAAAAACTAAGCATTGTTGATAATTAGCCTCCATGGCAACGGGCTTTTTCAAAATTAAGAAGCAAGAAAATAAAAGTACACGTTTTTCATCTAAAATTTGTTACAATAAATCGTTTTCGGTGATAATTAAAAATTTTATTTTCAATAAATAACTCATATTCGTTGTGGATTACTTGAGTTTGTTTCAATTTGGTCCACTGGAAAATTGTTATTTAACTAATTTTTCATTTATAAGTAGTTGTTAATTTTGGAATGTTTTACGTTCGATCCGGTAGACTGCGCTACCATCGCAGCATCAAATATTAAATAAAATTCTATTTTAATTTCAGTTTGTCCCGACAGTTGGTGCTGCGATCAAATTGAGAAAAATATTTGAAATTTTGTGTTATTATTGTGTTCGTTTAAGTCGTGTGCTAATTAAAATATTAACTATGAATAGAAATTGATGTTTGAAGAGTTTTGAAGTGTTCCTAAAAAACGATACTTTTTGCGAATTTAGGGTGGAATCGAAGTAAGTATATTTAGTATAAATTTTTTATCAAATTTACACGTGAGTTTTATAACAACCAACCTAACCTAAAAATTTATTTGTGTAGCTCATTAATTTCATTATAAATTTTTTAAATTGTTATTATTATTCATGTTTTAAATTAAAAAAATTATTAAAAAATTAGAAAAAATTCTATTAAAAATTACATACTTTAAAGAAATTATTCATTTTCAAAACTAAGAAGCAAGAAAATAAAAGTACACGTTTTTCATCTAAAATTTGTTACAATAAATCGTTTTCGGTGATAATTAAAAATTTTATTTACAATATATAACTCATATTCGTTGTGGATTATTTAAGTATATTTCGTATACATTTTTCATCAAATTTACACGTGTGTTTGTTAACAACCATCCTAATCTCAAACTTATTTGGTAGCTTATTGACTTCATAACATATTTATCAATTGTTATTTTGTAAATAAAAATAATTATTTAAAAGAAAACTATCAAAAAATTAAAATTCATTTTAAAAGTTTTTTGCGAATTTAGGGTGGAATCGAAGTAAGTATATTTTGTATAAATTTTTTTTATCAAATTTACACGTGAGTTTTATAACAACCAACCTAACCTAAAAATTTATTTGTGAAGCTCATTAATTTCATAATAAATTTTTTAAATCGTTTTTATTATTCATGTTTTAAATAAAATTACACGTTTTTTATCTAATTTATTAAATTTACACGTGAGTTTTATAACAACTAACCTAACCTAAAAATTTATTTGTGTAGAACATTAATTTCATAATAAATTTTTTAAATTGTTTTTATTATTCATGTTTTAAATAAAATTACACGTTTTTTATCTAAAATTTGTTATAATAAATCTTTTTTGTTAATTAATTAAAATTTCATTCTCAATAAAAAAAAACTCACATTCGTTGCGTATTATTTTACAGTATTTTTTTTTTTTTTCAGAAAAATGCCACGTCTTCGAGGAAGAGCCAGAAATATTGGTCGACGTACTCCGAACGCGCAATTGGTCAATGATCGTCGAATAAATAGAACAGATGAAGAACACTCGGCGTATAATGCAAATCTGAGATATCAAGTTGCATCTACACGTGCGAATGAAAATTCAGTACAACGCACTCGACGTCTTCGTGCTAATGCAGTAAGACAACGAGAGGCACGTCAACAAGCGACGGATGCACATAGAGAACGTAACCAACGCCGGATGCAAAATGTTCGAGCATTGACAAGAGCATCACTCAATCGCCTTGCGTTTGAATATGATCCTGAAATCAACTATTCGTCACATGCATTAATCTCGATTGGTAGTATGGACAAAAAGTATCAACATTGTCATGCTTTCAAGTACAAAGGTGAATCAGCTGGTTTATGTTGCGCATCTGGAAAAATTTCACTGCCATCGCTAAATCCACCGCCGGAACCTTTAAAAAAAACTTTTAGCTGGCACCACATCTCAATCGAAATTGTTTTTGCGAAAAATTCGTAAATTAAATTCATGTTTCCAAATGACATCATTTGGAGCAACAAAAATTGTTCATAATGAAGATGGTCGTAATTTCGAATCTACATTCAAAATTCAAGGTCAAGTGTACCACCAAATTGGTTCATTGCTCCCAATGCCTGATGCCGATCCAAAATTTTTACAAATTTATTTTATGGGCAATGAGGAGCAATAATCACACACACGCTGCGCTTACAACTATATAGAGCAGATGGAGGAACGAGAAATTGTGGACATTTTGGAAACGTTTTTGCAAAACCATAACCATTGTTGCAATTGTTCAAGACTTTTTCTAGCAGACTGCAAAACGACAACTACGCCATTATTATTAAAGCAGACAAAGTGCCCTACGGAGAGCACGCAGGCACATATAATGTTCCAACTATTAATGAAGTTGCAGAGTTGTTATGGCTGGTGACCCATGTGAACGTCGGGACATTTGCATTCAACGCAGAGATAATACGATGCAAATAATTCAAGACAATCATCGTTCTTACGATGCATTGCAGTATCGGTTGATATTTTGGGAAGGAGAAGATGGATACCATTTAAATATTAAACAAAGGAATCCAACTACAGGTACAACTTATAGACTATCTTGCAGATTTTTTTTTCCAAATAATTGCTGTATCTCTCAAATATATAATATATTTATTTGCAGGTGAAGAACTGATCAAGAAAGTTAGTGCTATGAACTTCTACGCATATCGATTGATGATTCGTGCTAATGAAGACAATACCATTCTCCGATGCAGACAGCTATTTCATCAGTATATTGTCGATATGTACGTAAAAATCGAAAGTGAGAGATTACGATATATAAAATTTAATCAAACAAAACTTCGTGCTGAGGAGTACATTCATTTGCGTGACGCCGTTATTGGTAACGTAGATGCATCTAATGACATCAACAACATCGGTAGCGCATATATTCTCCCATCATCATACATTGGTAGTCCGCGTCATATGCAAGAGTATATTCAAGACGCCATGACTTACGTACGTGCATATGGCCGACCAGATCTTTTTATCACATTTACGTGTAATCCAAACTGGGATGAAATTCAAAGTTGGTTGTTGCCAGGTCAAACATCGATGCATCGCCATGATATCACTGCACGTGTTTTTAAACAAAAATTAAAATCTTTGATGAATTTGATTACACATCACTCGGTATTTGGTGAAACATGTTGTTGGCTTTACTCTGTTGAATGGCAAAAACGAGGTTTACCTCATGCGCATATTTTGATTTGGTTGGTGGATAAAGTACGCTCAGAAGAAATCGACAAAATTATTTCAGCTGAAATTCCACATCCGAATGTTGATCAAGAATTGTTTGACATTGTAACTACTAATATGATCCATGGTCAATGTGGTACTCTAAACATGATGTCACTATGTATGGACAATGGAAAATGTACGAAACGTTTTCCAAAACCATGCCAATCTGATACTATCACCAATATTGACGGTTATCCATCTTACCGGCGTAGAGACGTAGACAATGGCGGTCAATCATATGAATTGCGTCTGTCAAACGTTGTGACAGTAGATATTGATAATCGCTGGGTAGTTCCATATTCACCATTGCTGTGCAAAACCTATAAAGCGCATATTAACGTTGAAATATGCAGTCAGTGAAATCTATAAAATACATTTGTAAGTATGTTCACAAGGGCAGTGATAAAGCTGTATTCGCTGTTCAAAATGTAAATGACAATGACGAAATTACACGTTATCAAATTGGTCGATACATAAGCAGAAACGAAGCTATTTGGCGCATTTTTACGTTTCCTATACATGAAAGGGATCCTGCTGTTATACATTTAGCTGTGCATATTGAAAACGGACAGCGTGTTTACTTTACAGAACAGACTGCACTACAACAAGCTTTAACGGCTCCAAAAACAACTCTTACTGAATTTTTCAACTTTTTTTGCCGACAAGATGTTGTTGGTCAATTCGCAAGGACATTAATGTATACTGATGTTCCTAAATTTTTTTACGTGGAATAAACAATCAAAAAATTGAGAACCACGGAAACGAGGCATTCCAGTCCCAGGATTCACCGACATATTTATGACAAATACTTTAGGTCGAATATATACAGTTCATCCTAAGCAACGCGAATGTTTTTTTTTGCGTTTGTTATTGGTTAACGTTCCTGGACCAACATCTTTCCGATATTTGCGAAAAGTCAATGGTACTTTATACGACACTTTCTTTAATGCGTGTCGTGAGTTACATTTATTGGAGGATGATAACCATTGGGATCTCACACTTGCAGATGCAGCACTGAGCTCATCTCCACAACAAATTCGTCAATTATTTTCAATAATATTGACAACGTGTTTTCCGTCTGAAGCATCTGCTTTGTGGGACAAATATAAAGACTCAATGAGTGAGGATATTTTACATCGGATTAGAATTACTAATCATAATCAAAATATTGAAATCTCCGCAGAAATATATAATGAGTCATTAATAATTATTGAGGATATTTGTATTCTTATTTCGAATATGCCGCTCATCCATTTCGGCATGCCAGCGCCGAACCGCCCAGCAGTAGATACCATCAACAGCGATGTTCAACGGGAACACCACTTCGATAGAACTTCTTTGGCTACTTTTGTTGCCAATAATGAACAATTGCTCACTGCTGAGAAACGAAATGTATATGATCAAATTAATGTATCAATTGCAGCGCAACAAGGTGGATTCTTTTTTTTTTTTGGATGCACCAGGTGGTACTGGTAAAACATTCCTCATTTCATTGATACTTGCGCGCATCCGATCACAAAATAATATTGCATTGGCTATTGCTTCATCAGGAACGGATGGCGCATTCAGCGCTTAAATTACCTTTGAATGTTCACACAAATCCCGAAGCAATGTGTAACATAGAGAAGCATTCAGGCATGGCTCAAGTTTTGAGAAAATGCAAAATTATTATCTGGGATGAATGTACCATGGCCCACAAGCATTCGCTTGAAGCTCTCGACAGGTCCCTGAAAGATATCAAGGATAATACTAGGCTTTTCGGTGGTGCTCTATTGTTGCTGTCTGGTGATTTCAGACAAACATTGCCAGTCATTCCACGCGCGACATATGCAGACGAAATAAACGCATGTTTAAATGAATCTTATCTATGGCGAAGTGTCAGCAAATTATGCCTTACTATTAATATGCGCGTTCAACTTCAAAATGATCCATTAGCGTCAAGATTCTCTGAACAATTGTTGGATATTGGCAATGGTAAAATTGAATTGTATGAAGATACACAATATATTCGACTTCCAGAGAATTTTTGCAACATGGTGGCTACCAAAGATGAGTTAATAAACAGTATCATTCCAGATTTGAGACATAATTGTACTAATCATGGATGGCTACGAGAGCGAGCAATTTTAGCTGCGAAAAATTTGGATGTTGATGCCATCAATTTCAAAATACAGCAATTACTGCCTGGTAATGAAACTACATTTAAATCGATCGACACTGTTGTTGATCCTGATGAAGTTGTTAACTATCCTGTAAAATTTTTAAATTCATTAGATTTACCCGGAATGCCACCACATAATTTGCGACTGAAGGTTGGTTCACCTATAATTTTGCTTCGAAATTTGAATGCTCCGAAATTATGTAATGGGACGCGATTAGTTATAAAAAAATCATGGGCAACATTCTTGAAGCTACTATTTTGAGTGGAAAATTTCAAGGTGAGGTTGTATGCTTCTACCACGGATCCCAATGATTCCTTCAGATTCGCTTATACCATTCAAACGTTTACAATTTCCAATCCGCTTGGCATATGCTATGACTATAAATAAGTCACAAGGCCAAACCATGAAAATTTGTGGCTTAGATTTTGAAAATCCGTGTTTTTCTCACGGTCAATTATATGTTGCGTGTTCCAGAGTTGGAAAACCATCGAATTTGTTTGTTTATACACCTCAAGGATTAACTAAAAATATTGTACATCCAATAGCATTAAGATAAATTAAGTTTTTGTAAATTAATAAATAATTGTTATAAAATAGTTTCATTATAAGATTGTTTACCTTTACTTAAAAGAAGTTAAAGTTTGTATTTACGATGCTGTTATTGCCACACTCCACGGATAATATCCCAACCTGTAATCAGTCATTTCATTCACTTAAAATTTTCGGTGACGCCTAGAAATATCCGTGTCAATAATCATAGACAGTGGCTGCTATTATCCAGTCTACAAATTTCATCCGTGGAGTGTGGTAATAGATGCATCTTTTTAGTTAACACAGCTTCTACAATTCACTTCACTCATACAGTATATGCATACTTACACACACAGTATATACTCACATGCTACCGATCGGTCGAATTTGTATAAGTGTACATGTAATAAAGTTAGATATTAAAATAACTCTTGAATAATAATTTTCATCAAAACAGTCCAGATTGTTACAGCTTATTGAAGAATGTTTGAAATTTTCGAATTAACGACGTGTGTACAGGACAACGTCTGTCGGGTCTGCTAGTATCTTTATATATATATTTCTTGTGTGCGTGTGTATGTCACTGAACTCCTCCTAGACGGCTGGACCGATTTTGATGAAATTTTGTGTGTGAGTTCACGGGGATTCGAGGATGGTTTAGATTCACAATTTGGTCCACTGGAAAATGTTTATTTAATAAATTTTTTATTTATAAATTGTTGTTGATCTTTGAATGGTTTAGGTTTACAGTATATATGTGTGTGTGTTGTGTATTTATTTATGTGTTGTTGTTAATCTTTGGATGGATTTTATGAATTGTTGTTATTACATTAAAATTAAAATAGAATTGGTTATTGAGATTATTATATTATTATTTAATGAAATAACATTTTAAAGTGTAATTAAAAATATAGGTGCAAATTTGTGAGGTGCAGTATTGAAGTGAGTATTTACCATGATTTTTCGTGATTTTAATTATGTATACACGTGAATTCAATACCAATAAACTTAACCTCCAAATTTAAATTGTCAGTTCTCATTTTATTCTACATATTAAAATGTAATAAAAAATATACATTGTGCAAAATATGTAAGGTGCAGTATCAAAGTGAGTAGTTAACACGATTTTTCATTACTTTTAATTATGTATAGACGTGCATTCAATAACAATAAGTTTATCCTACAATTTTAAATTGTTAGTTCTCATTTTATTCTATGCAACTTATGACGTATTGATGTCTCTTTGAAAATAAAAATATAAGTTTGTAAAATAAATTATAACAATTATATAATTTAAATTACTTATAGTAATTATAGTTTAAAGTATATTTAAAATTGAAGTTTTGTATTTTTTAATTTATAGTTTTTTTTAAATTATGATTTTTGGATTTACAACGTCTGAACAGGACACCGTCTGTCGGGTCCACTTTAAAGTGTGTGTTCAGGTGGATTTAAAAATTGTTTAGATTCACAATTCAAGCCGATAAATAATATTTGTAATTAATTAATTAATTAAATTAATGTTGTTGTTGAACGATCGATGTTTTACATAGGATCCGGTCGGAAGCGCTGTGGTCGCGTTATCAAATATTCAAAAATATTTTATTTTAATTTCAGTTCGACCCGGCAGATGGTGCTGCGATTATATTCAGGGAAATTTCCTGTAAATTTTCAAATTTAAAACGTTTGAATAAAACAACGTCTGTTGGGTCCGCTAGTATATATATATATATATATATATATATATATATATATATATATATATATATATATATATATTTCTTGTGTGCGTGTGTATGTCACTGAACTCCTCCTAGACGGCTGGACCGATTTTGATGAAATTTTTTGTGTGAGTTCACGGGGATTCGAGGATGGTTTAGATTCAAAATTGGATATTTTATTTCGATTCTGAGTTAAGAAAAAACTAAAAAACCACGCTTTAAAAGCAAAAAAACTAAGCATTGATGATAATTAGCCTCCATGGAAACGGGCATTTGCATTGTTGTTGCCTTCTGCGTAACCATGGGAAAGGTTTTTGGTAACGGCAGTGGCGTGCCCAAGAGGAGGGGTATGTATAATGAGAAGATACTAAATGTCCAGCGTAGAAATACTTACCGCCATATCCATATCTCACAAAAAGTACATTTGGGCAGGACAATGTCTGTCGGGTCCGCTAGAAAGATATATAGAGATATATATGTAGTATAAATAGAAAGATAGAGAGAGTTGTAGAGATATACATAGAGAGATAGAGAATTAGAGAGATAAAGAGAGATGCTTAGTATACGTTTAAAAAATTACAAAAAAAATTGATTGAGGCATTGCAACGCATGCCGGGGATTATCTAGTATATATATATATATATACATGGGCGTAGATCTGGTAAATAAAAGGGGGGGGGGGGTCAAGGGGCCCGGGCCTCCCTGGAATTAAGGAGCGCTTCACTTAGGGGTCACCCTTGCGCTTGCAAAATCGTATCTGTGAAAAACTAGACTGATAAACGTAAACGTCAAAAATATTTTTTAATAGAAATCTTTAAGTACATTATAAAGTATTTAGCTTATTGCATATATGCAGGCAAAATTATGGGCAGTATACAACATACAAGCACTCTATGCGGAGATTACTTCTGTCAGTTAAAACCCACGCGCGAAATCTCGGGCCGCCCGAATCCTTCATATTTGCATCCTGTATATGTTTATACAGCCTTACCAACTTCTAGCTCTCAAATGATTTCACAACATTTATTATGCCTACTGCAATGCTGAGAGAGAATAGTTAAGTGCGTTATAGGTATCAAAAAGAAGTAAAACTTCTAAGTCGCGTACATAAGTGCACGCCAACGTTTTTGTTTGCTTTGCATTCCTTTTATTAAACTTTAATTAAACACTTATGTAATATGTTTACAGACCACCTCGACGCGGCTTTGCCTCGAGAGCTAAAGTAGCTCACTATATATAGACAAGTTGAGTCTAGCCTCGAGTGAAATGAATACGCGAAATAACTGTGACTCTACTAATAACCGTTTGTCCAATTACGAGTTTCATTGAAGTGTTCTAAAAGCTCGCTATGTTATCACCCGAAATGTGCAGTCCCTAACTACAGCTAATATACAGGATTAAACTGAATTCGACTGGCAAAATTCGGTTACAGATTAATAATTATCATAAGTTATACGACTTATGGTCTTAGATGCTTCCCGAGTCTGTTATACATAAATACAGGAAAAATTATTTTATTCATTTCGCTATACGCTAAAATTGAAATATTTATACCATTTTGCTGGGTCTGCTATTGGACTCTGGGTCATTGAGAAGCCTTCAACCAGAGAAATGTCAAATCAGGTCTCACAAGTCATTAGCTGGTGACACGTGTCCGAGTGTGCAGAGAATTGTGGAATCCATCAGAGACGTCACTGATCTCGCGAACTTTTCCGGTCTCTAGTAATAAGTCTTTGAAATTGGGGCTGGAGAACACTTTTACTGTAAATATTAAAGTATTCAAGACAGATCACTGAGTGAATTATGTACAACCACCGTGAATTATGTGCCATTGGAAAAATTAATTCATTGAAATAATTCTGAGTAAATCCTTTATTTGACACATTTTTGTGAAATGTTACAACCCCTAATTATTTTAATGATATAATTTATCTACAGCCACAAAATTGTGGTGATTGTAGAACCTAATTCAATCAAACACTATCCAGATTATCTGTGTTTCAACTTAAATATTTTCTTTATTACTTATAATAAAAATGTTGTGTAGCCCCAACTTTCACAGACGTATACCAGCATTAGGAAGCACTTCAGTCCAAAAACCACATGGAGGCTTTCAACTTATTTAGTTTCGATGATTCGGCAGCCAAATTTTGTTGGTCGAATTCGCTCTAATACTGTATAGTAGGCATATATATCATAGTAAAATGATATTTATTATTAAATAATCTAGCAGTTGAGTAGTAGCTTCCCGTCAGAGTGGCAGCTATCCCAGCATGTACTTCAAAGGCGCAGGGGAATATACACATTTGTCTGGTGAATCTAAACGTCGGGCCAGGTATTCGACAAACCTGCGATGATTAAATATCGACAAACCCTCCAGCGCGGTGTGGCCTACCAGGGGGGAAAAATATTGAAATACTGTCTAAGCGAGCCGTAGGGAATCATTAGGCCCACCCGTGGGGTTGCGAGCCTGGTCGTCAAAGTGGTAGGGGTTGTAGGTGCGTAGTTCAGGTTTCCGCCGCAGCTGTCACGCTTTAATTGGCTGACAATCCAGCGAGCCGCCTGCACCACCCTTTCCAACGGGGCAAACTACAACGGCTCAGGATTTCAGTTGAGGTTTGGAAACAAGCAAGGGGGGAGGGGGATGCCAGGCCGTGATTACGAAATTATTTCACTTGGCAATGCATTGGCCCCTACACGAACACACACTCGCTCCACGGCTATGATTCGCTGATTGAATCAACCGCAGCGCTGTCAGGGGTGGGTGTAGGAGATGGGTGGGATGATGATGATGATGATACCGCCACCCTCTCTTCAGCCTCCCCTCTCACCCTCGCACGCGTATCGAGTTATCGACGGGGGCAGCGGTTAAAACAGTCCCCCACCCCAACACCCACCCCAACACCCACCGCTGCCGACAAGCCAAATTAGCAGTCGCCGGGTGAAATGCTAATGACGGGGAGCTCGCGGGTGCTGGACTGACGCGCGCTGCCCGGTCATGTCGATGGCACAACCCCCTCCCTCCCCGCCCTTTGCCATCACGTGAGGAGAGTCTAATAGTGCTGCCCGGCCGGTCAAATGCGCCGCGCCCTGTCCATCAGTCGCGGCCACACGCAATTGCGCCATCCCTGCCACGTGTAGGCAGACTGGCCTGACATCTTAATTTGATGGCAGGCTCGTCCGCCCTCTTATTTTGACGCGAGCCGTCAGCCGGGCGTTGCTAACCGGATTAATCACACACAGAATTGTTTTCCTCTTTCACATCTTGGCAGTTAAATTTCCCCTATGAATTTCATGCTCAAACACACACACACCTACACACACATACAGGTTGTGTCTGAATTCTACCGTCAAACTTCGGCTCCAGGTTCATCACTGCAAGATAAGTTTAAAATGTAAAATACGACTTACGACCTAAAGTCCTTCCCAAGAATGGTTGAAAATTTCCGTCTGCTAATCGAATGATTAGATAATCGACATAGCCACTTTACTATTCCGGCATCAAATTATAGCGGCGTGTGCGGAAAGAACGTTTTTTTCGCGTTCACATGTGTAGTTGAAAAAGCAAATTTCATATATTTATCACGCGTGGCATTATTTTAAAGAACTCTGAGTTAAGTTTAGTACCTGCGTTTCATATTAGAAGGTTATTTGCAACAGGAGAACACGTGAGTTTGCTCGTTACCGAAGTTAGATGTTTACTCATCATTGGCGAGTACTGAAACATGCGGTTACATTTTCTTCTTATTTTTATATACATTAATGATAAAGCGTTCGAACTTTGATAAAGAAAAAAATTGTAATTGGTTTTCTTAAATATTTTATCAGTTAAATATAGGTATATCCTAACTTTTAAAACATATAATAAATTATTTTTGATAAGGTCTCACGGAAACGCGCAAATGCTTAAGGGCGGGAGCAAGGCCTTCACATGAGCGTGAGGGCTTAGCGATCACGGCTACAGAGAGTTTCTGGCAGTTTCGCGTGACTCTCAACCAGTGAGGCTGGGTGGTGCAATTATCATAGCCCATTGGGCTTGGAATCTCCAAATTTCACCAGCGAGGCTTAAAAATAAAACCTCCCTGAAGGCTCTCAGTAGATCGCCAGTCTATACCTGAACCTCAAAACCACCAAATTTATAAAATGCCATTAAGCAATTATAAATGTTAAATGCTTGCTAAGAAGTTTTAATTCAATCAATTTTTTTAAAATAAAATATTAAACAAGACATTTTTCTGTAGCTCTAATACAATATGCATTTATGTTGTGACAAATTTGACGGTAATAATGGTATCAATATCATTTAATGTCGATGCTGCTAATAAAATTGAAACATTATTTTTTACAGTTAATTAAATATACTTTTTCTCAACGCAATCACCTTTAACATTTTAGATAAATATTTAATTTCAGTCACTGTTACTCACAAAAAAGCTTTATATTGACAGCAAAAAGAACTGCATCGCTTTCGGTGTTTGAAAATTTAAGAATTTGGACGGAATAATAAATATTTAAAGTCACAAAACGTTGGTGGTCGTTTTAAAGTTATAGATTATTTACATAATAGGTAATAAATGTATTATATTTTGGTGTCAAAGTTATTTCCACCGAAACGACAGTAGTACTTCACCTCTGAACTGACTACGAATATAGTAAATTTGTTCTCATTAACTCCTACGGCTGGCACCTTTCGGCCAAGTTAACGATGGAGAAATATGACTTTCAAAGAGGACAAAATAACTCTTTAGTAATTTCAGTGTCATATCTGTAATGGTTAGCAAGGGACAGTTTTTATTGATTCCTCCAACTGCCAAAAAAAAGAAAATAAAAGGCTCAAGAGTTTATCTTCCCACCGAGTGCAAGACCTGCCAGTCTGGATGACTCTATACAATGGCTGCGACCGGTTTATCTTCCTCCTTTTAGTGCCAGGATCGGCCGTTATTTCACTCCGTTATGTTAACTTTTGTTACCATCCACAGCGGTTTTTATCTTTGTCTTTCTCAGACATCCCCCCACCCACACCGCTACTTACCATGTTCCACCTCCCGACCCCTTGCTGACCTCGCCAGCAGGTTTTGTGTCTTCATTTCTTCCGATACGCTTCCATCCCCTGCAGGGCTGGCTTCAATTGCGCCGTCATTTCCGGCTCATGATAAAGCACCATAACTTCCCCCGGCACTCTTCCGGCTCTCGGGCTCGGGACGTGAACACGCGGCTGTGACTAAAGTTGGCTGTAGGCATGCCCTCTCGCCGGTACATCTGGTTCATTATTCCGCAGCTGGATGGGCACACGCGTTTAAATCTCTGTATGCTCATGCCTGCGACAAAGATGTGATACATGGCAACGATTTCCTTCGTGATGGGGTTATAACTAAAACTATCTTTTACACTAGTAGTATGTAAATGGGGCTCCGAGCGCAGGTTGCAGGTAGTGGAGCCGGAGCCGGTGTCCACCATCTTAAATTGTGACGTCACGGCGGCCATATTGGATGTTTGTGACCTTGACCTTTGACCTTGACCTTGAATTTGATCATCAAAATGGCCAAAATCCGCCAAAATTGGGCAAAATTTGCCCAAAATTCCTCAAAATTCGCCAAAATTTCCATTTCTGTGGAAAAACGTTCCGCTAAAAAATCACAAAAATTTTAATAAATTGAAAATTCCCGTTTTCGAGGGAAAAATTTCCCGTTTCGAGGGAAAAATTCCCGGTTTTAGTCCTTAAAAAACCCAGCGGCTGAAAATTCCTAAAACTGGCTTCAAACTCCTAAGAGTTTGCCGCTTATAAGCCATTTCTAGGAATAAGGATACCATGACCGCCATTTTGAATGATGACGTCACCGTTGCAATTTCCGTTACGGTCGCCATCTTTAAAATATTTATTTATTATCCGTTTTAACGAAAAAAAATTTAAAATTTATAAAAAAATTCAATTAATAAAAATTTAATAAAATATTTATAAAAAATATACTTTTACGACACGGAGTTCGGAGTCCTCGGTTCGAACCCGACGAGTGCAAAAAAAAATAAAAATTGCGACCGATCCTTCTCTCGTGGTGGCTGCAGGCAGACTGACTCCCACCACTTTTTTTTTCAAAGCATATATAACGTCATCTAGTATGACGCCATGTCCGCCATCTTGTCTTCGATGATGGAAGCCATCATCATTGTATCGTCGGCGAGAGTGCGCTGACGCCATGTTAGTTTAATTCTTATCCGCTAGAGTGCAGTAATCATTTATTACTGTGACACCCGCCATCTTGAAATGTGGCCGCCGTCTTGAAATGTGGCCGCCATCTTGAAAATCCGTAATTATTTAGCTAGGAATTCGGGAAAAGTTCCAAAATTCATTAAATAAATCACTCATTAATTTACATATTTATTCGATCGATTCCTGTCCTCGGTTCGATACCCGATCGATGCAATAATGTTTAATTTTATGAAAAAATAATAATTTCAATAAAACACGTTCAGCATTCGTAAAGAGACTTTAAATCCTCTACTACCATCATCCTATCAAACATCACGACCACCATAATGGAAATTTGTATTTATCGAACCATAAATTTATAAAAGTATTAAATTCATACAAAATCAAACATTAATTTACCTATTGAATAGTTACTTGGTTCGATCCCTGGCCGATACAAAAAAATAAAATAAAACATCAATTTAACATAATAGTAACAGGTTCGAGGAATTACACAACACAAGTTCTTTTACAAACATAATATTTATTACATAATTTCTATTCTACTACAGGATCATTTGCGAAAGCCAGCAATCTTATAATCATTTAGTTCCGCAGCGGTGTGAAATGACTAATTCATAGCTCCAATCGGTTTATACTAGACAGAGTCCAGCCAGAACCTTTACAGACATAGTCCACCTCTTCTTGACAGAGTTTCCGGATACCGTGTTTAACAGTTTGCTTCACATCGTTAGAACTGTAAATTACTGCAGCCGATGTCTTGAATGCACACTTCTTCACTTTGTCATCGAACGGATATGGCTTTCCATATATACAGTCCAAATACAAGTTATATTTCAAAGATCCGTTTGTTGCTACGTCATCAGTAAGCTGATTGATTATGTCCTGTCTGATATCATCAAGAAAAGTACAAATGTCCTTCCACTCACCGAACGTATTTAGATAATAGTAGTCCTTCAATGTTCCACGAAACGCAGTCTGCGCCAAGTAGAAGCCATTATCGTTCACTTGTAATGCTCCAAACACTGTCTTAGGTTTAGGTCCATGTTCAAACATCATAGCAATCGGTTGCTGCGCATCTGTTTTTTTGGTTGTACGCTTTCTTGTCTCCAATCTAAAGCGAGGAGTCGAAATGTCGCAGGTAGTTCAGCAGTAGGAGCACAGACTCCACCTTTACATTTTTTCGCATGATGTCGCAAACTGTCAATTCGAGTAAACCATTTAAGACACTCATCACAGCGAAACTTCAAACGAGAGGGATTCTTCGTGCAGTTGCTCCGCTCATGTCTTCGTGCATCATGGGAAAATGCGAACGACGTATCACAGTAGCTGCAAGGATACCGTGGTGATGAAGACGATCCTTTCAGACCTGATCCAGATACAGGCGTTGCAACAGTAGTACCATTTCCAGGCATACTCTTATGAACATCGATGCATCGTTGTTGCACCGAAACCTTTGCTTTCTGCCGCACAACAGGACCTTTACATGTCTTCATGTGCGTTTGCATATTTTTTTTTCTAGCAAACTGCTTATGACATTTCTCACAAACAAACATTTTATGATAGAGGTTCTTGGCACATTCTCTCTTCTCATGCCGTCGAGCAATGTTGCTGTTTGAGAAAATCTTGTTGCTGTAACAGCACCGATGTTCGCTAGTTGTCAAATCAGCATCCATAGAAGTCTCCATCGAGGTCGTATCGTCGATCGTCGTGGTTTCATGCACATCCAGCTCTGTAGTCATTAAGCTATCTTCTGCTGGTGGTATCACATCTGTTGAAATCTCCTCCAATGTTGACTTCGTCGTTGTCAACGGGATCTGCTCCATCATCTTCGTCGCTGACGTCAAAGTTCCCGTAGTCGATGGTACATCCTCCATCGAGTACGACGTTAAAGTCGGTAAAGATGCCATCGAGTTGGCAAGAACAGGTAATTACGTGATTTATGCACCAGATTAAACAAACTAGGTGATCCTTACACCGCCGTCGTCAGTAACAAACTGAGCGTCCTGCTGTCTAGGACTCGCTTATATACATGCACCGTATGGAATAATACGCTAGTCAAATCAAGAACCATCTACAATAATACTAGAGTCAAAACAACATTAAAAATAGAAGCACCGACAACGAAAAGACAGCACATTTGGAAGCACCGACAACGAAAAGGCAGCACATTTGGAAGCACCGACAACGAAAAGGCGGCACATTTAAAAGCACCGACTACGAAAAGGCAGCACATTTGGAAGCACCGACTACGAAAAGGCAGCACATTTGGCAGCACCGACAACGAAAAGGCAGCACATTTGGAAGCACCGACAACGAAAAGGCAGCACATTTGGAAGCACCGACAACGAAAAGACAGCACATTTGGAAGCACCGACAACGAAAAGGCAGCACATTTGGAAGCACCATCAACGAAAAAGCAGCACATTTGGAAGCACCGACAACGAAAAGGCAGCACATTTATAAGCACCGACAACGAAAAGCCAGCACATTTGGAAAGCAACGACAACGAAAAGGCAGCACATTTGGAAGCACCGACAACGAAAAGGCAGCACATTTGGAAGCACCGACAACGAAAAGGCAGCACATTTGGAAGCACCGACAACGAAAAGGCAGCACATTTGGAAGCACCGACAACGAAAAGGCAGCGCATTTGGAAGCACCGACAACTAAAAGGCAGCACCATCATCTAAAAGGCCGCACATTTGTCATTGGCTCCAATATTTATTGGCCCCAATGTTCATTGGCTCCATTATTCATTGGTTCCATCAGTCTATTGATTCCATCAGTCTAGTGACTCCATCAGTCATGGCTCGTACAGTCATTGGCTCCAACTGTCTTTTGTCTCACCAACTCCAAATATATTTGGCTATAATTCTACGAGTCTAAGAGACTATGAGGCCACAAGGCTATGTGTCTTAAAGGATCTAGCTGGTTATGAGTTTTACATAGCTACGAGACTGCATGGCTAAAAGACCGCGTGGCTACGAAACTACATGTCTTTGAAGCTACAAGAATACAAGTCTACTCGGCTCCAACTACTCCAGCAGCATTATGTTATTATATTGCATGACAACTTGTTTACGTAGCTACAAGTCTACGAGGCTACTTGGCTACATAGCTACAATATACGAGGTCCCAAGACATCATTACTACGCGACAACGAGCCATGAGGTTACGAGACTACACGACTACGAATCTTCAATTTACGAGGCTGCGAGGCTACAGAGCTACGAAGCTTCTAGAACATGAGTTTACGAGACTGCGAGGATACAGGACTACAAGTCTACACGAGTACTTGACTACGAAGCTACAAGTCTACAAGGCTCCAATTGCAGCATCTGTCTTCGTCTGAATTTTCTCTTTGGCTCCAACTGCTACAGCAGCATTATGTTATAATAGTTCAAGGCTACTTGACTACGAAGCTACAAGTCTACATGGCACCACTTGCAGCATCTGTCTTCGACTGAATTTTCTGTTTGGCTCCAACTGCTACAGCAGCATTATGTTATAATAGTACAAGGCTACTTGACTACTTAGCTACAAGTCTACATGGCACCAATTGCAGCATCTGTCTTCGGCTGAATTTTCTCTTTAGCTCCAACTGCTACAGCAGCATTATGTTATAATAGTACAAGGCTACTTGGTTACGAAGCTACACATCTACAAGGCTCCAATTATCGTATCTGTCTTCGTTGGCATTTTCTCTTTTGCTCCCACTGCTCCAACAGCATTATGTTATATGATTCCATGGATTCTTTGTTACGTAGCTACAGGTCTACGAGGTTCCAATGCATCATGTTTACGAAGCTTCCAGAACAAAAGTTTACGAGACTGAGAGGCTACACAACTACGAAGCTTCCAGGACACAAGGCTACATGGCTACAAGACTACATGACTCTAACTGATTACAATAGCACCATTCAGTGGTGAGAGTTAGGTTATCTAATGCAAAGCAAATTGATGCAAATAGTTCTGGCTGTCATCAACTGATGTAGCCACGTGTTTCTTGCAGGTAAATATTAATTAGTTATTTTATGTGAGATGCGGGATGCTCACTAACGATCGCTAAAGAAGGAGGGCTTCGCTAGACATCAAGGAGAAGGAAGTTCGTCTTACATGTTAATGCTTCGCTGATGTCTCGTGGCATTTTATTTGACTGAGTAATGGTTGTTTATTTCTTTAATTCCACCTGGTAAAATTATTGCTAGTGTCAATTTATTAGCAGAAATTGACTAATAAAATGTAACTCTGAATAAAATGACATGACTCATTAAGTAAATATCCTTCATGCAGAGATCGATTTCTCACAAATAATCAGCAGCACTCGGAGAAAATCATTAGATGTCCAGCCAGGAATAACCAGAAGCACTTGGAGAAAACCATCAAATTAGTAACAATAATAATCAGGAGCACACTGAGAAAACGTAATGACAAGAATAATCGGGAGCACACGGAGAAAACCATACACATATTGAAAAGAATATTCATGAGCAAACATAACGACAAGAATAATCGGGAGCACACGGAGAAAACCACCACACGTTTTCTTTGATATCATAAAATTACAGGAAAAAAATGTTTTTTAAATAGCAAATAAATAATAAAAAATTTAAAATCTAAAAAAAAAAATACAAAAATACATAAACAGATTCTGCTAGCTTGTGAACTTCTCATTGTTGGGCAAAGATAGAGTTCAAGTACAAGCCAGAATTTTATGTATTTTTTGTATTATTTTTTTTACATTTAAAATTTTTTTATTATTTATTTGCAATTTATAAAATCTTTTTTTTTCCTGTAATTTTATGATATCAAAGAAAACGTGGTGGTTTTCTCCGTGTGCTCCTGATTATTCTTGTTAATAATTTGATGGTTTTCTCCAAGTGCTTCTGGTTATTCCTGGCTAGACATCTAATGATTTTCTCCGAGTGCTGCTGATTATTTGTGAGAAATCGATCTCTGCATGAAGGATATTTACTTAATGAGTCATGTCATTTTATTCAGAGTTACATTTTATTAGTCAATTTCTGCTAATAAATTGACACTAGCAATAATTTTACCAGGTGGAATTAAAGAAATAAACAACCATTACTCAGTCAAATAATATGCCACGAGACATCAGCGAAGCATTAACATGTAAGACGAACTTCCTTCTCCTTGATGTCTAGCGAAGCCCTCCTTCTTTAGCGATCGTTAGTGAGCATCCCGCATCCCACATAAAATAACTAATTAATATTTACCTGCAAGAAACACGTGGCTACATCAGTTGATGACAGCCAGAACTATTTGCATCAATTTGCTTTGCATTAGATAACCTAACTCTCACCACTGAATGGTGCTATTGTAATCAGTTAGAGTCATGTAGTCTTGTAGCCATGTAGCCTCGTGTCCTGGAAGCTTCGTAGTTGTGTAGCCTCTCAGTCTCGTAACCATGTGTTCTGGAAGCTTCGTAACATGATGCATTGGAACCTCGTAGACCTGTAGCTACGTAACAAAGAATCCATGGAATCATATAACATAATGCTGTTGGAGCAGTGGGAGCAAAAGAGAAAATGCCGACGAAGACAGATGCGATAATTGGAGCCTTGTAGATGTGTAGCTTCGTAACCAAGTAGCCTTGTAATATTATAACATAATGCTGCTGTACAGTTGGAGCTAAAGAGAAAATTCAGCCGAAGACAGATGCTGCAATTCGTGCCATGTAAACTTGTAGCTACGTAGTCAAGTAGCCTTGTACTATTATAACATAATGCTGCTGTAGCAGTTGGAGCCAAAGAGAAAATTCAGACGAAGACAGATGCTGCAATTGGAGCCTTGTAGACTTGTAGCTTCGTAGTCAAGTACTAGTGTAGACTTGTAGTCCTGTATCCTCGCAGTCTCGTAAACTTATGTTCTAGAAGCTTCGTAGCTCTGTAGCCTCGCAGCCTCGTGAACTTGAAGATTCGTAGTCATGTAGTCTCGTAACCTCATGGCTCGTTGTCGCGTAGTCATGATGTCTTGGGACCTCGTATAATTGTAGCTATGAAGCCAAGTAGCCTCGTAGACTTGTAGCTACGTAAACAAGTTGTCATGCAATATAATAACATAATGCTGCTGGAGTAGTTGGAGCCGAGTAGAATTGTATTCTTGTAGCTTCAACGACATGTAGTTTCGTAGCCACGCGGTCTTTTAGCCATGCAGTCTCGTAGCTATGTATAACTCGTAACCAGCTAGATCCTTTAAGACTCATATCCTTGTGGCCTCATAGTCTCTTAGACTCGTAGAATTATAGCCAAATATATTTGGAGTTGGTGAGACAAAAGACAGCTGGAGCCAATGACTGTAGCAGCCAATGACTGATGGAGTCACTAGACTGATGGAATCAATAGACTGATGGAACCAATGAATAATGGAGCCAATGAACATTGGAGCCAATGAATATTGGAGCCAATGACAAATGTGCGGACTTTTTGATAATAGTGCTGCCTTTTCGTTGTCGGTGCTTCCAAATGCGCTGCCTTTTCGTTGTCGGTGCTTCCAAATGTGCTGCCTTTTCGTTGTCGGTGCTTCCAAATGTGCTGCCTTTTCGTTGTCGGTGCTTCCAAATGTGCTGCCTTTTCGTTGTCGGTGCTTATAATTGTGCTGCTATTTCGCTGTCGTTGTTTTTACAAACGTGCTGGCTTTTCGTTGTCGGTGCTTCCAAATGTGCCGCCTTTTCGTTGTCGGTGCTTCCAAATGTGCTGCCTTTTCGTTGATGGTGCTTCCAAATGTGCTGCCTTTTCGTTGTCGGTGCTTCCAAATGTGCTGCCTTTTCGTTGTCGGTGCTGCCAAATGTGATGCCTTTTCGTTGTTGGTGCTTCCAAATGTGCTGCCTTTTCGTTGTCGGTGCTGCCAAATGTGCTGCCTTTTCGTAGTCGGTGCTTCAAAATGTGCTGCCTTTTCGTAGTCGGTGCTTCCAAATGTGCTGCCTTATCGTTGTCGGTGCTTCCAAATGTGCTGCCTTTTCGTTGTCGGTGCTTCCAAATGTGCTGTCTTTTCGTTGTCGGTGCTTCTATTTTAAATGTTGTTTTGACTCTAGTATCATTGTAGAAGGTTGTTGATTTGACTAGCGTACTATTCCATACGGTGCATGTATATAAGCGAGTCCTAGACAGCAGGACGCTCAGTTTGTTACTGACGACGGTGGTGTAAGGATCACCTAGTTTGTTTAATCTGGTGCATAAATCACGTAATTACCTGTTCTTGTGAACTCGATGGCATCTTTACCGACTTTAACGTCGTACTCGATGGAGGATGTACCATCGACTACGGGAACCTTGTCGTCAGCGACGAAGATGATGGAGCAGATCCCGTTGACAACGACGAAGTCAACATTGGAGGAGATTTAAACAGATGTGATACCACCAGCAGAAGATAGCTTAATGACTACAGAGCTGGATGTGCATGAAACCACGACGATCGACGATACGACCTCGATGGAGACTTCAATGGATGCTGATTTGATAACTAGCGAACATCGGTGCTGTTACTGCGAAAATATTTTCTCAAACAGCAGCAATGCTCGACGGCATGAGAAGAGAGAATGTACCAAGAACCTCTATCGTAAAATGTTTGTTTGTGAGAAATGTCATAAGCAGTTTGCTAGAAAAGATAATATGCAAACGCACATGAAGACATGTAAAGGTCCTGTTGTGCGGCAGAAAGCAAAGGTTTCGGTGCAACAACGATGCATCGATGTTCATAAGAGTATGCCTGGAAATGGTACTACTGTTGCAACGCCTGTATCTCGATCAGGTCTGAAAGGATCGTCTTCATCACCACGGTATCCTTGCAGCTACTGTGATACGTCGTTCGCATTTTCCCATGATGCACGAAGACATGAGCGGAGCAACTGCACGAAGAATCCCTCTCGTTTGAAGTTTCGCTGTGATGAGTGTCTTAAATGGTTTACTCGAATTGACAGTTTGCGACATCATGCGAAAAAATGTAAAGGTGGAGTCTGTGCTCCTACTGCTGAACTACCTGCGACATTTCGACTCCTCGCTTTAGATTGGAGACAAGAAAGCGTACAACCAAAAAAACAGATGCGCAGCAACCGATTGCTATGATGTTTGAACATGGACCTAAACCTAAGACAGTGTTTGGAGCATTACAAGTGAACGATAATGGCTTCTACTTGGCGCAGACTGCGTTTCGTGGAACATTGAAGGACTACTATTATCTAAATACGTTCGGTGAGTGGAAGGACATTTGTACTTTTCTTGATGATATCAGACAGGACATAATCAATCAGCTTACTGATGACGTAGCAACAAACGGATCTTTGAAATATAACTTGTATTTGGACTGTATATATGGAAAGCCATATCCGTTCGATGACAAAGTGAAGAAGTGTGCATTCAAAACATCGGCTGCAGTAATTTACAGTTCTAACGATGTGAAGCAAACTGTTAAACACGGTATCCGGAAACTCTGTCAAGAAGAGGTGGACTATGTCTGTAAAGGTTCTGGCTGGACTCTGTCTAGTATAAACCGATTGGAGCTATGAATTAGTCATTTCACACCGCTGCGGAACTAAATGATTATAAGATTGCTGGCTTTCGCAAATGATCCTGTAGTAGAATAGAAATTATGTAATAAATATTATGTTTGTAAAAGAACTTGTGTTGTTTAATTCCTCGAACCTGTTACTATTATGTTAAATTGATGTTTTATTTTATTTTTTTGTATCGGCCAGGGATCAAACCAAGTAACTATTCAATAGGTAAATTAATGTTTGATTTTGTATGAATTTAATACTTTTATAAATTTATGGTTCGATAAATACAAATTTCCATTATGGTGGTCGTGATGTTTGATAGGATGATGGTAGTAGAGGATTTAAAGTCTCTTTACGAATGCTGAACGTGTTTTATTGAAATTATTATTTTTTCATAAAATTAAACATTATTGCATCGATCGGGTATCGAACCGAGGACAGGAATCGATCGAATAAATATGTAAATTAATGAGTGATTTATTTAATGAATTTTGGAACTTTTCCCGAATTCCTAGCTAAATAATTACGGATTTTCAAGATGGCGGCCACATTTCAAGACGGCGGCCACATTTCAAGATGGCGGGTGTCACAGTAATAAATGATTACTGCACTCTAGCGGATAAGAATTAAACTAACATGGCGTCAGCGCACTCTCGCCGACGATACAATGATGATGGCTTCCATCATCGAAGACAAGATGGCGGACATGGCGTCATACTAGATGACGTTATATATGCTTTGAAAAAAAAAGTGGTGGGAGTCAGTCTGCCTGCAGCCACCACGAGAGAAGGATCGGTCGCAATTTTTATTTTTTTTTGCACTCGTCGGGTTCGAACCGAGGACTCCGAACTCCGTGTCGTAAAAGTATATTTTTATAAATATTTTATTAAATTTTTATTAATTGAATTTTTTTATAAATTTTAAAAATTTTCTCGTTACAATCGGATAATAAATAAAGAATTTAAAGATGGCGACCGTAACGGAAATTGCAACGGTGACGTCATCAATCAAAATGGCGGTCATGGTATCCTTATTTCTAGAAATGGCTTATAAGCGGCAAACTCTTAGGAGTTTGATGCCAGTTTTAAGAATTTTCAGCCGCTGGGATTTTTAAGGACTTAAAACAGGAATTTTTCCCTCGAAACGGGAAATTTTTCTTTCGAAAACGGGAATTTTCAATTTATTAAAATTTTTGTGATTTTATGGCGGAACATTTTTCCACAGAAATGGAAATTTTGGCGAATTTTGAGGAATGTTGGGCAAATTTTGCCCAATTTTAGCAAGTTTTGAGGATCAAATTCAAGGTAAAGGTCAAAGGTCAAGGTCACAACCATCCAAGATTGCCGCCGGGACGTCACAATCCAAGATGGCGGACACCGGCTCCGGCTCCACTACCTGCATCCTGCGCTCGGGGCCCCATTTACATACTACTTACACTTTCAACATTTTTCTTCTTACATAGTTTAAATGAGTTGGAAAAATAAGGTAGGAGGGTTGGGGGAACGCTGAAAACGCCAGTAGCTCAACCTAGACTTTTTATTTGCATAAGTTGGATCACTCGAGTTCCATTAAATACGTCTCGTTAGATCGGATTAAAAAATGTATCGGAGGGTTGACGGACTCAGCCAATCAGAATCGTGCCCAGCAGAAACAGAAATGGTAACCGTTTTAGTTGTAACGAAACATTGAAATGCAGGTGGTGAGTAGTATATAATAGGGCATCCGAGCGCACGGGTTCTGGGTGTGGATTGTGATTGTCGGTCCGCCATATTGGATTGTGACGTCACGGCGGCCATCTTGGAGGAGTGTAACGGGACACAGCGTAACGGGACAAGTTTGACATTGCCCTTTGACCCTCAAAATCCGCCAAAATTGGTCAAATTTGCCCAAAATTCCTCAAAATTCGCCAAAATTTCCATTTCTGTGAAAAAAAATTCCGCCAAAAAATCTCAAAAAATTCCACAATTCAAAAATTCCCGTTTTCGAGAGAAAAATTCCCGTTTCGAGGGAAAATTTCCCGTTTTTAGTCCTTAAAAATCCCAGCGGCTAGAAATGTCCATATGTAGGCTTAAGCATCCATGTCTACAGCCTACGATAAGCCTCTGACGTCATCATGGATTATGACGTCACCGTTGCAATTTTCGTTACTGCCGCCATCTTTAACTTTTTTATTTATTATCCGATTTTAATGAAAAAAAATTAAAATTTATAAAAAAATTCACTTAATAAAATTTAATGAAAAATATTTAAAAAACATGCATTTACGACACGGAGTTCGTAGTCCTCGGTTCGAACCCGGTGAGGGCAAAAAAATTAAAAATGGCGACAGGCTCCTTCCTCAATGGTGGCTGCAGGCAGACTGACTCCCACCACTTTATTTCAAAGCATATATATCGTCACCTAGTATGACGTCATGTCCGCCATCTTGTCTTTGATGCTGGAGACCACCATCTTGTTTTCGTCGGCGAGAGTGCGCTGACACCATGTTAGTTTAGTTCTTATCCGCTAGAGTGCAGTAATCATTTATTATTACTGTGACACCCGCCATCTTGAAATTTGACCGCCATCTTGAAAATCCGTAATTATTTAGCTAGAAATTCGGGAAAAGTTCCAAAATTCATTAAATAAATCACTCATTAATTTACATATTGATTCGATCGATTCCCGTCCTCGGTTCGATACCCGATCGATGCAATAATGTTTAATTTTATGAAAAAATAATAATTTCAATAAACCATGTTAAACTTTCGTAAAGAGACTTTAAATCCTCTACTACCATCATCCTATCAGACGTCAAGACTACCATATTGGAAATTCGTAATTTTAATGCTAGAGATTCGGGAAAAAGTTTAAAATTCATTAAATAAATTTGTAATCTATATACTGATTGATTGGATCGACTAAGGTCCTTGGTTCGATCCCTTGTCGATACAAAACAACATTAATATTTTAAAAAAGTACCACTAAAGTGTAAGGTTCGAGGAATAAAACACCTAAAAGTCTTTTACAAACATAATATTTATTACACAATTTCTATCCTACTACAGAATCACTTGCGAAAGACAGCAATCTTATAAAAATTTAGCCCTGCATAGACGTACAACGACTACTTCTCAGCTCCAAATGGCTCCAAATGCTCCAAACGGCCTCCAAATGGCTCCAAAAGCTCCAACAGCCTCCAAATGCTTAACACAGTTCCAAATGGCTCCAAATGCTCCAAACGGCCTCCAAATGCTTGACAGCTCCAAATGTTTCCAGCAGCTCCAAATGCTCCAAATGCTTGACAGCTCCAAATGCTTCAAAAGGCTCCAAATGCTCCAAATGCTCCAAACGGCCTCCAAATGGCTCCAACAGCTCCAACAGCCTCCAAATGCTTGACAGCTCCAAATGTTTCCAACAGCTCCAAATGCTCCAAATGGCTCCAACAGCCTCCAAATGCTTAACACAGCTCTAAATGGCTCCAACAGCTCCAACAGCCTCCAAATGCTTGACAGCTCCAAATGTTTCCAGCAGCTCCAAATGCTCCAAATGGCTCCAACAGCCTCCAAATGCTTAACACAGCTCTAAATGGCTCCAAATGCTCCAAACGGCCTCCAAATGCTTGACAGCTCCAAATGTCTCCAGCAGCTCCAAATGCTCCAACAGCTCCAAAAAAAGGCTCCAAATGCTCCAACAGCCTCCAAATGCTTAACACAGCTCCAAATGGCTCCAAATGCTCCAAACGGCCTCCAAATGCTTGACAGCTCCAAATGTCTCCAGCAGCTCCAAATGCTCCAACAGCTCCAAAAAAAAAGGCTCCAAATGCTCCAACAGCCTCCAAATGCTTAACACAGCTCCAAATGGCTCCAAATGCTTGGCAGCTCCAAATGCTTCAAAAGGCTCCAAATGATCCAAATGGCTCCAACAGCTCCAAAAGACTCCAAATGCTTCAAAAGGCTCCAATTGCTCCAAGAGCTCCATCTTCAATTGGTTCCAACTGATTCCTATTACTTTTATCGAACTTGGCATGATTACTAACATGTCTTTATCAGTATACATTTTGACTGGCAGTGGTAACGTTTTTTACACCTTTAAGTTATAAGTTTTATTTAGAAATCAGATTTCGATAAATGATAGCTTCCATCTGGAAAGAAAATATATTAATTTATCTTCAAGTTTATACACATACATTTAATTTAATACATTATTGTATGTAGCCAGCTTCCCTCAGTTCTTTGAGTATGAAGGATATTTCTTTAATGTTCGAATAGTTTCCTGCACAAAGCGATCCATGTAGTAGTCGTAGCCTGTTAACCAATATGTTAGGATCTTCCCATGAGGTATAATCAATCTCTTCTGCTGCCTTCATCATCCTTGCATGTTTATAATAAATATTATCTCTGGTGTCTATCGTTTTAACACCAACCACAAGGTCACTTTCGTCATCTTGCCAGTGATTATCACAAGCTTGATCAGGATAATTTATTTTATTACGTCGTTTCCATCGTTTTGGTCTCAAACCACCATCACAGTCTTCGCTCTTGCATGCTTTTGGTGCTTCAGTACAGTACTCAATCATGTCAGCCTCAGATGTGTTACCACAATCTTCAATCATGCCAGCTTCTGATGTGTCACCACAGTCTTCAATCATGTCAGCACCACAAACTTGATCAGGATAATTTATTTTATTACGTCGTTTCCATCGTTTTGGTCTCAGACTGCCATCACAGTCTTCGATCTTGCCTGCTGTAGGTGTTTCAGTACAGTACTCAATCATGTCAGCCTCAGATGTGTCACCACAATCTTCAATCATGCCAGCCTCAGATGATTCATCAAAGTCTTCGACCTTGTAAGCTTCAGGTGGTTCTCCATCTTTCACATTTTCATGGAGACGACTAGATATTGGAGTAAATATATTTTCATTTCTAATGTGGTTACAACTTCCTTCGTTTGTTTTAAATTTTAAATTATTATCTTGATCTAGATCAGTAATTTTAGCATTAGCTTTTTCACCTTCGTTCCTCTTCCGCGATGTTGTAGCCCAGTCTTCGTTATCTTTATTCATCTTAATTGTACAGGTCTTGTAATGTCTATCCAAGTAATATCTTCTACCAAAGGATTTCTGACACTGACTGCAATGAAATGGTTTTTGACAAGGACCCAAATTACACTCGCTTCTCTCATGTCGTTTAGCATTCTTTCTCAAGGTAAACACCTTGCTACAGTATCTACAGTGATGACGTTTTGATACAGCAACAAATCCCGTTTCAGGATTCATATTAGTTATTGAGACTAATGCCAGATGCAAACTAAGAGTTTTAAATTAGATATAATACTTAAATATAATTTTTTAATTATTTCATCAGCGAGAATTAATTTATCTCATTCAAAGGTACTTGTTGCAAGTAGTTCTGCTTTTCAACAACAGATGTCGCCACATGTTACTTGCAGGTAAATAATATTTAGTTCTTTTATGCGGGATGCGGGATGCTCACTAACGATCGCAAAAGAAGGATGGCTTCGCTAGACTCCAAGGAGAAGGAAGTTCGTCCATCCTGTTAGTGCTTCTTAGATTTCTCAGAGATTATTTGACTGAGTAATGATATTTTTTTTTTTAATTTCCACCTGATAAAAATATTACAAGTGCTGATTTATTGGCAGAATTTCAATAATTAAATGCAACCTTGAATAAAAAATGACATGACTCATTAAGTAAAAAATTCTTCATGCAGAGATCAATTCCTCATCAGTAACCAGAAGCACTCGGAGAAAACCATCAGATGTCTAGTCAGGAATAATCAGAAGCACCCAGAGAAAACCATCAAAATATTGTCAAGAATAATCAGGAGCACACGGAGAAAACTACCATAATATTGTCAAGAATAATCAGGAGCACACGGAGAAAACTACCATAATATTGACAAGAATAATCAGGAGCACACGGAGAAAACCACCGCAAGTTTTCTTTGATATCATAAAATTTCAAGAAAAAAAAAACTAAAAATTAAAATAAATTAATAAAAAATTAAAAAAAAAATAAAATAAAAAAATACATAAATATATTCTGCTAGCTTGTGAACTTCTCATTGTTGAACAAAGATAGAGTTCTAGTACAAGCCAGAATTTTATGTATTTTTTTAATTTTTTTTTAAATTTTTTATTAATTTATTTTTATTTTTAGTATTATTTTTTTCCTGAAATTTTATGATATCAAAGAAAACTTGCGGTGGTTTTCTCCGTGTGCTCCTGATTATTCTTGTCAATATTATGGTAGTTTTCTCCGTGTGCTCCTGATTATTCTTGACAATATTATGGTAGTTTTCTCCGTGTGCTCCTGATTATTCTTGACAATATTTTGATGGTTTTCTCTGGGTGCTTCTGATTATTCCTGACTAGACATCTGATGGTTTTCTCCGAGTGCTTCTGGTTACTGATGAGGAATTGATCTCTGCATGAAGAATTTTTTACTTAATGAGTCATGTCATTTTTTATTCAAGGTTGCATTTAATTATTGAAATTCTGCCAATAAATCAGCACTTGTAATATTTTTATCAGGTGGAAATTAAAAAAAAAAAAATCATTACTCAGTCAAATAATCTCTGAGAAATCTAAGAAGCACTAACAGGATGGACGAACTTCCTTCTCCTTGGAGTCTAGCGAAGCCATCCTTCTTTTGCGATCATTAGTGAGCATCCCGCATCCCGCATAAAAGAACTAAATATTATTTACCTGCAAGTAACATGTGGCGACATCTGTTGTTGAAAAGCAGAACTACTTGCAACAAGTACCTTTGAATGAGATAAATTAATTCTCGCTGATGAAATAATTAAAAAATTCTATTTAAGTATTATATCTAATTTAATACTCTTAGTTTGCATCTGGCATTAGTCTCAATAACTAATATGAATCCTGAAACGGGATTTGTTGCTGTATCAAAACGTCATCACTGTAGATACTGTAGCAAGGTGTTTACCTTGAGAAAGAATGCTAAACGACATGAGAGAAGCGAGTGTAATTTGGGTCCTTGTCAAAAACCATTTCATTGCAGTCAGTGTCAGAAATCCTTTGGTAGAAGATATTACTTGGATAGACATTACAAGACCTGTACAATTAAGATGAATAAAGATAACGAAGACTGGGCTACAACATCGCGGAAGAGGAACGAAGGTGAAAAAGCTAATGCTAAAATTACTGATCTAGATCAAGATAATAATTTAAAATTTAAAACAAACGAAGGAAGTTGTAACCACATTAGAAATGAAAATATATTTACTCCAATATCTAGTCGTCTCCATGAAAATGTGAAAGATGGAGAACCACCTGAAGCTTACAAGGTCGAAGACTTTGATGAATCATCTGAGGCTGGCATGATTGAAGATTGTGGTGACACATCTGAGGCTGACATGATTGAGTACTGTACTGAAACACCTACAGCAGGCAAGATCGAAGACTGTGATGGCAGTCTGAGACCAAAACGATGGAAACGACGTAATAAAATAAATTATCCTGATCAAGTTTGTGGTGCTGACATGATTGAAGACTGTGGTGACACATCAGAAGCTGGCATGATTGAAGATTGTGGTAACACATCTGAGGCTGACATGATTGAGTACTGTACTGAAGCACCAAAAGCATGCAAGAGCGAAGACTGTGATGGTGGTTTGAGACCAAAACGATGGAAACGACGTAATAAAATAAATTATCCTGATCAAGCTTGTGATAATCACTGGCAAGATGACGAAAGTGACCTTGTGGTTGGTGTTAAAACGATAGACACCAGAGATAATATTTATTATAAACATGCAAGGATGATGAAGGCAGCAGAAGAGATTGATTATACCTCATGGGAAGATCCTAACATATTGGTTAACAGGCTACGACTACTACATGGATCGCTTTGTGCAGGAAACTATTCGAACATTAAAGAAATATCCTTCATACTCAAAGAACTGAGGGAAGCTGGCTACATACAATAATGTATTAAATTAAATGTATGTGTATAAACTTGAAGATAAATTAATATATTTTCTTTCCAGATGGAAGCTATCATTTATCGAAATCTGATTTCTAAATAAAACTTATAACTTAAAGGTGTAAAAAACGTTACCACTGCCAGTCAAAATGTATACTGATAAAGACATGTTAGTAATCATGCCAAGTTCGATAAAAGTAATAGGAATCAGTTGGAACCAATTGAAGATGGAGCTCTTGGAGCAATTGGAGCCTTTTGAAGCATTTGGAGTCTTTTGGAGCTGTTGGAGCCATTTGGATCATTTGGAGCCTTTTGAAGCATTTGGAGCTGCCAAGCATTTGGAGCCATTTGGAGCTGTGTTAAGCATTTGGAGGCTGTTGGAGCATTTGGAGCCTTTTTTTTTGGAGCTGTTGGAGCATTTGGAGCTGCTGGAGACATTTGGAGCTGTCAAGCATTTGGAGGCCGTTTGGAGCATTTGGAGCCATTTGGAGCTGTGTTATGCATTTGGAGCTGTCAAGCATTTGGAGCCATTTGGAGCTGTGTTAAGCATTTGGAGGCTGTTGGAGCATTTGGAGCCTTTTTTTGGAGCTGTTGGAGCATTTGGAGCTGCTGGAGACATTTGGAGCTGTCAAGCATTTGGAGGCCGTTTGGAGCATTTGGAGCCATTTAGAGCTGTGTTAAGCATTTGGAGGCTGTTGGAGCCATTTGGAGCATTTGGAGCTGCTGGAAACATTTGGAGCTGTCAAGCATTTGGAGGCTGTTGGAGCTGTTGGAGCCATTTAGAGCTGTGTTAAGCATTTGGAGACTGTTGGAGCCATTTGGAGCATTTGGAGCTGCTGGAAACATTTGGAGCTGTCAAGCATTTGGAGGCTGTTGGAGCTGTTGGAGCCATTTGGAGGCCGTTTGGAGCATTTGGAGCATTTGGAGCCTTTTGAAGCATTTGGAGCTGTCAAGCATTTGGAGCATTTGGAGCTGCTGGAAACATTTGGAGCTGTCAAGCATTTGGAGGCCGTTTGGAGCATTTGGAGCCATTTGGAACTGTGTTAAGCATTTGGAGGCTGTTGGAGCTTTTGGAGCCATTTGGAGGCCGTTTGGAGCATTTGGAGCCATTTGGAGCTGAGAAGTAGTCGTTGTACGTCTATGCAGGGCTAAATTTTTATAAGATTGCTGTCTTTCGCAAGTGATTCTGTAGTAGGATAGAAATTGTGTAATAAATATTATGTTTGTAAAAGACTTTTAGGTGTTTTATTCCTCGAACCTTACACTTTAGTGGTACTTTTTTAAAATATTAATGTTGTTTTGTATCGACAAGGGATCGAACCAAGGACCTTAGTCGATCCAATCAATCAGTATATAGATTACAAATTTATTTAATGAATTTTAAACTTTTTCCCGAATCTCTAGCATTAAAATTACGAATTTCCAATATGGTAGTCTTGACGTCTGATAGGATGATGGTAGTAGAGGATTTAAAGTCTCTTTACGAAAGTTTAACATGTTTTATTGAAATTATTATTTTTTCATAAAATTAAACATTATTGCATCGATCGGGTATCGAACCGAGGACGGGAATCGATCGAATCAATATGTAAATTAATGAGTGATTTATTTAATGAATTTTGGAACTTTTCCCGAATTTCTAGCTAAATAATTACGGATTTTCAAGATGGCGGTCAAATTTCAAGATGGCGGGTGTCACAGTAATAATAAATGATTACTGCACTCTAGCGGATAAGAACTAAACTAACATGGTGTCAGCGCACTCTCGCCGACGAAAACAAGATGGTGGTCTCCAGCATCAAAGACAAGATGGCGGACATGACGTCATACTAGGTGACGATATATATGCTTTGAAAAAAAGTGGTGGGAGTCAGTCTGCCTGCAGCCACCATTGAGGAAGGAGCCTGTCGCCATTTTTAATTTTTTTGCCCTCACCGGGTTTGAACCGAGGACTACGAACTCCGTGTCGTAAATGCATGTTTTTTAAATATTTTTCATTAAATTTTATTAAGTGAATTTTTTTATAAATTTTAATTTTTTTTCATTAAAATCGGATAATAAATAAAAAAGTTAAAGATGGCGGCAGTAACGAAAATTGCAACGGTAACGTCATAATCCATGATGACGTCAGAGGCTTATCGTAGGCTGTAGACATGGATGCTTAAGCCTACATATGGACATTTCTAGCCGCTGGGATTTTTAAGGACTAAAAACGGGAAATTTTCCCTCGAAACGGGAATTTTTCTCTCAAAAACGGGAATTTTTGAATTGTGGAATTTTTTGAGATTTTTTGGCGGAATTTTTTTTCACAGAAATGGAAATTTTGGCGAATTTTGAGGAATTTTGGGCAAATTTTGCCCAATTTTGGCGGATTTTGAGGGTCATAGGTCAAGGTCAAACTTGTCCCGTTACGCTGTGTCCCGTTACACTCCTCCAAGATGGCCGCCGTGACGTCACAATCCAATATGGCGGACCGACAATCACAATCCACACCCAGAACCCGTGCGCTCGGATGCCCTATTATATACTACTGTGGTGGCCTCAGACTACGAGGCTCTGGGCAACATCCACTAGACTCCTGGCCTGCTTTCAAGCGCGTGACGTCAGCAAGAGTAGTCCTTTGCTTCGCTGATCAGCGCGCCTATTTTACAGCGTGCATAACCTTTTTGCTATGTTTTACCATTAGCTTCTTACCGTTCTGTCTTACTAAACTGTCAGCACATATCACATTGTAGCTGTTTGTTAATACTAATAATTAAGATACTTAGGTGAATAGATTTAACAGCTGGATGACAAATGCAGTAATATCTCGAAGATAAAATAATTTACATAAAATCTATATTGTGTGAAACAGTTTCATATCCATATCATACGAGCAGATTGAAATGTTTAATAGTTTTGAAAGCTAACTGATTAAGATAAGAAACATGAAAAAAGTGTGAAAGCATTTACTACAGCGAAAGGAAATTTGAATTTATAACTATGTAGCATTTTCATGCTTAGCTTCTAACCTACTGCTGTAGTAGATTTGTTGATATGATTTTTCAATTCATAAAACTAAAACTACCCTGTTCACACTGTTTAGGAATGAAATATAAAAAAAAGTTAAATTAACTTTGTATTTATTGTGTATTGAATATTTGTAACCAGTAAACTTAACATTTTTTATTAGCTTTGGAGCTATAATTAATTATTAAAAACCAATTTTACCCTCTTTTCATCATTTTTTTATACTTACATAATGTCTACTGTTTAAGATAACAAAAATTCTTTCTAACTAATACATTTTCTTATAAATCTATTTAGTACTGATTTAAGTCATACCAAAAAACAGATGAACCGGCAGTAGTATGTAAATGGGCATACTGAAACAGGGTCCAGGGTGAGGAGCGAGGAGCTGACCGAGCTCTGAGGTTACGTCCATCTCTGACGTCACGGCGGACATCTTGTACGAGTGTAACGGGACACAGCGTAACGGGTCAAGTAGGACATTGACCTTTGACCCTCAAAATCCGCCAAAATTGGGCAAAATTTGCCCAAAAATCCTCAAAATTGGCCAAAATTTCCATTTCTATGGAAAAAAATTCCGCCAAAAAATCTCAAAAAATTCCACAATTCAAAAATCAGGATTTCGAAAATCCTCAAAAGTCGTTTTGCCCTAGAAAGAACCCAAATTCCTAAAAGCGGCTTAAAACTCCTAAGAGCTAGCCGCTCTAAGCCGCCGAGGTCATGACCTTGAAAACTAGGATGCCATGGCAGCCATATTGGATTATGACGTCACCGTTGCAATTTGCGTTACGGTCGCCATCTTAAACTTTTTTATTTATTATCCGATTTTAACGAAAAGAAATTTAAAATTTAAAAAAAAATTCATTTAATAAAATTTTAATAATTTTTTTTTAAACAAACATTTACGACACGGAGTTCGGAGTCCTCGGGTCGAACACGACGAGTGCAAAAGAAAATGGCGACAGGCTCCTTCCTCAATGGTGGTTGCAGGCAGACTTAATCCCACAACTTTTTTTCAAAGCATATATATCGTCACCTAGTATGACGTCATGTCCGCCATCTTGTCTTCGATGCTGGAAGCCATCATCATTGTATCGTCGGCGAGAGTGCGCTGATGACATGTTAGTTTAATTCTTATCCGCTAGAGTGCAGTAATCAATTATTGCTGTGACACCCGCCATCTTGTCATTTGGCCGCCATCTTGAAAATCCGTTATTATTAAGCTAGAAATTCGGGAAAAGTTCCAAAATTCATTAAATAAATCACTCATTAATTTACATATTAATTCGATCCGCTCCTGTCCTCGGTTCGATATCCGATCGATACAATAATGTGTAATTTCATGGTAAAAAAAATAATTTCAATAAACCATGTTCAACATTCGTAAAGAGACTCTAAATCCTCTACGACCATCATCCTATCAGACATCAAGACCACCATATTGGAAATGCGTAATTTTAATGCTAGAGATGCGGGAAAAAATTTAAAATTCATTAAATAAATTTGTAATCTATATACTGATTGATTAGATCGACTTAGGTCCTTGGTTAGATCCCTAGCCGATACGAAACAACTTTAATATTTTAAAAAAGTACCATTAAAGTGACAGGTTTATGAAAATAAAAACACCGCAAGTTCTTTTTTTTTAAAAAAAAATTTTATTACATACATACTACACTACAACAAGTAAAAAAAATTACACAGTCAAATTACCAAAGTTTCGTGGATATCTCGATTCAAACAGTCTTCTCACTATACGGACTAAGTCCTTTACATGACTTTAAATGTCTATTCAGTTTATCAGGACGACATATTGGTACACCACAATTTTCACACAAAGACGAATTATCGACTTCATTAAAAGGACAGTGATACATTTCGTGTCGTTGTGCACTATGAATATTTGCTAATGTTTTGTTACAAAATATACAGCTTGATTCCGATGAATTTACAGCCAGTCTATCACAATTCCTAAGGTGCCGTTTTAATCTTCCATAGAGTATAAACCTGCTTAAACACCTGTTGCACTGATATTTAATGCGTTCAGAGTTATTACTACAATTTTGTATTACATAATCCCGTAATTTCAAGTTTTTGATCTTCTCACAGTACGTGCAGTCGGGTGATGGAACACCGCTGGATGATCCTTCCTTCATCAATGCCAATGGAACTGTTGACAACCATTTTAACACTGCTGACATGTTAACATCTGAAGCCTTTGAGGTCTGCTCTGCGGAAATGTTGCACACGTTGAAATCTCCTGCGGTGCTGAGAGAGCAGGTGTAGCTGAAGCCGTCGTTGTCATCGTGCTCTGCACTGATGATGGTAGACCTTCGATCCAGGTTGGTGTAGATTGTGGTAATGATGCCATCGTGTTGTCAAGAATAGCTAGATACGGGTCTATTATGTTATACAAGTCTAACTATCCGATCCGTTCATCACCGCAGCCAGAGACGGACTGAAGTCGATATCACAGTGGTCTCACTTAGATAGACTCATCAGCCGGTACAACACAAGAGTCAAAACAATAACCATGTTCATTATACTCGCACTTAACTTTCTCGGAGCATTTTTTATAATGAAGATGTAAGCTATCAAGACGTGAAATTAGTTTTTAGACTTATTGCACTGAAATTGTATTCTTTTAACATTATTAGAAAAACTACTTCTTTCATGCCTGCGAGCATTTGAGGTGATAGATAATGATGCGTCACAGTATTTGCACTGACGCAATGTACGCTCTTCATTAGTGGAAGTATCCATTGCTGATGATGAAACTTCGGATGATGGTGCTATCACATCTGTTGACATCTCCTCCAATGTTGACGTCGTCGTCGTTGCCAACGGGATCTGCACCTTCACCGTAGTAGCTGTCGTAAAGGTTCCCGTAGACGATGGTACAACCCCCGAGTTCAACGTTAAAGTCGGTAAAAATGCCATCGATATCGCAAGAACAGGTAACTACGCAACTTATTCACCAAAAGAAACAAACTAGGTGATCCTTACACCGCCGTCGCCAGTAACAAACTGAGCGTCCTGCTGTCTAGGACTCGCTTATATAGATGCACCTTATGGAATAATACGCTAGTCAAATCAAAAACCATCTACAATAATACTAGAGTCAAAACAACATTAAAAATAGAAGGACCATCAACGAAAAGGCAGCACATTTGGAAGCACCGACAACGAAAAGGCAGCACATTTGGAAGCACCCACAACGAAAAGGCAGCACATTTGGAAGCACCGACAACGAAAAGGCAGCACATTTGGAAGCACCGACAACTAAAAGGCAGCACATTTGGAAGCACCAACGAAAAGGCAGCACATTTGGAAGCACCGTCAACGAAAAGGCAGCACATTTGGAAGCACCGACAACGAAAAGGCAGCACATTTGGAAGAACCGTCAACGAAAAGGCAGCACATTTGGAAGCACCGACAACGAAAAGGCAGCACATTTGGAAGCACCAACGAAAAGGCACCACTATTGGAAGCACCGACAACGAAAAGGCAGCACATTTGGAAGCACCAACGAAAAGGCAGCACATTTTGCATGCACCATCATAAAGACAGCACATTTTGGAAGCACCATCGAATAAGGAAGCACATTTGGAAGTTCCATCAACAAAAAAAATGCAAAAAGGAAGCACAAGATACGAGATATACGTCTTAGTTAGAAATCAGAATACAAGAAATAAAAACATTTAATTCTTATAATTTAATTTATTTATTTTATTTCTTTACATTATACTAATGCAAGTAAAACAAACCATTATTGTATGTAGCCAGCTTTCCTCAGTTCCATGAGTATGAAGGATATTTCTTTGATGCACGAATAAATTCCTGCACAAAGCGAACCATGTAGAAGTCTTAGCCGGTCAACCAATATGTTTGGATCTTTCCTTGATGTGTAATCATTCGCTTCTACCACCATCTTCCTTGCACCTTTATAATAAATATTATGATCTCTGGTGTCTTCCGTTTTAACACCAACCTCAGGGTAACTTTCATTTTTGAAACGGTGATCATCACAAGCTTGATCAGATTTATTTAACATATCACGTCATTTCCATCGTTTCGGTCTCAGGACACCGCCACATTCTTCGATCTTGTCAGCTTTAGGTGCTTCATCATAGTCTATGTCTTTGTCAACAGCCTCAGAGTCACTGTAACAATCACCGTAGAAGAAATCGACTTCACCCAATTTACCGTAATAATTCGATGTTGATGATGTTGAAGTGTCTTCATCGTCTTCATGCTTCCTTTTTAGGAGTCCATCATTTTTACAAAGAAGGAAAGATCTACTTGAATTCGGCTGGAGCATATTCTCACTTTTCACGTTAAGGATTCTTCCATTGTCTTCATTCTTCCGTAAATCATCAACCTCCTTCAATTTAAGTTCTTTGTCGAGATCGGAAGAGCCAAGAAAATTATTGTCGTAATGCAGATCACTCTTCCTTAGTCTAGTAGATTCATCGTTGTCCTCTAGCTTGTACGCAGGCTTGGCGTTACAAGTTCTACCATGTCTATTTAGGCTCTCTCTCCGCGTAAACGAATTGCTACATCGAACACAACTTATCATATTGCGCAGTGGATTTTTAACACAGTCATTCTTCTCGTGTTGTCTTTTATTCTTTCTCAAGATAAACCCTTTGCTGCAAAACTTACACCTATGTTCTTTCGATACAGCGTCAGATCCCAAATCGGAATTCATATTAGGTACTGAGACTAATGCCAGATACCAATATTGAGTGTTTTAAATTTGATCCATTACTTAAATATAATTTTTTTTCATATTTCATCAGCGAGAATTAATATATTTCTTGCAAAAGTACTTTATGCATGTAGTTCTGCTTTTCAACAACAGATGTCGCCACATGTTGCTTGCAGGTAAATAATATTTAGTTCTTTTATGCGGGATGCGGGATGCTCACTAACGATCGCAAAAGAAGGATGGCATCGCTAACTCCAAGGAGAAGGAAGTCCGTCCTTCCTGTTAGTGCTTCTTAGATTTCTCAGAGATTATTATTATTTGACTGAGAAATTATATTTTTTTTTTAATTTCCACCTAATAAAAATATTACAAATGTTGATTAAGTAGCAGAAATTCACTAATTAAATGTAACCTTAAATAAATTAACATGACTCATTAAATAAAAAAAAATCCTTCATGAAGAGATAAATTGCTCAATTGTAACCAGAAGCACTTGCAAAAAATCATCAAAAAATTGTCAAGTATAGTCAGGAGCACACGGAGAAAACCATCAAAATATTGACAAGAATATCAGGAGCACAAGGAGAAAACCACCATAATATTGACAAGAATAATCAGGAGCACACGGAGAAAACCACCATAATATTGACAAGGATAATCAGAAGTACACGGAGATAACCGCCACAAGTTTTCTTTGATATCATAAAAATACAAATAAAAATTAATAAAAAATAAAAAAATAAAAACGAAAAAAATACAAACATTCTGCTAGCTTGTGAACTTCTCTTTGATGTGAAAAGTTAGAGTTCTAGTACAAGCCAGAATGTTGTATTTGTAAAGGAAGCATGAAGACGATGAAGACACTTCAACATCATCAACATCGCATTATTACGGTAAATTGGGTGAAGTCGATTCCTTCTACGGTGATTGTTACAGTGACTCTGAGACTGTTGACAAAGACATAGACTATGATGAAGCACCTAAAGCTGACAAGATCGAAGAATGTGGCGGTGTCCTGTTACCGAAACGATGGAACGACGTGATATATATTAAATAAATCTGATCAAGCTTGTGATGATCACCGTCTCAAAAATGAAAGTTACCCTGAGGTTGGTGTTAAAACGGAAGACACCAGATCATAATATTTATTATAAACATGCAAGGAAGATGGTGGTAGAAGAGAATGATTACACATCATGGAAAGATCCAAACATATTGGTTGACCGGCTAAGACTTCTACATGGTTCGCTTTGTGCAGGAAACTATTCGTGCATCAAAGAAATATCCTTCATACTCATGGAACTGAGGAAATCTGGCTACATACAATAATGGTTTGTTTTACTTGCATAAGTATAATGTAAAGAAATGAAATGAATAATTACAATTATAAGAATTTAAGGTTTTTATTTCTTGTATTCTGATTTCTAATTTAGACTTAGATCTCGTAACTTGTGCTTCCTTTTGGCCTTTTTTTTGTTGATGGAGCTTCCAAATGTGCTTCCTTATTCGATGGTGCATCCAAAATGTGCTGTCTTTATGATGGTGCATCCAAAATGTGCTGCCTTTTCGTTGGTGCTTCCAAATGTTCTACCTTTTCGTTGTCGGTGCTTCCAAATGTGCTGCCTTTTCGTTGTCGGTGCTTCCATATGTGCTGCCTTTTCGTTGACGGTGCTTCCAAATGTGCTGCCATTTCGTTGTCAGTGCTTCCAAATGTGCTGCCTTTTTGTTGTCGGTGCTTCCAAATGTGCTGCCTTTTCGTTGTCGGTGCTTCCAAATGTGCTGCCTTTTCGTTGTCGGTGCTTCCAAATGTGCTGCCTTTTCGTTGACGGTGCTTCCAAATGTGCTGCCTTTTCGTTGTCAGTGCTTCCAAATGTGCCGCCTTTTTGTTGGCGGTGCTTCCAAATGTGCTGCCTTTTCGTTGTCGGTGCTTCCAAATGTGCTGCCTTTTCGTTGACGGTGCTTCCAAATGTGCTGCCTTTTCGTTGTCGGAGCTTCCAAATGTGCTGCCATTTCGTTGTCGGTGCTTCCAAATGTGCTGCCTTTTCGTTGTCGGTGCTTCCTAATGTGCTTCCTTTTCGTTGTCGGTGCTTCCAAATGTGCTGCGTTTTCGTTGTCGGTGATTCCAAATGTGCTGCCTTTTCGTTGATGGTCCTTCTATTTTTAATGTTGTTTTGACTCTAGTATTATTGTAGATGGTTCTTGATTTGACTAGCGTATTATTCCATACGGTGCATGTATATAAGCGAGTCCTAGACAGCAGGACGCTCAGTTTGTTACTGGCGACGGCGGTGTAAGGATCACCTAGTTTGTTTCTTCTGGTGCATAAGTTGCGTAATTACCTGTTCTTGCGAACTCGATGGCATCATTACCGACTTTAACGTCGACTCGGAGGTTTTACCATCGTCTACGGGAACCTTTACGTCAGCTACGACGGAGAAGGAGCAAATCGCGTTGGCAACGACGACGAAGTCAACATTGGAGGAGATTTCAACAGATGTGATACCACCATCATCCGAAGTTTCATCATCAGCAATTGATACTTCCACTAATGAAGAGCGTACATTGCGTCAGTGCAAATACTGTGACGCATTATTTTCTATCACCTCAAATGCTTGCAGACATGAAAGAAGCAGTTCTAATAATGTTAAAAGAATACAATTTCAGTGCAATAAGTCCAAAACTAATTTCACGTCTTGATAGCTTACATCTTCATTATAAAAAATGCTCCGTGAATGTTAAGTGCGAGTATAATAAACATGGTTATTGTTTTGACTCTTGTGTTGTACCGGCTGATGAGTCTATATAAGTGAGACCCTGGTGATATCGACTTCAGTCCGTCTCTGGCTGCGGTGATGAACGGATCGGATAGTTAGACTTGTATAACATAATAGACCCGTATCTAGCTATTCTTGAGAACTCGATGGCATCATTACCACAATCTACACCAACCTGAATCGAAGGTCTACCATCATAGGTGCAGAGCACGATGACATTGACGTCTACAGCTACACCTGCTCTCTCAGCACCGCAGGAGATTTCAACGCGTGCAACATCTTCCGCAGAGCAGACCTCAAAGGCTTCAAAAGTTAACATGTCAGCAGTGTTACAATGGTTGTCAACAGTTCCAGTGGCATTGATGAAGGAAGGAGCATCCAGCGGTGTTCCATCACCCGACTGCACGTACTGTGAGAAGATCAAAACTTTGAAATTACGGGATTATGTAATACAAAATTGTAGTAGTAACTCTGAACGCATTAAATATCAGTGCAACAGGTGTTTAAGCAGGTTTATACTCTATGGAAGATTAAAACGGCACCTTAGGAATTGTGATAGACTGGCTGTAAATTCATCGGAATCAAGCTGTATATTTTGTAACAAAACATTAGCAAATATTCATAGTGCACAACGACACGAAACGTATCACTGTCCTTTTAATGAAGTCGATAATTCGTCTTTGTGTGAAAATTGTGGTGTACCAATATGTCGTCCTGATAAACTGAATAGACATTTAAAGTCATGTAAAGGACTTAGTCCGTATAGTGAGAAGACTGTTTGAATCGAGATATCCACGAAACTTTGGTAATTTGACTGTGTAATTTTTTTTACTTGTTGTAGTGTAGTATGTATGTAATAAAAGTTTTTTTTAAAAAAAAAGAACTTGCGGTGTTTTTATTTTCATAAACCTGTCACTTTAATGGTACTTTTTTAAAATATTAAAGTTGTTTCGTATCGGCTAGGGATCTAACCAAGGACCTAAGTCGATCTAATCAATCAGTATATAGATTACAAATTTATTTAATGAATTTTAAATTTTTTCCCGCATCTCTAGCATTAAAATTACGCATTTCCAATATGGCGGTCTTGATGTCTGATAGGATGATGGTCGTAGAGGATTTAGAGTCTCTTTACGAATGTTGAACATGGTTTATTGAAATTATTTTTTTTACCATGAAATTACACATTATTGTATCGATCGGATATCGAACCGAGGACAGGAGCGGATCGAATCAATATGTAAATTAATGAGTGATTTATTTAATGAATTTTGGAACTTTTCCCGAATTTCTAGCTTAATAATAACGGATTTTCAAGATGGCGGCCAAATGACAAGATGGCGGGTGTCACAGCAATAATTGATTACTGCACTCTAGCGGATAAGAACTAAACTAACATGTCATCAGCGCACTCTCGCCGACGATACAATGATGATGGCTTCCAGCATCGAAGACAAGATGGCGGACATGACGTCATACTAGGTGACGATATATATGCTTTGAAAAAAAGTTGTGGGAGTCAGTCTGCCTGCAACCACCATTAAGGAAGGAGCCTGTCGCCATTTTTATTTTATTTTTTGCACTCGTCGTGTTCGAACCGAGGACTCCGAACTCCATGTCGTAAATGTTTTTTTTTTAAAAAAAATTAAAAAATTTTATTAATTGAATTTTTTTATAAATTTTAAATTTTTTTCGTTAAAATCGGATAGTAAATAAAAAAGTTTAAGATGGCGACCGTAACGGAAATTGCAACGGTGACGTCATAATCCAATATGGCTGCCATGGCATCCTAGTTTTCAAGGTCATGACCTCGGCGGCTTAGAGCGGCTAGCTCTTAGGAGTTTTAAGCCGCTTTTAGGAATTTGGGTTCTTTCTAGGGCAAAACGACTTTTGAGGATTTTCGAAATCCTAATTTTTGAATTGTGGAATTTTTTGAGATTTTTTGGCGGAATTGTTTTCCACAGAAATGGAAATTTTGGCCAATTTTGAGGATTTTTGGGCAAATTTTGCCCAATTTTGGCGGATTTTGAGGGTCAAAGGTCAATGTCCTTCTTGTCCCGTTACGCTGTGTCCCGTTTCACTCATCCAAGATGTCCGCCGTGACGTCAGAGATGGACGTGACCTCAGAGCTCGGTCAGCTCCTCGCTCCTCACCCTGGACCCTGTTTCAGTATGCCCATTTACATACTACTACCGACATAATGGTTTAATGAAACTTTATATTTAATATCCTAGCGCATACTAATCCAAAATGTTTTTCCCTAATTTTTATGTAATGTACATACTTACTCTTTTCCGGACAGTTTTACTATTAGTTTGTGAGAGTGAAATGCAACAAATATTTAGACTATTGAAGAATGGCGTATGTCCAAAAACTTACATCTAGTCATGCACTCCCATTGCACAAATCTTTTAAAGATAACATTGGAAGCAATATACCACCTATATGATTTTTCATACTATGTTTTCAAATATATTTGGAGACAAAAATTTGGAAATGACACAGGGCTTATAGAACTCGCCTCTCTGTGTTCAAATGTTTTGACTAAACCGAACTCTTCAAAAATTAATTATTAACTATACAACATAATTTATACTCACAGTACCAAAATAACTTAGGTAAAAATAATCGTAAAAGATTTTAAAAATTTTTTCACTGTTATAAAACTACATACTACAGATTAACAAAGGCTAGGTTTGATTGTTTCGAAAAATGGTCAGTAAGTTATAGAACATTTCTTACTAAAAATTAATAAAAACGACCAAATCGACTGCTTTATTGGCTTACGTTGATAAAACCCTGCATACTTAACACAATAGTATAACTATGTATTTCTGGCACACGCGCGTTCCTTGTAGGCTATCTTTTAAACCTTAGTATTTATTTTATATATACTTCACTAATGAATATAAATTTTGGACCTTAATGAAGTCTTTCTGTAAATATCTTTGCAATAATGCCGACAATATATTTGTTACATAAATTTTGAATTTAAAGAACTTATAGAAAAAAATGAGCTATAACGGACCTTAATTTAAATATCCACTTATTATATTTAGTTTTAAAAGAAAACTTGCTCTAATAAAAATATTTATTTCCCTGTGCGAAGAAAAGCCAATCTATTATAAAGTGATTTTGAGAACGTTATATCAGCAGTTAAATTCGAAACAAGATTGTTACGAAAGCTAGTGACGAGGCTGGCCAGCAGCCCGTGCGCCGGCCGCGGGAGGGCCCGACGCAGGTAGCGCCCGAACCTCTATTACAGCTGCACAGTAATCCGATTAGCAGCGGTGTCTTGCTAACCCCTTTCCCCTTCCCAAATGTTTTACCGCTGAGCCCCGATATTCTCTGCGTCTCTCGAGGGTTCGGGACGGTCCTAAAGCCTCGTCTGCGGCACGTGACGTAACTATGACGTCATTGTCCTCGCAACTTCTGATGACGCGATATTTCGGAAGGCTGCGAGACCTTTCCAGGTAAGGACTTGGCTGGCATATAAACAGAGAGACTGGCCTGCGAGGGCAGTGAAGTGAAAAGGTTGAATGATCCCTTGGTGAGTGATAGCGGACGTCGAGCGACGGGCTTGGTGTGCGAAGATTGGTGCTTCAGGGACCGAAGCATCTGGGTGTTGCATGTGCGGCGGACGAATGAGAAGTACGAGAATGTGTGTTGAGACAGAGGTGCGCGGTAGGAGACAAGCAGTAGAGGGAGCCACAATTGAGCCGAGCTCCAATGGGGAGAGAAATTTGTGGCCTTAATGAAAGAGTATTATTTAATCTATGGAGATACAATTAAATTGTTTTAATTTAATTAAATTGAAAATATTAGTAGATAAATAAATAAAATAGTGTTTAATAATTTGGACTTATCTTTCCTTCGAACTTGCTTACCCACTCGTAATAATATTTTAAAACTAATTGAAATATAAAGCTATGTAACAAACAATTATATTTTGAGAAGAGTTTATTTTAGGTTTAAGTCATAAAAAAACAGCTACGCGTCATGGCACTAGTAAAAAATTAACTATTCTATTAAAGCTATTCATTTAATGTTTCATTTTTTTAGTCTCAAAATTTATCGCAATAATTAATAACATTGTTTACTCTTTTATTAAAATTTTCATATATAATGTATATCATAGAAATAATGCCAATACACGAAAACAGTTTATGTTGTAATCTAATACTGTTACAATGTAATATATGGGTAGTTTTGTTAAAATACTGTGAATCGGATGGATGCTGAGCACGGAAGAATTTTGAAGGATTACTGTTGACCTTGTTCTGACAAATTTTCACACGATTTTGTTGTTTCTCGGTTTTCCTATGAACCTTAGCCCTAAAGTTTAAGTGTTTATTTTTTGTGTAAGGAGTAAGGTCAAGTTAAATTATTGTTTTGTTAATATTCTTGCATAGCGCTGTTTATTTCTTCCAGACAAGATTTATTAAATTAAACCTTAACTAAACAATTTTTTATAATATTTAAATAATTAATTAAATATTAATATAATTTTTATTTTGTCCACAACGTGGTTATAAGGGTAGCCATTTGTTTAAAGTGCTTTTTGGAAACGAAGATAAAATGAGAGCAGAATTCGAACCCAGATCCCTGTATATGCAGATACAATATTGTGCCTGTTTTGCATTTAATTATAAGGCCATTGCTCACTTGTGTATAAGAGAACGAAGAAGCAGTGATTCACGCACGTTTTCCCCGACTATCAATGCTCAACAAGCACTCAGAAACCTTTCATCTGCTGTTAGAAACACTGTAATAATAGTAATAACGTTTATCTTTATATAAATACTTTTGTATGTATATATATATAAGCGGGTTGAATCTCAAGAACTAAAATATAAATCGCTGTTCATGAAGAAATAATGCTAATACTTTGCTTAGTTTTGGAACAACAATGAGTGAGTAACGTAAGTAATGTTTTGGTAGATAGAACCAATTGTATCAAAAAGAAAGTTTATAATTGTATTATGAATTAATTGTATCAGCTGGTTTGCATTTATATCGTCGGCCAAATTATGATTTTTGTTATGTTTGGATAACTTATAGGGAAGTTATACAAATAACTACATTTAGGTTCGAATTTAAATATCTACCTCCATGTATGAAAATTTGTTTCCCTTGATGCGTATATATATATATATATATATATATATATCCTCTATTACTGAAGATATTTTTTGGTAGCTCAAATCTCACTATATATATATATAGCTCAGACATGAGTAAAAATATGAGCGTATTTATGTAATTAATATTCTTCTTCTCAATAATTTATAAGAATTGAACATAATGTCAGGTTAACAAAAACTACCTTTGACTGGTCACTCACGAACATACCAATAGTCTTGAGGTTTAATATTTGTGCTCCCCGAAGAACTAACTAGCTGGACAAATACTCTATAAAATCTACACTGATAAAGTTAAATTTGTGCTACGGGGATACTAATATTTAAAAACTGTTGATCACTGTGAAATGTATTTAGATATTTAAAGACATTTACAAGTGTAGTCTGTGACCACCCTAACTCCAAATTTTAATGAGTCATGAAACTTTACACTTTTGATTCACTCTTAAGTGATAATAAACTAATGTTTAATATTGGGTACAATTTCATTTGCATTATTTTATGTTCAGTATAATTATAAATCTTTTTTTATTAAATTCTATCCGAATTTTTGAAATGTATCTAAGAAGTTACACTTAAAATGGTTTGACATGCTGGTTAATTATATGCAATTATTCTTTGATGGAGTATTAGTAATAATGGAACAATTTGCCTATTTAATGATCCCGTTATCAACCTATCATTATCTAATGTGTTTTATAAAATAGCTATTACCATTGAGAATGACCCATACGAGAATTCAATAGCCTATAACAAAAATAAATATAAACTTACATAACCTATATCAGGACCCTTCAGTTTTTTCTCCCATGTATTCTTAAATAGACTGAACTGTATTCCGTAAGAAGAATATAACTGTAGTTCATAAATTCTATTTATATTCAATTTTCCACGATGCACGTAAACATGAGCGGAGTAAATGCATGAAGAATCCCTCTCGTACGAAGTTTCGCTACGATGAGTGCCATGTTTGGTTTTCACGTAATGACAGTTTGCGACGACATGCGAAAAAATTAAAGGTGAAGTGCTTGTACCTACTGATGAACTACCTGCAGACTATTCGACTCCTCGCTTTAGATTGGAGACTCGTATGCCAGCAATTACCAATATATATATATATATATATATATATATATATATATATATATATATATATATGTTCAGCAACCGAATGCGATGAGGCTTTGAGATGCATCTAAACCTAAGACTGAGCTCGGTGCATTACAGGTTAATGAAAACAGGCTACACTTAGTGAAGTTTTCATTTCGTGGAATGTTGAAAGACTACTATTATGTAAATACTACTAGTGAGTCGAAATACAGTTGTACTTTTCTTGACGATATCAGACATAACATCATCAATCAGCTTACTTATGAAGTAGATACATATATAATTTTAAAATATTATTTGTGGTTGGACTGTGTGTATGGCAAAACCATATACATTCGAGGACAAAGTGAAGAAATGTGCATTCAAGACAGTGAATACACACATTTACAATTCCGACGGTGTTATGCAGTCGGTTAAACGAGTACCAGGCACAAGACCGAAAGTCATAAGACCGAAATTTCGGTCTTATGCCTTTCGGTATTGTGCCTTTCGGTCTTATGCCTTTCAGTCTATTGCCTTTCGGTCTAGTGCCTGACGCCAGATTTAAGACAAATTCTTAGCGAGAGAAATATTCCATTTTTCGGTCTTGTGCCTTTCGGTCTTGTGCCTTTCGGTCTTGTGCCTTTCGGTCTAGTGCCTTTAGGTTTAGTGCCTGAGGCCAGAGTTAAGATATATTCCTAGCTAGAGAAATATTCCATTTTTCGGTCTTGTGCCTTTCGGTCTTGTGCCTTTCGGTCTTGTGCCTTTCGGTCTTGTGCCTTTCGGTCTAGTGCCTTTAGGTTTAATGCCTGAGGCCAGAGTTAAGATATATTCCTAGCTAGAGAAATATTCCATTTTTCGGTCTTGTGCCTTACGGTCTTGTGCCTTTCGGTCTTGTGCCTTTCGGTCTAGTGCCTTTCGGTTAGTGCCTGAGGCCAGAGTTAAGATATATTCCTAGCTAGAGAAATATTCCATTTTTCGGTCTTGTGCCTTTCGGTCTAGTGCCTTTAGGTTTAGTGCCTGAGGCCAGAGTTAAGATATATTCCTAGCTAGAGAAATATTCCATTTTTAGGTCTTGTGCCTTTCGGTCTTGTGCCTTTCGGTCTTGTGCCTTTCGGTCTTGTGCCTTTCGGTCTAGTGCCTTTAGGTTTAGTGCCTGAGGCCAGAGTTAAGATATATTCCTAGCTAGAGAAATATTCCATTTTTCGGTCTTGTGCCTTACGGTCTTGTGCCTTTCGGTCTTGTGCCTTTCGGTCTTGTGCCTTTCGGTCTAGTGCCTTTAGGTTTAGTGCCTTAGGCCAGAGTTAAGATATATTCCTAGCTAGAGAAATATTCCATTTTTCGGTCTTGTGCCTTTCGGTCTTGTGCCTTTCGGTCTTGTGCCTTTCGGTCTAGTGCCTTTAGGTTTAGTGCCTGAGGCCAGAGTTAAGATATATTCCTAGCTAGAGAAATATTCCATTTTTCGGTCTTGTGCCTTTCGGTCTTGTGCCTTTCGGTCTAGTGCCTTTAGGTTTAGTGCCTGAGGCCAGAGTTAAGATATATTCCTAGCTAGAGAAATATTCCATTTTTCGGTCTTGTGCCTTACGGTCTTGTGCCTTTCGGTCTTGTGCCTTTCGGTCTTGTGCCTTTCGGTCTTGTGCCTTTCGGTCTAGTGCCTTTCGGTTAGTGCCTGAGGCCAGAGTTAAGATATATTCCTAGCTAGAGAAATATTCCATTTTTCGGTCTTGTGCCTTACGGTCTTGTGCCTTTCGGTCTTGTTCCTTTCAGTCTTGTGCCTTTCGGTCTAGTGCCTTTAGGTTTAGTGCCTTAGGCCAGAGTTAAGATATATTCCTAGCTAGAGAAATATTCCATTTTTCGGTCTTGTGCCTTTCGGTCTTGTGCCTTTCGGTCTTGTGCCTTTCGGTCTAGTGCCTTTAGGTTTAGTGCCTGAGGCCAGAGTTAAGATATATTCCTAGCTAGAGAAATATTCCATTTTTCGGTCTTGTGCCTTTCGGTCTTGTGCCTTTCGGTCTAGTGCCTTTAGGTTTAGTGCCTGAGGCCAGAGTTAAGATATATTCCTAGCTAGAGAAATATTCCATTTTTCGGTCTTGTGCCTTACGGTCTTGTGCCTTTCGGTCTTCTGCCTTTCGGTCTTGTGCCTTTCGGTCTTGTGCCTTTCGGTCTAGTGCCTTTCGGTTAGTGCCTGAGGCCAGAGTTAAGATATATTCCTAGCTAGAGAAATATTCCATTTTTCGGTCTTGTGCCTTACGGTCTTGTGCCTTTCGGTCTTGTGCCTTTCGGTCTAGTGCCTTTCGGTTAGTGCCTGTCGCCAGAGTTAAGACATTTTTCCAACGAGATATTTTACAAGTGTTCGATATAATTCCTGTTTTAGTGCTTGGAATTGAAACACAGGCAATCGAGTTTGGTTGCCTTGTTCGTTTTGTCACACGCAGATGGTGCTCGTTAAGCTTTTAGGTGATATAATACTTGTTCCTAAAACACTGCTTATTGAGATAGATCACTTCAAAATAAGTCCTTAGAAGTAATTTAATATTTAAGTAATTAATTATTTTTATAATGTTATATTATAATGATTATTTATTTTCTTTGGTTGATGGTGATTTTCAGTAGTTAGTTACAGTTTAACTGTTTTTAAATAAATATAATACTTACCTATTATATTATGTGTAATTTTTATTCGAGAGAAGTAATAATTCAGAAATAAATTAAAAAGTTGATTATTCCGTCAGTTAAATAAGGGAAAGAGTAAGAAAAGTACAACAACAGCAGGGCGTGGCCGGTTGTACATAAGCTGTTTATTCTTGGATAATATTATGTGAATTGTGATAGCCGAACTGCTATCCAGCTCGGCTGTTTTCTTGGAGTGGGGAGCCGGAACTCGCAATGAACAGGGTATTTTCGCTTCTGGCATTTTGAAATTGAGTTGCACAAGAGGAACATATGTTTATTCGCATTTGGTTAACGTGCATAAGTTGTTTTCTAACTTTGTGTTTTCTTGGTAAACTTTACAATTTTGTCTTCCCCTCAGATTCATTGCGTCGTCGCTTCTCTTCATTGTGGTAGCCTTCAATCGACTTCATATTGGAGAGGCGTTGTAAAAAATTAAACAAAGTTTTTTATTCCTTAAATCCGACTCAGCCCCCATGTTGGAGCTCGGGCGTCCTGACCGAAACTGCTACACAACCAAAAATACAGGTTTTTCCTGGTGTGCACGCCCATGCAGAACTTAGTCTAAATCGCGCGTAGAAACACAAGCGCAGACCGCAGCACACACATTTCCGCGTAAATCATCTATATCGTTATGTTACTTCACCATTAAAATATATTTGTAAAGAAGATTTTGTGGGTTCATTCAAGTTTTACCGTTTTGAAACTTTCTCTAGCCCCGATACTAGATATCCCTTTTATTCGTTCGTACAATAGTTCTGCTCACAAAAGAGAAAGTTTGGTTAAAATAGTGAGTATTGTTCTACTTGGCGTAAAAAAAGAAACAGTTATTTTATTTTTATACTTGCCTGTCGTTTAGACAGATAAAAAGCGATAGTTTTTAGGTAATTCCGCTGCTCACCGTATAAAGGCGCCACCGTGTAAAGGAGGCGATTACAGTGCCATCTCTTGTCGGGCAGTAAGTACTACTAGTTTTAAAAGTGCAGAAAATTTTTCTTATGGCTTGGCGACTTATTTAAGAATTATTTTTATTCAATAGCTATACTAACCTAACACTAACCACAATATTTTAAAGTGTATTAATGTATCTAACCTAACCTAATAGATGATTATTAGTACGAAGTCATGTTTGCAATATTAATACCGATCATTACGCACAATATAAATTCGTAACAGAATACGTGCTCATTAAAAACGGCGTATGAAATACCACTAGGAAATTTGCCTCCCAAGTTCCAAGTGGAAAAATAGTGCGTATTTTGTATTCGCCAATACAAACTCTCCAATACAAAAACCAATTGACACCAATAAACAACAAATCACGGCTACAGATAAGGTAATTAAAATATATGGTTTCAATAATGATACTACACAAGCGTTAGCGTTAAAGCAAAGTAATAAATTTATCAAAAATCATGTTGCAAATGGAAAAATCTATTTTTATTATAAATTAAGGAACGTCAGATGTTTCAAAAGAACTCCAAATCATACTCATGTACTTACACAATATAGTAATTAATGTTCTTTGCCACCTTACGAAACAGGTACTACGGAGTTCTACATTAGAGCTATTTCTCCTAAACGAGTCAGCTTTTCGTATAACCGGAAAGGAATTTTGTGTCTCCGGAAAGGAATTTCGTACTTCCGGAAACTGCGTAAAAATGGGAATGTTTGTAGCGCAAAATAAATGTATTGTCGTCTGTTTATTTATTAATTAATAAATTTAATTTTTTAAGGAAGAGTGGTTAACTAGAGACATGTTAGGTCACTTAATTTATAAACGGATATTTCTCCTAAATGAGTTGGAATTTTTTATCTCCAGAAATTTGGTTGTATAGAGTAAGCGCTAATAAAAGCATTTTTTTTTAGGAAGGTGGACTCAATTAGAGAAATACCCCAATATTTATGACTTTCTTCCCATCATTTTCAATTGATCATTCTCTAAAAATTAATAAATTAGACATGCAAAATTTACACAAAACTTATAACTTGAAAGTGTAAAGCCCGGGCTACATTCGCAATAGCACGCAAACAGCACAGACGCACAGAAGTTCAACATACACTATTAGATATGAGCTGCCGCATTGGCAAATAGTACGCGCACAGAAAAATAGCACAGGATCGGCGCACAGAAAGTTCATTAACTTTTAACTTTTAAGTTATTTTCTGTGCGCGACCCTGGTGGTAGCCAATCAGCAAACAGTTTAAGTACTACTCTAGTGGGCTTATAAAAGAACAATTGTCAGAAAGTATTGGTGTTGTTGACTTGAGTTGTTTGTTTGTAAAACTTAAACAGACGAAAACCAGATGTTGGACTCCAGCAGACTTAAACAAGATGCAGTCTTGTAATTCTACTTGGCGATGTATATACATTGGCATTAGTGGTGATAGGTCAGTCTGCCGGTGGTTTCCGTTGAGGAAGGATCGAATACCATTTTTTTTATTTTGCCCTCACCGGTTTTGTAGCGAGGACTCCGAGCTCAATGACGTAAGCACGTTTTGAAAATATTATTTTATTTAAATTATATAATATTTTTTTAAAAATTATAAAATTTTTCCGTATTTCTAGCATAAAAATTATAGATTCTCAAGACGGCAACCTTAACTAAATGCACAAAGATGTTTTGAAATATTTTTTTATAAACCGTAATCTTGTTCCCATTAAAATATGTTATAATTATGTATTTTTAATATTGCGTCCGTTACGAAATGTGCAATGGTGTTTTAAAATAAATATTTATTAATTTTTTACAAATTTTAATTTTTTTTTCTATTATTGAAATTACGGAATTTCATGATGGTGACCGTAACGGAAATTGCAACGGTGATGTCATGATTCTAAATGACGAAAAGTTCTAGAAAAAAATGTGGATCCAAGATTGTCGCCAGAGTCAAGTTCAAAGTTCAAGTTCTAGTTAATCCAAGATGGCCGCCGTGACGTCACGATCTAAATTGGCCGACCCCGGCAACGGCACAATAAGCTGAAGCCAGCGCCAGAAGGAACATTTACATACAAGCAAATGCAAAAAGATTGTTCTATAGCTAGTGTCTATGGAAGAATTTGCCCTTGTGAAGTCGGGTACCGTATCCAGTATAGTCTACCTATAACTACAAAATAACAAATAGTGAATCCATGAAATAACATACTTCAGGGTTTTTTGAATGATTCTTGTATTGAGAAAGATTGATTTCAATAAATATTTTTGGCAAAGACAAATGTTTGTTTACCCTTAAACTTCATAGAGATGAAGTAGCTTGGCTTCTGGGTTGTAGCCGTGTCCTTTGCGAATAATTCACCGATGTTTCGGTCGCCATTGCAGTCACCATCATCAGGGAGCAGTATGTAACTGCTTCCTGATGATGGCGACTGCAATGTCGACCGAAACGTCGGTGTATTATTCGCCAAGGACACGGCTACAACCCAGAAGCCAAGCTACTTCAACAATGGCCCTGAAAACCTGCTAAAATTATTTCATAGAGATTACTTAAATAACGGACACATAAAGATAAAAAACTTTAGACACAAAACAAGCCAAAACAGCCGATGTTAAATGTTAAGACAGCGCAGAGAAGGGATTAGTAAGAACAATATCACAGAATAGAACACATTGGGCTAACGACAACAATACAGTTTAAACAAGAACAGTAGGCTTAAATACAGATAAAAAACTACCTTGGACAACACCGGCGACAAACAGAGGAACCCAACGATGATAATAAACAGATATCTTGACCACACACAGATACCTACAATACAGCGACGCACGGGCGAACACAGTGATGAATCTAAACAGAAATAAAACATTAAACATTTGACATCCGATGATTAAGACATTTTTTTCTTGTGGTTTGTGTGTTCTGCTTTCTATGACCGTTCTTCAGGATTTTTTCTATGACAACATTGTAAACCCTCACTGGCTTTCGTCCAAAATAATGATAATAATCAACATACTGCCAGTCATAAATCGGAAACTTATTTTTTTTGGGAACTGTCGAGAAAGCGGACACAAAAGTTTGTTTTTGTCATGAAGGAGAAAGTTTCAGAAATCAGAAACACAGACAGCTCTCAAAGACGTGAACGCTTGTGCGGTAGATAAAGAAACGGGAGGGTGGAAAAAGAGGTAAAGACCCTGCGGTGAAAGGTGCTGGAAAATGAATGACAACAAAAGAAATTTTAAAGAAATGCCAGCTGCCTGTCGAACAAACGCCGGAAGGGGGGAAGAAACTCGGTAGTAGGTTAATCGCGGGCTTTTGAAGTTCACCTTCAGAAAACTCCACCCTCAAAGAGCAAGCTTGCAGTCAAATATACTCAGCAAATTAGGACAGCTATTTTCAGGATTTCAGGTCACACAGCTTCGCACAGAAAAGCCACCGACAACAGGACTTCTTGAGATTGTGCTGGTCTCCGAACCACTTAAATGATTCGGTACTCCTTAATTAATGTGAGTCAAACAGAGGTCTGTGATCGATTGCTCCGTTTTTTCTTCGTCACAGGTTGGCCCACACCTAATCGGTTTACTCTCACTTTACATACACATCTTTGAAAAGCTTTCAATATCATTTCAATATCCTTACCTTGAATGTCAACAACGTTGGAAAAATTTTCGGCTTTTTACGGTGACAATAGGATATTTTTATAGTAGTAGAGGCCAGTTAATGCCCAATATTAATATTAATTTCGCAAACGAAACGAAACGAATTTTAGAAGCCATTATTAGGGCATTTTTCTGTTTGTAATACGTTAAGTCCCATAGCGACTTTTCTTGATTTGATGTAAAATTTTCTGCATTTCTATGAACTATTCTGTGTTTTGGATCATAATATATATGCCAGGTGATTTAAAAAGGTAAATGTTGAAGGTTTATTTTTAGGATTGTAAAGTTGAGATTGGATGTATAATACATAGGCCTATAATATTAAAATATTTGTCACTATAAATATACTTTGTTTGTAGAACTACATGAATGTCTTTAAAATAATTTTTTATTCAATGGCATGCCAACAATCCATATTTTAAAACACTATGAAGATCAACATATAATTATTTTTTTCCATCCGACTTGTTAATTCACCTTTTTCCTACCAAACACAAATTTGAAACATTGAGACCGTCGTGTAAATTTATAAACGCGTAATCTTATGTGTATTATATATATATATATAAGTAATGGGGTATTTATTGTAAATACTCAGTTTTCTCCACAACCTCTCACCGCCTTCCACTCTCAGTATAGGGTCTACCATCGATTCTAGGAGGGTTTGGTAAAAGTAGCAGCACGTCTTTTTTATTCTTTTTTAAATTGAGTTTCCACCAAGTTTTCTCGATAATCTCAATGTCAAAGATTGTTGATGCTTCCTTCGTCTTCGCGGGAACGGCTGTTGCATTGCTGAGCTATTCTTCGTATCCTGGCAATAGTTATTTCATTGTTGATGCATTATTCGTCTCCCGGCAACGGCTATTGCATTGTTAATGCATTCTTCGTCTCCTAGCAATGGATATTGTATTGTTGATACCTACCAACCAATTTTTGAATTCGTTTAGTGGGTCGGGAATGCCGTTGCACTGCCCCACACTGATCGTCGGCTCCCCGATTATTTTGTTGCTTAAGATCATAATATATTCTTACCCAAAAAAATCCGGGTATTGCAGCTAGGTATTCATAGTTAAATAAATGCGAACATGAAGGCCTTTATAAATATCTTGAACCTTATATTTTTCTGGTTATGTTAGGCCTAAAGATTTGTTTTAAATTCATAAGTTGATTTTACTTACATATTTTTGTTTGAGGCGCCTCTGTGCCATACTCGAGAAGGGCATCTACAATAAGCAGTTAGAGAGTGTTTTGTCTGTTGACTGTCGTAGCGGAGCAAGTGCGCATTACCTAATATAGTATGAAAATAAAACATTCTTAAAAATAAAGGTTTTAGAGGGCATTATATACAAACAACAACACAATGCCTGAACTAAAAATCCTTAAATATGTCCGTTTTATTGACGAACTAAAATTTTTATAACAATACTCCATTTTTTTCGAAATATAATGTTTCTATTCAAAATTCAGAAAAAAACGTTTATGACACTAAAATTTATCAAAAAATAATACTTTCAAAAGAAAATATTGTTACGATTTATAATGTGGGAAGAACTGGGTTCGCGAAGGAGAGCCCACTTAAGTTTAGTTAGAGATTTATTGATTACTAATATTAATATTAATAAAAAATAATTGTGCTTAAAAATGTCCGATCACAAATCACGCACATAAAATGGTTTGTTCTCAAGTCACTCAATGTCTGTCATGTTTCACAGTTCGCACTCCTGACTGGAGCTAGTCTCAACAGTGGTTCGCCCCTTACCTCGCGCCTGTCCACACAAAAACAGTCTCGCGCCACTCAGTAGCCGCACTTTCACGATCCAGTCGAACTCCGCGTCGCGCCACTTTCGGAAAGGGGGGGGGGGGGGGGTCTCTCACCCTCTTCACCGATGTCGCACTTCCCTTCGCTCCGAATCCGCTCGGAACTCCCGTAGAAGCCTGCGTCACTGCTTAAGAACTTGAGGCGCCCTTCTCAAACCGATGAGAGCGGTTGTGACGAATCGCGTCATCCTGGGCCGACCCGATGCCTGAACAGTCCAGAAGGGCGGCGTCCATTCTCGCTGCTCCGCGCGGTGGCCCGCGGAATTCCCAAGGCCGTTCAGCGACAGATAACAGCGTCGAGGCAGGATGATGTGCCGGGTGCGGAGGGGTGAGAGGGATAGCGACAACCATTGTATTCCGGCCAGGCACACGTGGCATGCCTTACGTCAGTGTACGGCACATAACACGGCGCGTGACACCAGTGGCCGTGCAGAGCCGCCAGCCAGCTCCGAACCTGGCACGTGTCGCGGTCCTGCGTTCGTAACAATATATATCGGAACTCACGTGATGGTTTCATATTAAATGTAACTGTCATTCAAAACAAATACCGTCTTAATAGGCCTCGAGGTATATTTTTATTCTTACGAACCCAGTTCTCCGCACATTAGGTCGTCACAATGCTTAAGGCGATTGGTGCATGGAAAATATTACGACAAAACTAATTTAACTGTACACATTTATTTTTGATGCTTCTTTTTAAGACATAATATACCTAGGATATTTTTAATAAACTTTTTTTACTGAGTTATGTCATTTTAAATGCATTTATTTTTATTCCAAGCCAGAATTATTTAGAAAATACATAATTATGTTAAACTTAAGTATAGTTCAAGAAACGAGTGTACGAATAGGTTTCTGCACATATAAAAGTAAGATCAAAAAAAAATTTTCATCATCAAAATTACAGTTTAATATTGACAATTTCCATTGATCACTGCTGGACTAATTCAGGAGCGATTTAAAGAATAAATTTAAATGAAAATGAAAACATAATTGGCAGAACACTATTGAGTTATGTATATATTTTCATATCCTTTTGTTTTTGATACGATCCGACTCAAAACATGCCCTCTGGAGTGACAGTTCTAGTGCTGCGTGTAAAACTCTCGCCGCCGGGAAGAATGTCCCCGCGACGTGGCGCTGAGGGCGGCGCTTGTCGCAACCAGGTAGTCCGGCGGAGCTCGGGCCGACTGGCCGCAGCCTGCGGGTGGGGAGGGGGAAGAATGGGGTGTAGAGGGATGACGAGAGAGGAGGCCGAAGAAATGTAGGGTCTGTCAAGTTCGCGCTCATGGAGCTAATATACAGTAATACATCTGGAGAGGACAAGGGAAGGCCAGCAGAGGATGCGAGGTGAAGCCGGGTATCGGCTTCCTACGCTGGAAGAAAAAGAAAAAGAGCCAAACACGCCTCGCGCGGCCGAAGAATCCTCCAAACTAAACTCGCAACAGCTCCGAAACTATCAAAACAATCAAACTGAAAATTTTACTGGAGTATCTATAAACATTTTTCCCCACATCGCTTTAATATTTTTTTCGAAACATGAATGCTTTCATTTTTAAAAATTAAATACTTATTTACTGCCAAAAATGTTTGTGATTACGCAGAGTAAATTACAACATCGAGTAAAAATTTTTGTTTGCAATTGTAAGTGGGGGACACTAGCGTATGAAATAAGGAAGAAGCCTAAAATTTTATTTATATACCCCTTTTGACGCATTCAACCCCATACTTTTATTTTTACAGAGAGTTGAAGTGGGAATAATGTTTCAGTGGGTAACACTACCGACATATGTCTTCGGAACGCACTTCTTTTTGTTATTATACATCTCAAAATTTATAATTTCATACACAATGTTTATAAAAACGAATTCTTACTTACCTCATTTAATCTATTACAAACCTCTTGTAATATACGTGTATTAGTAGAAGAACCAACGTAACATGCAAACCTTAGGTAAACACTGGTAGAGAATTGTTTGGAATAACTGAAATGCTATGCATATACTGACAATGTAAGAAACTTCCAATTTTATTAATTGTTTGCATAAGAATTAATAATTTAAAAAAAATCATAGAATAGGCCTTTATAGACTGAAAACCTTTCACGTAGTTTCATGTCGCGTACATAAAAGTTTTTTAATATATATAATTACCATATATTGTTGAATATATTTAACATTTTTATACATGTTACAACACACATATAATAACAAACCTATATAGCTAGTATATAAAAAGACAAACGCCAAATTTTAGCATTTTGTATTTCTTTTCTCTGTGTGAATAAAATAACAGTTCTTAACGTAGTTGCTAATACTGTACTATATTTCTAAAAAAAAAAAATTACGAAAACCCCTGACATCGTCACCATAACAATGATAAATTTGCAAAATAATTAAGGCACATTTTTTAATGCTACGAAGCACACTCTTAAGAGAAATGTTTTAAACTTATGTTGGGATGTAACTAATATCTTAAAAGCATTCTCAAACCGTTACTTTGAGGGAAACCTTAATATACCGAACACCATACCATCCTTTAATCGAGAACGATTTTCGCTTCTTAAGACCCATTTGTCTTCAAAATGCACTGTACTGTGTAAGTAATAAATCAGTCTTAAATTCAGTTAGTTATTTTATCTTCCTATTTTGTATTCTAATTGAAATAAATATCAGATAAGCATGTGTTACTTGTATCACGACATCAAGGTATTATTTATCAGTAATTAATATTTCATTTTATTTTTTTGTTAACTAATGTGCATAGGGCAGTGCACTAGACATCACTACCTGTGTGTAGTGTTGCGTTACACTTTTTAACGCATTAGAGTTTACATAAAATGATAAATTCAAAATTTCGTTTAAAAGTATAAATATCAGCGACCAATTTAATTAATGTCCAGTATAACTCAGTCAGTAAAACATTCGGAAATATGTATAGGACCTGTTAACCTAAATATTTGTTAACAGTTAAACTGAACTAAGATGTGTTAGAGTGGTTTTTTCTCTGTCCGTATATTAGAGGTATGGAACATCAATAAATATAGTTTAAAAAACTAAAGAAACATGCTTTTAAAGATTATCAAACTAAAAAGTTAAAAATAATTATAAAATTTAATTTATGACAATAGTATTTAAGCAATACTAGTATAAATGAGAAAAAAAACTTGAGGCGCTTTGTGCCATATTTTTTGTTTATTAAGCGCCCCATGCTTTTTTCTCATTTATACTAGTATTGCTTATATACTATTGCCTTAAATTAAATTTTAAAATTATTTTTAACTTTTTAGTTTGATAATCTTTAAAAGCATGTTTTTTTAGTTTTTTAAACTATATTTATGTATAATAATCATAGGGAAATGAGTTACCGACACTACCTACTACCATCTGAGATAACTATTTGGAGTTGCAACGTCACAAAGAAATGGTAAAGTCTCTCCGAATCATTTACAGTTAGATGTATGGATATAATCTTAGAATTTACCAGGAAAAAAAAAAAATTCCGGCGTGGCCGGGAGTAGAACCCACGATCGCTGAATACGAAAGCTGACGTTTCAGAAATCGCGCGCCTTAGACCGGTCGGCTAACGAACGTGATAAAATTGGTGGGACATTTTACAGTGATGAGCCACTCACTCTTAGTCGAAAGAGTTACAGACGGACAGACAAACAAACATACAGGTGAAGCTAATATAAAGCATGTAATAAAATACGCATCTGTCGCCCATTTACTTTAAATACAGAATTATAAACTACATTTTGTGAAAACATTCTGCAGCAGTTTTTGCTGAACGGAAAAACACGGATGAGAAGACAGACGAATTGTGTTTGGTAAGTGATTTTTCGTCAAATGAAATGGAACAGGACAGTGCTTATCAGAATGAAATTACAGAACTACTTTTGTGCAAGGAAATGTATTTTACAAAGACATTTCAAGAGAAATCACCTTTAAATGAAATAGATCTTGCTGACATGGAAGAAATAGACTTAGATTTAGAGGCCAGGCCCCTTTCAAGTGACGAAATTTCTCTTAAAGGGCTGAAATATGTTTCTGGCTATATAGCTCACCGTTTCAGAAATAAATATCCTGACCTTGGCACTACGGATTTCAATTCGGAGGACGATAGCTGGATACATGTACAATCAAAGGGTAACTTAAAATGTCCCACTAATGAATTTTTTGAATTAATAAAGATCGCTGAAATGTGTTTTGATAATATTCATGGCAACAATTTGTGCAAAAAAGAGTGGATTTTAGAATCACTGACTAAAATTATTTGCGGAACTACTGAAAATAAATATCCAGAAGAAGTTATATACTGTTTTGTCAGGACAAGAACGTATATGTGTATCAAGTATTTGAACATGAAATATTTTAACGAACAAGACCAAAAACGCAAAGAAAGAAATAAGATGAGGAAAACTACCCTCTAAGATTTTTCAGTGTGATAGTGTCCACTTTCCTTCACCATAATATGTATGTTCATAATTTATTTACGATGTTTTTTTAATTACTATATTTAAGAAAAGCATTTATTGTGAATATCGCAGCAATTATGTAGGGCTTAAGGTATTTATTGTATTCCAAATATTGAGTATGTCATTTTTATTGCCTTTATTAAAAATAATATATATATTAACAATGTAACAAAATTGCGATATTTTTGTATTGCTATTGCAATTTCGTTTCTTGTAAACATTATTGTAGACTTTTTCATATTGAAATTAAATTTGCTATAGGGTTGTTTGTATTTTAATTTTACAGTTATAAGATTTTTTATATGTTGTTTACTGTTTACAAACATTTGAAAAATATTTTCTTAACCATATCTCCATTTTCATGGCAATAGTCTTGTTAGCTTTTCGGGTAACTCTTCTACATGGATGATAAGATGGTGCGACATCTAAAACATAGTATCACACCACGTTTACATAACTATAAAACTAAGAGGTGTTTTCTTTACATAATATGAAAGCACAATGATTCCTTGTGGCGTAGGTGATTTACAATTTCCATTTATCTAGAAAAATGTGCTTTCAGAATGTTTTTTAACACACAGTGTTTGGGAAGGTTTTTGAAGAAAAAAATTGACTACCCGTTTTATTTTTTTGCAGCTGAATTCGGGCACTTGCATGAAATATAATTAATCCGTAGGAAGCACAATGGTTTAAAGTATTGATGTTGAAGATTTGAAAACATTTATTGAAATAGTGTGAGAGAATGAGCGAGTTGAGTGAGAAGAGTGCGGGAGTGGCCACATGACGTCTGCGCAGTTGCGGACAAAAAATAATCCATTCCGCCTCCCCATGGCGAAGGATGAGTGAAAGAGAAAACCTGATAAACCTTCCCCTCCTCCGGGCACGATATAACCTTATCGGCTGTGTGTTAGAGGGAGAGGGAGATAAAACCTTTGAGGTTCTGTTATTTCCTCCTAGATGGCAGGCCGCAAAGCGACCACCAGCGACACCCTTCCCATATGAAGGCCATCTCGCCACTGACGAGCTGGAACTAAGCTCCTGACCTCCCTACATAGTAACGGTCACCCACATAGGCATCTAGACTCTTTAGTGGTCATATGATACAAAATTCATTGTTTTCGGGCCTGTGATCGTTTTTTTACCGTGCACCAATCGCCTTAAAAGGTCTGCAGTTTGTTACTTCCATTAACTCCATCAAATGCGAGTAACAAATTTAGGACGGAAAACTGCAACGCCTGGCTGATGTTCAACACAGATAACAGCTAGTCTGTCAGAGCTGCTACAAATCAGGGATACTGAACGTTAAGTGAATTATTTTGAAGAAAACTTTTAAAAAATAATATAAATAATGTTTTTGACATAAAGATTTATGCTTCGAATATTTAAAACCATTTTAAACACAGTGACGAACAATGCATGTAATATAATGTTGCAGCCCACTGACATTTCAATTAAATAATTTTACGACTTCTAACATGCGTACAGACGTTTTAGTTTATTTCCCCATACATGTGTAATTACATTTTACGGTCTTAATTTCGCACGTGATTAAATTTTTTTGTTTTCTTTGCTAAATTACTTTTGCGAATATTACAAAGACCAACTATGATGTTTGAAAGTTAAATGTATTCATTTGTTGATCAGTAATATTATTTTTAAGTATAAAATGAATGTATTAAGTTATGTTTTAAATTGCTTATATCTTTATATAATGTAATTGTTTTGACCTTATCGTCCTATCAACCCAAGCGAAATTTACTTTTGTAATTGTTATGAAAAGTTATGAATTTGAAGATTGAAAAGACTATAAAGTTTTAAAAAAGGGGGTTGTCTGTAAAGTCGGTTTACGGACGATAATTTTACGTGATAATGTCATAAGAAAACATTGGTGAAAAATTGCATACATTTTAATTTTCAAATATTATTTACAGTTTTTGCAAATTTAATTTTAATAATTTTTTTTAAATATAATCACAAACAATTAGTTTAAAAGCTCGCCGTAACCTGTTTGATATTATAGAAGATTTTCTCGCGCGGTGGTTGGCCGGTTCTTGCACGCTCGGCTCAGGTGGAACGTGATAGTTTTTCGTGAGTGCAGCCAGCGTTCATCGATTTCTATGACGTTATCACGTCAAAAATTCTTCCAGTTGGCTATATAAAATGAAATCATGGTTTATCAACGTTGCCAAAATATTGGCTCACGATATTTTAAATTGTGTCACTGATCAATGGAAATACTATTAAACTAAGCCAGATGATTTAATGAATATGTTTTGATTCTATTACGAATGGGGAAAAAGCGTTCGTGAGGATAGCCCAATAAATGTTAATACAGTTTTATTTACTACTAATTTTAACATTACTAATTAAATTACCATACTGTATGCCTGTTCACAAATCACTTGCACTTAAAAATGTCTCTTCATAAATCTCTAAAGTATCTGTCAAATTCACAGTTCGCACTCCTCACTGGAGCTAGGCTCAACCGTGGTTCGCCCCTTACCTTGAACCTGTACACAGAAAGTCATGACTACAACTGTACTACAAGACCAAGTGTAGTAACCAGAGAACAATTTTAATGTTTATATTCGTCTCAAATTTATTTTGAACATAAATCTATATTTACGCACAGCACTTCTCTCGCTCGTTATTAAAAACTACCACCTAGTGTTGCACGTTCCGGGGGTACAGCACTGGGCAAGACTACTGTTAGATAAACATTTTATAAAATATAATATAACTAATTTTTAAAGAAAATTTTATGTTAATGTTCTTTACAGTTTTAAAGATTACCGAAGAAGAAATGTGAAAATTATGAAATGTATGAGAAAAGTACAACGATGAGGTTTCTAATTAATTAAATACACGTGTATGTGTGCTGGAACACTCGTCTATATTTTCGCATGAACAGGTCTCATAGGTTTAAGCTTACGACTCACGACCTAGTAGAGATACCTAGATAACGAAGATTCATTTTGTAGCACGTTAACTTGACTCACTTGTAGCCATGCTTTGCTTTAACGGTATGACTGTAGTTATCTGGACGACCCTGAGTCAGTTACAAACAATGAGAAGTGTTTCTTTTGTATAGAGGGATTTGAGTCGCACGTAGCACACAAGGTGACGGGACCTCTAGGTTATCTAGACTACAGTGGGGTCCGAACTACTCGGGGACCGACCCGCTGCTTATAAATTTGGATCATGCCAAGGTGTTGTAATCGAACCCAAAACCTCACTGCATGAGCTATCACGGCCACACATGACTCACGCAAAGAAGTGTTTCAACAATAGCTTGAAAAACATTCCCAAATATTAAAATCCTGTGACTTTGGTTTTGTAAAATGAGAACACTTATTAGTATTGACAATGTATAAAATACAGTTTGGTCTAGCCTTGAGCGGGAATAATCCGGGAGAAATAATCGTGACTCTACTCACAAGCTACTATTTCATTAGGGATTTGTGGGTTACGATGAAGGCTGGCACCTTAGCACTCAAGGCCACCGAGGACACTTAGGCTGTCTATACACGCACGAGCTCAGGTCGGGTTGTTCGGCCTGAAGAAGGAAAACCCTCACTAGCGTGTGCTGTGACGAGCCAAGCTGTGTGTACGGGCCAGCCGAGCCCAGCTCATTTGGAAAGGACCGTCGGCGAACTTAACTCGAATTTGCCTCGACATTGACTGGCGTATGGGGGGGGGGGGGGGGGGAATTGCGAGCCAGGCTCGGATTCCACACGAGCTTCTTTCACAGTTTCTTGGTCTAAAATAGTTCCCGGCGTGTGCTCTGCTCTATTTTCTCTGTTGTAAAAAACACAAGCTATCACAGTAATATATAATTTAGACAGCTGAAAATTTATTGTATAATATAAAAAAAAACTGTGCTGCGAGTACTTCAAACATGTTTTCCATGCATTGTCCAGTAAGGGATGAGCTATATAGTTGATAATTATTGATTTATCATAGATCACATATATACTGGATAGGGTTTCAAGAGGTTTTCTTTTAGTGAAAAAGACACTCCTGCAACGAAAATTAACTTAATATTCACAAAAGCTTTCTTCATTTTGCAAAGATAAAGTTCACTATTTTTCAATTCAATTAAACCTTTGATTATTTTTTTTCTTATCCTCTACGTGAAAAATAGGTAGTGGTTAAAACAATATATGCGTTTAATGTAAAAAATGGAATATAAATAGAATTATTTCATATACTAAAACATAAAGAGCCGAGTCTGGTTCGCAATAGTTCGTCGAGCCAGACTAGTGCGTGTATGGGCTGTTTAACGACCAAGTCACAAAATAAAGAAGGTACATACTATGTGATAATAAAGTGACCACATCCTGGAGGCTGGCTTCGATCCCCAGACATCGGCATGTGGGTATGACACTGGCGTGGCCAGGGCAGACTAGGAATGATGATTCTGCAGTGGATTTCCATTGCCTTCCGTAGTGTGAAGTTGGAGGAACCGCATAATGCCTAGTCTTTGACACGTGAAGGAAGCATTCCATGAGTAAAAAATCTCCCACGTGCCCGGGAATCAAACCAGAGACCATTGACTTAGTAACTAGGAACTCTAACCACCAAGATATATTGAATACGTACAGTGCAGCCTCTTGATAATAGTAGAGCCCGGATCCTTTTTATTTCTTTACGAGCCATGATATTGTTTTAGGACTTCCACTACATCAGATCCGTTCTCTTCTAGACTTGAACGCAATTATGAATTTGAATTTCTGATAATATTTACGCATTGGAAAATTAACTAAGTAACGAGCTGTAAAATTACTTACTTATCTTAAGTTTTAAAAAGTGTGTGTCTAAACGTTCTCTTTTTTATACCACTGCACTGTTCATCTTCAATACATATACAAATGAATAACTAAATTAATACGTGGAGTAACTCCGTGATAAAGCTTATTTTGTTTTATTTTATACATTGATAGTGAATAAGCCTGTACTTTGAAACTAATATTTCAACGACAAAAACTGCTTAAAATTCCAAACACAATATATTTATTAACATGATAATAATATGACAAAAAAAAAGTTACAAAACTAATAATTTCAATGAAAAAATGGGAAAAGTTTGTTCGTCGTTAAATAAGCAATTTTTAATAGATATTATGCAATATTTTAGTCTCCTATACTGTTACATGAAACAGCTAAATACGACAGGCTTTGTTAAAATAAAATACTGAGTAGTTATGAGGAGGGATGGTTCTAAGGAATGTAGTCCAACTATTGAGATTGACTGGTTTCCATAATACGTTAAACATAGAACATTTTATGAAAATATTAATGAACTATTTGGAAGAAAAATGAAATTAAACTGTTAAAAATGGTATACAAACGTATTATCTAAATGCAAATGTACGTTTTATTTATTCCTTGGTAAATTCGTAGAAAATCTAAGATTTGCTCATTTTCCTTTTGCAAAGCAGTGAGTGGAACATTTTTGCTTACATGAAACTTATTACCAGAAATATTTTGAATGTGAGAACTGAAATCATTTCAAAATGAATTTGATATGAAATATGATATTTTCAGCTATTTTTTTTTCATAATTGATATGGAAAAAATTATTTACGATTTAAGTCATCAAAATTTTAAACATTGATAAAACCAATTTTTTAAATCCAAGAATGGGTGTATTTGACGTTTATATCCTTGAATCAAGCACACGATTTATTAAGGATTAAACTTTTTTTTTTTTTGGAAAATGTTGATCAGTATTTAGCTGGAAGAATACAAAAAAAAATGTATATTCTGTTTTACTGTCTGCTATGATTTTAAACAGATTTTATATATCAACAACAATCAAATTAATAATAAAATAGGAGTTATAATGAAACATAGAATGATTGAGGGTAATTTTTTCCATTTCATAATTTTTACACTGTTGTATTTAGTTCAAACAGTTAAGAATAAAAAATTATAAAAAATTAACAGTAAATTGGAATAATATTGCAGATGTTGCAGTGAAAAACAAATTCGGTAAATAAAACGAAGATGCTTCAGTTTCCTTTCTAATTAATCATCCAAGGAATTTGTAAAACGTATTATACCTTGCAGAGTCTAACTAAACAACGAAGCTAAAATGAAATACGCTGGTATAATCTTGTAATATATGAACCCCGCTCCATGCACAGCTGGCAGCTTATAAGAGGAACAAATATGTAATTAAGGCTGCGAATAGAATTCCTGAAAGGAGAGAACTTGCAAATGCAATGTTTCCTTTCAGACAAGCTTACTGAACTTACAATAAAGCTATCCTGGAGCTCATCTCGTAATACGAATCACAGCTCAAACAATAAACACAATTAATTAAAGTGTTTTAATAATTGATTTATGACGTTTTCAGTTTTATCCTATAAAATATCAAATAGTATTCATAACATTACCTGTTTACATTTTATAAATTCTTTTTATAATATTACAGAACAAGTTAACATGTACTTAAAAATTAATTCAATAATAATGTATGCATAACATTCTTTTAAACGAGTAGCACGTTACAAATGATCGTTAACATGCAGAAACAAAATGTAAGTAATGCTTGTAATATTTTTTAAATCTTCTTACTTCTGTGAAAATGTGTTTAAAGGCAATGATAAAACAAAAATTAGGTCATACAGAGAAAATGTACTTCAAAAAAATTAAACACTCTTTCCACATACAATTATTTAACCGTTTATCACAGACATTGTATGTGACAATAATTGTTCTTACACACCAAAACCTTTGTAAAAAGAAAATTTGTAAATAATATTTCATGATATAAGTTTTCTTAACTGAAACATAAGCATGTTAGCAAATATTATTATGTTGATTCATTTACAGAACGTTATTAAAAATAATTCATTTGTCTAGTTGCAATCAAAATCTTTCTAAATGTCTATAACACACTTTGTTGAATTCATATACATTGATGAAGGTAATATTAATTTACATTTTAGATAAAAACAAACAAAATAAGAGAAAAACGATTTGAAACCAATATGACAACATTTAATTAATAAAAAGACCTATAATTTATATGATTAGATATCATAAACTAAAAACTATAAATATATATAGCATTTTTAAAACTACTCTTCTTTATTTAAAAAAAATCATTGCAACAGTTTTTCGAGTATTTAATATCAGGGAAGTAATTATTACTTTACTATAAAAAATTTGTAATTGTAATTTTATTAAATATTTTTTCCATACAAAAATACTAGTGTTTAATAACAACAGATTTCCTCGTAAATAATATTATTTTGATTTATTGTGCAATGAAAAGATTTTAATATTTTCATATATAATTATTTAATAATACATCGATGTCCTGATTTTTTTAAAATATTAAACTTAAACACCTTTGTGACTGAGCGGTATATCTAGATCGTTTGATGCCGACATATATGTGTCTGACCCTGGTTTACAGCTCCAAAACAAAACGGTCCGAATCCGTCATGGGGCGATGTGTCCCACTGCGTCCGTAAAACCTAAATAAAATTTACAGCCTAGAAATACGTGCGAGAGCATATTGACGTCAGGTCCTCTAGGACACACTAAAAACTTTTTACAACAGCAAACGGAACTAAACCAGTGAGCGGTAAAAAAAAAAATCAGAACGGCCACTCATGAAAGAAAAGGCGCAGACATTGTAGGGAAGAGTCGTGTCGACAGGAAACATCTTTCTGTAAAAGGCAGAAGGTAAACAAGGTGAACGTTTCCTGAATCGGAGCAGGCACATAAAGCTCAAAGTCTTGTGCTTACTCAGCGCTTCAGCGTGATAACATCGAAAAAGAAACGGAGTAGTTTGAAGGGAAAAAAAATGCAACGACTTTCCAAGGATATGTGATAGCATCAAAGTAGCCAATATAACAGTGAACTCACCCAGAAAAAGTTGTAGATAATTGCATACATCTTTATCTTGACTAAAACACTGTTTCCCTTTAATGTGGTAACACGTAATAGATATATTTATAAGTACAGTTCGAAATTATTTGAAAAATTTCGTGAACTTATTAAGAACTTGATTAAATATTAGTTTTAAAAAGTTTTATGAACATGAAAATATATTTTTAAATAATAAAATAATTTATAGTATTTTCTCCTCATTAGTTTTGAAATAAACTAAAATTAATTACAAAATATTTTTAAGAATGCAATTTTTATCTAACAAAAAATACCTGATATCATCTAACATGCATGCCTTGTTTATGTACAGCTTGAATAATATTAATTAGAAGTAATAATGACTATCCACGTGACAATATATATATATATATATATATATATATATATAAATACACGCAAATAAATTTCAACTTAACAGTTAGAAGTAAGTAAAAATTAGAGATGATATCAATAATCTACTACTTTGAGTTTATCATATAAAATTTACTGAAATAATTACATATTGTTTAAAGCCTTATTTAATAAGTTCGACTCAATAAAATAAAATATGTATTATTTGCTTTTATTTTTGTAGTCCACTTGAAAACAAGTACGAAAAAAAACCTGTTTTAACCACGGAGGGAAAGAAGTTAAAACATTTTTGGCTATGAGGGAGTTTTATGCTGTGTCTTCAGTTATTTGTTGTTCTCACTTTTTTGAACAATATCCACTACATAATGGTATTTTAACGGATTTTCCAAGCGAGTTTCTATCAAATAATCAAACAAACTTTAAGAATTTGCCTTTATGCCACTACGGCTTGTTTTTCTAACCGATTGCTAACCAAAGTGAGAAGTAATAATTATATGTAATTATATAATGTTATGTAAAGATCATGTATATACGACGCTACGGTTTAGGGGTGGATACTGAGCCGTCCACCATCTTGGATTTGTGACTTTAAATCTGTCATTCTAAATTATCTTGACCTTTGACATAACCCTATCACCTAGACTATTATCGTGGATGAGATAAAATATGTTCGCTATATTGAATACGCCATCTTGAATACTTATTTTATTTTTAATTTCACCATTTAAGGTTCTAGTAAGTATTCTGTGTGAGACCACATTCAGTTGGTCCGAATCACACACAAACATCCATTAAACGTCGTTCCTTAGATATGATTCAGCCATATTACAGGTTACGTGCAGCTATGTTTGGCTGTTCTCAATACATATTTTATAATTTTCTTTTCAAATCAATTTGTGTGTCATTAAGTTATCAATCAGAACATCAAGGTCATCCATGTTCAATTGAAAGAGAAAAACCTACAATTCTTGAGCAAGATAACAAATACATATTGACATTTTAAAATTAATTTTTGGAAGTATATACATAAAGCTAGTTTGTTGAATACAAAATAATTAATCATTTTAATTGGACATTTAAAGAAATTTAAATGAAATAAGATAAACCTTGGCAGAATTGTGCATAAAATTTAAGTTAAAAAGAAACAAATTGAAATGAAAACAAATTTACATTGAAAATTCAAAGAAAATTTTGTACTGCAAAATTATTTACCCAGATTCATGTAGAAACTTAATGCCAACATGTCTTCTCTCACTCGTTAAAAAAAATAATTCAACAAGGAAAAAATTTATCACATCAAGAAAAATAAGTGAATATATTTTCTAGAATTATGGCAGTAATATTTCATTAAAAAACCTTTTTACATTACAGAAAAATTAAAATCACTTTAAAAGCCATCTCTTCAAATTTTATACTGTCAAATGTTTATTTGATGTTTACATCTTTCATACGTTGTAAATAGTTTTTTCCATTGACAATAACCAAAATGTTATTTGAAGTGTGTTAGTTTTGTGGATTTGTACACAACGTGGTGATATATATTTTTAAAGACTTAATGACATTATTATCCAATAAAAATTTAATTTGTCTATTTGGTGTTGACATCAGACGGACGTGAAGACGCTTCAAATGTTTGTTCTTTAAAAAGTCACTGGTCGTGGATTGACGTTTATGTGGAACAAAAATGTTTGTATGTTTTCTATTATTTTTATGAAGCACTATATATAAGAAGATAAAATAGTCATAATAATATGTAAATCGGTCAAAGATTATATTATTGAATTGACAGGAATGATTTTTTTTGGAAACACACATTACAGTTAAAAGCCTAAACAAATTATTTTGTACATATAATATCCAAACATAGTTTTAATATACAATTTATGGGAGACAATTAATAAAAAAGGATAATTATGAAAATTATAGAAACCATTCCCGTCCGAAATTTATTGTATGTATAAAATCACTCATAATATACTTAAAAGTAGAAGAAGGGCGGAAAAATGCAAGTAACCTTTTTTGAAAACATGCGTGAGAAAACAAATCAAAGGATATGACTGATATAAAAAGAAATGGAGGTATACCAAATAAGCATTAACTTTCCAACAACATTATTTACGCTCGTTGCCTTCGATGTAAAGCTGATACTTGAAAATTGAAATGTTTACATTTGCAAGAACTAAGTAAAAAAATTTTAAATCTTTTTATATTGTAAATAGCATATTATAGGAGTATATTTAATATTTAATGCATGATTTTTATCTTATAGTGGAGGGATAGACCACAAGAATGAGTAAATACAACTATTTTGTTTGCAGAAATGTTTTTAAACTCAGCCGCCGTGAAACAGGAAGTTAGCTCTCTTTTTTTAAGGGGGAGGGGGAGGATCTCGTGGCTAAAAGGTTATAGAAGGTGAGTTGAATATACGAGTTCGCACTTATGAAGTTATTTCCTACTTAACATTACAAAAATTAACTACAACTTAATGCATGGTGGTATAAATTTATTGACGACCGTTACTTTCAAATACTTGTACTTACCAGCTACCTAGAAGTAATTTGCAATGTCTAGAAAGATATGTAAGCATTCAAAACCATTTTTGAAGTTATATTTCTTTAGGCGCGTTATGAAAAAGTAATGAGAGTGAAATTTTAAGATGCGCGCGCATCACTGTAACACAAAATTAACGGGTTGAAGATGCCCGCTAAACCACTCATTAAGTCTCGAAAAAAGCTACCAACAAAATAGAAATAGAACCTCTATAAGTCGCACATGTTGGCACGCTAGTCGCCTCTGATCATTGTTTTCATATTTATAATATTTATCCACATGTTTCTAGTTTTTACATTCACAACACGTGTTATGTTTCATACAAGTGCGAATTATATATGTGCTAATAAATTATATTTAGTAGTGATTTAAATTGAATATTTTGATTAATATTATTTACTATTCGTAAATATTAGTAAAACCAATTGTGCCTTTATACTTTTTCAAGTGTTCCAATATAATTGAGGTTAACTATCCGTATGTTTTATTTATTGATATAAATTAAAATATTATTTAATATTATTAATAACAAACAAAATAAAATTATTAATGTTACATATTTATTATTGGTTATTTAATATTTAAAATATAAAGAAATAAATATAGTTAAACATTAAAAAAATTGTGTTAAAAATTAAAATCCAACATCGAATTAAAATATTAATTTTTAATATTTATTATTAAATTGAATAAATAATAAATATTTATAAAAATAAATGAACCAATTTAATGAAAACTTTTTTATGAAAATAAAAAGTGAATATTAAATTAAGAAAACAATAAATATTTAAAAATAAATAAACTTAAATTAAATTTTTGAATATATTAATATATTTATTTATTTTCTTTTAAAATATTAAATAATCAATAATAAATATATAAAATTAAGAATCTCATAATATTTAGTAGAAATTTTGTCATATAAATTTATTATTCTCTAAATTTTATTTATTTAATTTTTCAAATTTAAACTGAACTTTATTGACGTGTTTACTATCTTGTTTCCAGCCCTTTTATTATTTTATTGTAATTAATTATTTGCATGCAATTAAAAACTATTTTTTAATGATGCAAAAGAAGTATAACTTCCCACGCTCGTACATAAGTACACGCACCCATTTTTTTTTCAATTGACTGCAACGTAAATGGTAAAGTCTTCTTCCAAACAAACTTATCAGTGATGTTTAAAATTTAAAGAATATACACGTCAAGTCTGAATCACACAGTTTCTTGTGGAAAACAAAGTATTAAGTTAAAATCATGTATGTGACTTACGGTCTAAAATGCTTCTCAATAATGTTCAATGCTTTTAAAGTTGAAGATGAACAACTTACTGGTTTATTGCCGAGTAGTAAAAGAGAAAATATTTTAAATGGAACAGCATGTGCCCGGTTAGTAATAATTAATATTTTTAATGTAAAATGTTCCCTTCCTAAAAATTCTTGGGACATGTTGTTATCCCCAGTTACTTCAATGATATAATTTTACGACAGGAACATTTATTGCGGGGTTGTGGACTTTTGTTCATTTAAACATGATTAGAACTCCCAACGTATCCATACAAAATACTTTCAATATTATTTGCAATAAAATAATTGTTAATTTCTTACCGCAAAGGCGTACAAATTTTAGACCATAATTCGTATTATATATGTTTACAATACATTTTTTTCGTAATGTACCCACAGACGAAGTATGTCAGTCAAATTCAGACCAATCCTGTGTATTACGTAATGCTATCAACTATAAAGCCTAATAAATAGTGTCAAAATGTACGTCAACTTAGTTTGATTGACAATTGATATGTTCGAATAGTTATAGTGTAGTAAAAACTTTTATTTACAACTAGATTGTAAAAATATGAGTTATACTATTTTTTGATTTAGAAAACGCAATCGTTTTCTCCTCATGATAGAACTACGATTTTTCATTATTACAACTTTTACAAAAATATTATAATACGCTTCAAATCCCATGACTACTATGTCAACAATATTAAATTATAAGAAATATTGTGTGTTACCCAAATTGTCCTTAAATATTCATCCAAGCTACTTCGAAATGAAATTACATTAACGTTCCTAGACATTGTGATGAATGTGGCAATGCTATGGAGTTACGATACTAAAACAATACTAAATAACAAACCCTGTGATATCTTGATGAATTGTTGAACACCACCCAGTTACACAGTTGGTAAATCTAGAGATACAAGGGTGGGATGACACAGGGAAGATTTACAGACATGTATAATATTGTGTAAAAATTTGGTATGTAGGAGAAAACCGAGATTGACAAACATGAGATATGATTTTACGTAAAGAAAAAAAAAAAACTTTGATCAGCTGTTGACTCTCAGAAAATTTCACACAAGAAATCGAGAATCGCCTTGATTGCATTCATTTTGATCGTCTATATCGTAACCATTTGTTTCTATTTCGAATAACACGCTGGGAACCAATAAAAGAAGAAAAATGTTATAAAACAATCTCAACACACCGTTCGTAATTTGTCAAATTTTTTAGTCGATACAACCAACACTCAAGCCGACGCGTAGAGCAGAGACACGTTTTGATTGGAGAGTGATGAGTTACACGGCGACATAAATACTCGCGTGTTGTTGGTTTGGGAGGACCGCGAGTCAGGAGTCGCGCCCCGAGCGCGCGATGCCACGTGACGCCGCCCGGCGGATGATTTATCCGGCGGCCCGCCACGGATCCCAGGCGCTGCGCTGTTTCGGTGGCCGTTCCATTTGCCCCCCTCGCCCCTCCCACGGCCGAAATTATGCTCCATGATTCATTACCCCCGGAGGTTCGCTGGCAGGGGCTAGGGTTTCATACAGCTGGCCTCGCGGTAGCGGCCAGAAAGCTTGGGGGCGAAAAAAAAATATATATATATATGTGTGGTTTAAAGGAGAAGGTTGGTAAAAGGGAAAGGGAAAGGGGCGATTACAGGAATGGCCCAGTTCTCCCCACCAAATGAACCTAACAGCCGAGGCCCCACGCGGTGTTATTACGCCACAATGGAGGGTTGGTTTATGCCGAGCATGTTCTTTGCGACGTACACGGGTGGAGCATAAACCTCCCCCCTCCCCGGTTACCCTTACCCACGTAATGACCTGCAGTCCTCTTTTTTTACACCCCCTCCACACCTCCCCCGCCCCGCAAAAACACGCGTTGCACTAAACATACGCCCTGTATGAATTCCGGCTCAATCCCGTGGCGGCGGGCGGTTGTTGCGGGTTGCGGCGAGCGCAGGCGCTACGGGCCGGACTTGTTGTGTCGCACGCTTGGCACGCAGTACATAGTGAATGGCGACCGCTGTTGTCATATTGACACTATTCAGCTTGAAAACGTAAACAAAAAAAATTATTTCGATAGATTATCATAATAATGTTTCAGTATATTGTTAATTTTATTATTTGTAGAATTTTTTAAGACCATAAAATAGTGTCTTTTCAATGCTATTATTACACTTAGGCCTATGTACATTCTACAGGAAAATAATGTAAATTATAAATCCCAATTATTATTTCACAGAATAAACCATTTGCAGCAGTCGGTCACTATTAATAACACGTCCATTCATAAAATTATGTGCTATGTTGAAAATGCCAATCTTATTAAAACTAATAAATTGTACAAACAACTGACAAAAATTATTGAAACCGTGATGGCGTCTTTCAAATATGATATATTAGATACTATCAGATGTTGATCTTTGATGAAATGAAACAGGAAATAATATTTCCAAAATTCTCATGGCAAATTTTACTTTAGAATACAGTTTTTTTTCAAATATATTTTAAATATTTTTCAATACATTAAAAAGTTGTGTCTAAAACTGTAATGATCTATGGTGTTTATCTGGCAACAGAGAACACATAAACAAAAACATCGTTAATGGCGGAAAGTGTGCATTGTTGAGAGAGAGAATACACGTTTAAATACACACTCCGATCTAAGGCTGAGGGGCGCTATAGCATAGGCTCGGTCTGGCGGAAGAGAGTGGGAGATGGATAAGGGTCACCTTCACTTCATGCTCACCATAAGCTCACAAAACCAACTGCGTACAACAACGCGGCACAAGTACACGCGCTCACACAACAAAATACCAACGAAAGGCGAAAGGCACTCCGGCCTGGCGGCTCACCCTTAACTGCTTCTTCAAGGTTTCGAACCCATATTTCACGGGTATCATTCATTTAGTTTCCACCCCGCTTCTAACAATATAGTTTCATATTTGAAACACACACAGCGATGTTTTAAGCCCCGACTGCTACCCAGTTAAACTAAACTGACTTCAGTTCTAACCGCATTCATAAATTATAATAAACAAGCATTACTACAGTTTATGGGTGGCAGTCCGACAGCAGAAATCTTCGCGGGCGTATACTTATGTACGTGCGTTAGAATCTATACTTAATTTTTATTTAAGACACTGAACTGAATTAAAATTTACTTTAACAAAAATTATTAAATAATTACTCAGTATCAATATTTAATATATTTATGTGTAAACGATTAATTAAGTAAAATAATTTAATAAAATATTAATTAATAATGTTATCAATATTTAATTTGAATATTTATTCTAATTTATTATTTTTAAATATTTATTAAATAATAAGGTAATAGAATATAATTTTTAATACAAATTAATTTAACTTAAGGCAATATAACCTCACTTAAACAACCACATTTGAAAAAGCCTAAAAATTTAATTACTAAATCACTTATATTCACAATAAAAAAATATTTTTAATTATATGCAACAGTAATCAATATCAATCATTAAAATTCTGAACACGACTCACACATAGTTCCACACCCGCCGCTATAATTTGTTACCGGAGCAGCTACGTCAACTATCGAATCATTTGATTTGCAGAGCGAAATGTTAAACTATATTATAAAAAATATTTGATAGAAACGAAAAATATTTTAAAAATTTCTAACCCTCGACTTCGACCAGATTTTTCCAAGGAATTTTTGACTAAAATATTGCCCACCTTGTTATAATACATTAAAATGTTAATGCTCTATACTTTCCGCACACGTTAGATGACAATGAATAATTAAGTACGAGATGACCCGCTGAACTTCGCACCACCTAAAATTATTTTGATTGTAATCTTCATAAGCGTTTATCAGTCCTTATCAATCTTCCAACTCTAATTCATTGAGATCAAGAATTTTAGCCGCATCGTGTACGGTTTGGGTTTTGTTTGGTTATTAAATGAAACTCGTATTTAAAATGAATTCAATGTATTTTACTTACATGAAAGGTAAATGCAGTTAACATTCAATACAAAGTTTTCTGGTAAAATACATTATTCGTTATGTTTTTCGGTGCATAAATAAAGATGATGGCTATCCGACACGCGAACACGCGACATACAGTTGTCCATTCACGAAACACGGAAACGGAAGTTAATTCCGCAAACTTCCAAAGACTGGCCTTGTGATTTGTTGATGTTCATCGCGAAGTCCAGACGCACGTTTGAATTCGAATGATAAGACCGTTGGAATCATCGTGATGCGCGGAATCAAAACATCCACTCCTTTGTACTTTCCCTTGATAATCGTCGCCTCGATGACGTTGTTCATGAGCTTTTTCACAGACAGTCTAGTCACATTGCATAGTAGAGGTTGATTGATGATACGCAACATGATGATGACTGAGCCGACTTTCAATTCCAAATTGTGAGGTAGTAATCCAGGCAATTCCAGAGAATTAAAAAAATTCTGTGGATATTTGACTACGTCATCCTGGTTGATAACTTATATGTACTGTATGTTTACAAACTATTCCCTCTATCTTCCTCTGTCCCACCCTCCTTCTCACCATTATTATTCAGACTTTAGCAAAGAGGAAATACTATAAAATACTTACACCTTAAATTCGTCTTTAAGGGTTGGTGTTATCGTAATCTCACCTATAAGTGACTTACCTCGTGTTTTGAAGGTAAAGTGAGCAAAATTTTATTGAGATCGGATCTGCGGTTTAGGAAGGCATAGATGACAAACATAGAAACATTCGAAAGTTATTCGAAGTGGCAATTCCCATACAAAATTACCAAATTCGTTTTTTTTCTTTAGATTTTTTGGCTGTTACCCTGGGTGTTTTTAATGTTTTTTCCCTAAACAATCCCTGCTATCAGGCGAACAAAAAAAAACATTAAAATCGGTCGGGCCGTTTTCTAGTTTTAGCGAGACTAACGCACGGCAATTGATTTTTATATATAGAGATTAAAGGAGAGTTGCATTATTATATAGTTATATTTTTAATACCAATGCAAATTCATAACATTAATTTCGTAACAACCGTAATCAATTTAATATTATTTAAAGTAAAAAAAGTTTATGGGCCTACCTGGTACTTATGAAAAAATGAATCCAATGGACTGGGCTATGAATTAAATATTATTATAGCAATACAATGAACAAATAAAATGTAATAATATAATTTTGCTTAAGCAAATATTTGTATTATCCAGTAATTTGTAATTTTAAAATATTAATAAATAGCTGCACTTATTAGTTTTGACCACGTTACTTTATCTCATTAACCGCGCACTACAAACGCTGCAATAGGAATTTTGACGAAGATAGTATGCAGAATATGTATTCTGATTGTTGTAATACCAGCATGATTAGGTTACTTTTTAACTTGAAGTTACTTTTACTATGACTATTTTAGTTTACCAAATATATTCCAAGGTAGATTCAATAAAATTAAGTTTCATTTATCACACCAATAACTTTGGTATGTCCCATAGTATTTATGAAATTGATTATAAATGGTTTAAGGTTAATACACGCGGTTTTGCCATATTTAGGTATATGAAAATGTCGTTGCTTAATGCGCACACATCGTAAAAATTCACTCTCATGATTTCTCCATAACGCGCCAAAAAATTAATGATTTTTCCCTTCCAACTCTTGTAATTTCCACTCCTTGCAGTAATAGTTAATTCCAAAAAAATTTACTTTAGACGAAGATTTAGACAATATTAAAGTCAAACAAAAAAAAATTATTCAATAGCTTTTACATAGTTGGATCGTGTTATTTATTGTCTTATTCCAACCGATGTTTTTTCAAACCCTTGCCATTATGGTTAGGTACATCAAAAAGTTATCTAGATAAAATATTTTGGTATTACTCCTACAAGTTTTAATATGTTCACTCGGATAAACTACTTGTCATGGTTTGGGAATTATAGCGACTTTTCTGTTTATTCAAAAAAGTTTTCCATTTCTACCCCATTGGTCAGATATTGCCCATTAACGAACACAACCAAGATTTATGAAAAACTAGCTGCCCGACCCGGCTTCGTACGGCTATACTAATGGAAAAAAATTAGGCCACATCTCCCATTTACAGTAATGGTAAATAAAAAAAAATTCAGTGAAAATTTATTACAATGCTGCACTTATAATGTACCGGAGAGAAAATGAATAGCAGCGATGGTTTCCCGACTCGTGCACGCAACGTACAACTGATGTACCCGTACTTCGCTACGGCAGTCTACAGGCAGATCACTCTTGCGCCGCTCATTATACATGCCCCTCCTTGTGGGTACGCCACTGCCGCGCGATGCCCGTTGCCATGGAGACGCAGAAGGCATGAACAATGCAAAATCCTGTTCTCATGCAAAGTACCCACTGTTGCCTGGTTTTAACCACCCATGAGATCTAATTTTCGGAAAATGTCATCATGCGTAACATAATGTACATTACTGTGAAGTTTCAAGTCTGTAATATATATATATATATATATATATATATATATATACTTGAAAAAAGGGCAATTTTTGATATTTAAAGTACCCGCCAAAATTTCAACGGTGATGACTGCACTAACAATGAAATAGTCGTTGCCATAGAGACGAATGAAGCATCAACAAAGCAACAGCCGTTGCCATGGTGATTTCATACCAAAAACTGGAAATTTTGATATATTACGCCCCCGAAACTCCCCTTGGGATCGGATTTCCGCAGAATCCTTTCTTAGCGGATGCCTACGTCATAACATCTACCTGCATGCCAAATTTAATCCCGATCCGTCCAGTGGTTTGGGCTGTGCGTTGATAGATCACTATGTCAGTCAGTCACCTTTGAGTTATATATATTTAGATTACGGCAGTTGTAGTGTCCATAATATGTTACATAAGCATGTATAAATAAACGTTTGAGTTAACGCTGGTTTTGGATTCTTTGGACCATGAAACAAAAACAAAATATACTAAAAAAATTTAGACGTCGCACATTGGTAATTGCTACAATAGGTAGTATTTCTTAGAATCAATCTAAAACAGAAAACAATATACACAAAAAAAATGTTTCATTTTCGTTCAATATCACAATTACCTAAAATTCATATTTGAAAAACCTTATTTGATAAAAAAATACTAAACATCTAATTTTATTTTTTTTGATTTATATATTCTACAGTTATTTATTTTATATTGCATGTATCAAACAAAGGTGGCCTACTTGTTTGTTGACATTTACTACCTCCGTGTAACAATATATATATATATATATATATATCGCGTATTATTTACATCCACAAAGAGGCATGGCAACAGTTTTATAAAATTATTTTTAGCCTTCTTTGTATTGACGCAAGTTGAGCAAATTATGTTATATGGTTTACTGCGGTTATCGCAATCCGCTCGTATTAAAAGCAAATCATTTAGGGGGTTACGGCTCCATCGTTTAAGTTTTTCTGATACTTCCACAGCAAGCAGTACAGTTTACGTGAGTAAATGTTTTATATCGGCATTAAAATATGGGCTCTTTTAATATTAACATTTTTGAACTGGGGTAATTAGTATGACCCATTGTCTTACCAGTGGCTACAGACACAAGCCTGTTATTAAATAACAGTTATTAACATAATTTGTATTTCCAAAAATTTGTTTTACCAGCGTAAATTGGAATCATAAAAAAATATAGAAAATTCATAATAGTACTGTGTCAATGAGCCTCTTCCCCGTCTATCCTTCCCGCGTGAGATGGTAGACAGCGAGAATAGGCAGTTGTATGTTTTTCGAAAGGTTGACTTCGGAAAGAAGAGTCGGTACTAGATGTGACGCACGGGAGGTCGCGCACGACGCGGCGCGCCGAGGGAACGCCGCCAGTGCGCCAATGAGGAGCTCAGGCTCCGCAAGAAGGCTGGACCCGGGGCGGCCGGCTGTAGCATTGTTCCAGCCCTGGCAGAGGGGCGCGAGCGCCGCACAAACAAGAGATACGGCCCGAGGGCGGGTCGCGAAGGGGTCCGGGTCTTGGATGAACTGCCCGTAAATCACACAGCCATTAAAACAATCGCCGGGAGAGAGAGAGAGAGAGAGAGAGAGAGAGAGAGACAGTAAGAGATAGAGAGAGAGAGAGAGAGAGAAGTGAGAGGGGGGGGGGCCGCACAGGGTGGATTACAAACGTTTTTGCACTTGGCTCCTCGAAATTAATTTTCACAAGCAAAATAACTTTACGGGAGGTTATGATTTAATGTAGAGCCGTTTTGCGCCCGCAGTCGGAGGGATGCAGATGGAAGGGGGTCTCCCAGTCTCTCAGTCCTCGAGTTCTCCCGGCAAACGGCCAGGCGGCTGTAGGGCGTCTGGAATGCCAAGCGATGCGTGAATGCTGAACGCGACGGGGACGAAGGAAAATATATAAAAAGAAGAGCATACGTAGTGGAATCCACGTTATCTGCTCGCTGTGGCGTGGGCGAGCTGTGCGTTCGTTAGCGCGGCTTCAGTTCTGCACGCCGAACCAGCGCGGCGGCGACAGTCGCGCCGCTGGCGCGCGCTCACAAGGGAAGTTAATTACGCTTTCGGGAAGCTGAGGGCTTCAGCTGGAAACTGATGAACGTTTGTCGATAGAAAGAGAGGGCGTAGGGTGGAAATGGGAATGATAGATGTTTAATGTTTGCCGTACCGCGCCCAGAATAATAACTTGAAATAGCAATTAATTCGTCTTCAGCTTACTAAAATCTTTTCACGTTCATATAGCATTTAGCAACTCGTAGTTTTCATTGGAACATTAAGTATAATCGTAAATTAAAATGTTCTACTGCATTTAAATTTTTATTAAAAAAACCTTTCCCTTTGTCTTTCAGAGACTAAAATTCTGATAGGGCCACTGGATCTCATAATTTTGATGTGGGGATTATAAATAATTGCATATCCTTACGGAAAGTTCTTAAACACTTAGGTGTATGACCAAGTGTAAGGTAAATAAACAACATGAAAAAAAATGAAGATAACAATCTAAAGTGATAATAATTTGTTTCCTAATCAACGACCAATCTAAGTAAATTACTTTATAAATAAAAGTTTTAAATAATATATTGATTCATACGTCACATTTTATTTGGTTGGTCATATAAATAAATATGTTATAACGGAAAATATTTTTTAGTAGTATGTTTCAATGAAATGCTAGAAAATTTATGAATTAGGAACTGATATGCTTATAAACAAACACCTGTTATAGTGCTTCCAGACAAGTGTTTATCAAATTTACAGTATCACACTTTACTCGCTTAAAATACACACACACAAACATATATATGTATATATACATATACATACAAAAAGTATGAGCACCTTGGTAGGGTAGTAATAATATCAAATTTAATTAATATTTAAAAAGTTTGTTCAAGCAAAATATAAAGGTAAACATTTGACTCACAGTAAATCTGGCGAAGGATGACAGAGAAAGGGAGCGAGAAAATAATTTTTCGGCTGAACCCACCCTTACTTCATTATTTCATTCAGCGTCTAATTAGGATAGGTTGGCGGGGAAAGAACGGCCAGGGCTGAACGCACAGCCCTCCCGCTGAACGATAGTGCGAAGCGGGCGCGCCCCAGGCCCGAGAAGGTAATTATCGTTAAAGATTTCATTAAGTGAGAATTATGGGCGCGTCTAGGCTGGAGAGGCGCTGTTCTCCGCTGGGGGTCTAGCAGGGGAGAAACTCGTACCTAGTTATAGAAGAGGGGAGAGGAGACATGTCTAGTCTGCTGCTCGTCTGGTTCAGCTCTGGACAGCGTAAACACTCGGTCACACACTTGAAGAGAGTCTAAACATTTACAAATAGCCGAAGACAAGCTTGTTTACTGGTTGTTCAAAGAATTACCCAGAGCTTATAGTGTTTAAATGCTTTATAAATATACTATTAATATCATGATATTATTGTATTTTATTATTATTTAATAGTTGTATTTTGTAAGTGTAGTGTACACTTTACATTGTAAAAACTTATTTTCCTTTCTGGTTAAATACAACTCATTTTAAAAGAACTTTAATATTTCTGCTACTTCTTTTACATGTGTAACTTGCATGAGACTAACAGATAATCTTTTTTTTAAGTGTTCAAAGTAAATGGTGTTTATCATTTTTAGGACTACCTTTGAGTTGAAATTTTTTTTAATAGACGCTTTTCAGTGACCTTTTATTATGACGAAACTAAAAAATTTATAGCTTTGATTTTTAGGCTTACATTACTATGTTCTGGTGTAAGCGTACACGCATGCAGGGTTATCGTAGAATTTTATTCCAGAAGTAAGCTCTGTAGAAAGAACGAAATGTTATAACTCATACTTAACTAAAACCGTATAAGATAGCTTAATCACTGTAAATTGCCCTTTAAAATGATTAGACAAATAGGTAGTTGGTTTGTGTATAAATATTCTTACATAAATGCCAAGTCATTGAGTATCTTAAGAAGCTAAAAATTCATATTTAAAATAAATCGATGTAAAAAAATACTGATGCGACCACATGTTTTGCAAATTTGTCCCGTATCAAAAGTTAAAAGATAAGAAGCTGAAGTTTTTGAAATGTTTTTAATATCAGTACTACTGAAAACACACATCAAGCCCACGTAGTACAAGTTTTTTATTGTTTTCTTTCAAACGTGTTTTGGACCTACCAACCACTGTCTGTCTGTCCACACCAGTGCATTCTAGTTAAAAACAAGTGACATAACGGAGAAGAATGCTTTAGGAGTTACAGTTACCCGAGAGGAAAGCCGTGGAAGAACACGACTGGCAGGATTCTACACTGAGGCACTGTGTGGTGGACTCGCCAGTGATGTTGCAATTACGGGGCGACTGAATTGTTGCCCATTGGAAGGGCAGCCCTTAAGGATTTTTCTGACAGTGGTTTATTTGTACAGAGACTGGAAGGGCAGCCCATCCAATTTCTGAAAACACGCTCCTTTAAGAGTTTAAATAATCCTGAAAACTTGCCCCTTGGATGGGCAGCCCATCAGGATTTTTCTAACAGTAGTGTTTTTGAAAGGTTGTCTGAATTGTTGCCCCTTGGAAGGGCAGCCCATCAGGATTTTTCTGACAGTGGTGTTTTTGAAAGCTTGTCTGAATTGTTGCCCCTTGAAAGGGCAGCCCATCAGGATTTTTCTGACAGTGGTGTTTTTGAAAGCTTGTCTGAATTGTTGCCCCTTGAAAGGGCAGCCCTTCAGGATTTTTCTGACAGTGGTTAGTTTGTAATGTTACCTAACCTAACCTAACCTAACCTAATATAACCTAACCTAACCTAACCTAAACTAACCTAACATAACCTTACCTAACCTAACCTAAACTAACCAATGTCAGAAAAATCCTGAAGCGCTGCCCATCCAAGGGGCAACAATTCAGACAACCTTTAAAAACACCACTGTCAGAAAAATCCTGATGGGCTGCCCATCCAATGGGCAACAATTCAGACCACCTTTTATAAACACCACTGTCAGAAAAATCCTGATGGGCTGCCCATCCAAGGGGCAACAATTCAGACAACCTTTCAAAAACACTACTGTAAGAAAAATCCTGATGGGCTGCCCTTCCAAGGGGCAAGTTTTCAGGATTATTTAAACACTTAAAGAAACATGTTTTCAGAAATTGGATGGGCTACCCTTCCAGTCGCTGTACAAACAAACCATTGCCAGAAAAATCCTGAAGGGCTGCCCATCCAACGGGCAAAATTTCAGCTCCCCCGTTGGTAATATATAAAACCAGTCAAATTAAATTTTTTAAATAAATACCCATTTATTTATATATAAAAACACGTTCAAAAATGAATTATTTAATTAAGTAAACAAATCGAGATAGATTTTAATTAATATTTTGAAAATCATTAAATGTTATGAATGTTTGTACTAATGTATCAATTTTAATTAATTATAAATTAATAATGTAGTTATTTATAATTTATAATGCAAATAAAATAAACGTATGGGAACATAACCTTACTTATAAACACTTGAAAAAACACTTTAAAATTTTATAAGCCCAATTTGTATAACTAATATTTAAAATAAATAAATGTTTTTAAATATATGGACAATATCAATATTACTAAAGTATATTATTAAAATTCACATTTATAAGTTTTATTTGTACGTCAATTGTTTATGCATGTTACGCGTTGAAAAGTACTTAAATTGTTATTTAAAAAAAAAGGACCAGAATTTTAAACACAATATATATCCTAGTAGGCAAGATCAGGCAGTATTCGTCTAGGTAGTGTCTTAGCCCCCTGTACTTTCCGTGACGAAGTTAATCGTTTCTCTTTTTGGGCAGAAAGATGAGGCAGCTTGTGTCTACTATCTCTCTTTGACTTATGGTCCCCGGTTACTTTCGCAAAGGAACTGCTCGAAAATACGCTTTTTAAACTTACTTATTTTATATTTTTTGTATTTTTTTTTCTCTTTTTTTTTTTAAGTTTCGTATTGGCTTGAACATTTCAATGACCGCCATTTTACTTTAACTTCCCCTCACTGCCCCCACAGCCTACTACCAAGTGGGGAGAGGGACAAAAACCGTTGTGAACTGACAAGGTCATAGAAAATTCATATAGCCTTCATTGGCCGATATTTCGGTTGATCAGTATACGGATGATCACTGCTCTACTGTATCTAGTTAGGTATTTTTTGCGCTCCCAATGCCTATAAAGATCCAGATTCATTTGAAAACTAATAAACATATTTTTTACTTTTTATTATTCATTTTTTTTGTGTCGGTTTTTTTTTTGTTTAAGTGTAATAGGTGGTGCCATTGCTCTGATTTAAATAGTCTGATGAAATTTCAAAACATAATTACTCGTCTAATAAGTCACTGAAATATAATTTGATTTCCCCCCCCCCCCCCATATTTTTCAACAAAAAACACACGTCGATTGATTAACAAACACATTTGTTAAGGTGCAGAAAAATAATTTTACACCAATCATTTTTTCTTCTTTCCTTACTATCTTCCTTCGTTGTACAGTACGTCAACATGATTTTAATAAGAATTTAATCACACAATTTTTACGTAAATATATACAGTTTTCTTATTGTTATATTATATCCAATTGTATATTTTATAATCATACAATTAGATTATGAGGAATTAACTACCCCTCACCTGATGGTTAGATACTTACGTCACAGTTGAAAACAACTCAATTTTGCGTGTCCATTATACACTTGCCTTGTATTGAAATATAGCTTTATATCTAATGTTTATTTTAAGTCAATGCGACTCTTCATCACACGCTCAGGCTGAGAAACAAACCAGTGGATTATTCGTGTTGCTTGTCGCTTGTCTCGTTGAATTAGTGAAACTAAGCGGATTGCCTGTCTATGCAGAAATTTATAATTTTTTCCGAATGCAAAAATCGCTCACGCCAGATTTGTACAGTTTTGTTTGCGCGGGTGGCAAAGAGAAGCAGAAAAGAGGGGGTGATATGCGCTCCCCTTGCTCAGCAAAATTCGTCACTATTATTTGTGCATGTGTCCGTGTTTTGTCAGGGGACAAAGGAATTATTTTCGCATTTCGTGCTGTGGCAGGTACCCTTCTGAAAACCGTTTTTCAAATGCACGTTCATCGAAACAGACAGCACTGTCTGCTGTCACGGTGAAATTTATTAAAACGGCTTTAGATATTTATGGATTTGCATTACTTGCTTAACAATAAATTTCAGACACTGTTGTGTTATTTTAACATATACATTTCCAGATCAAATACTAAGCATACATACGAAATTCTTAAGCATGTGGATATCCTGAAATACATTACCGTTTCCAGTAAATACGAATCAGTAAAATATATTTAATTTGTGAAGGCAGATAAGATCTTAATTTTATATAAATTGATAGGTTCGTTTTTGTGTATAAAGTAAATGTGTAGGCCTCAAACATAGTTCTTTTTTTCTTAAATTTCCTCGTGTATTTGGACATATTATTTATTTATGAAGTGTAACTTATTTTATATTTAAAGTAACTTTTGCAATTGAAATCAGTGCTTAATTATAAATACTCTCTTAAATGTAACATTCAAAATCAATTGATTTAAGTCACTTTACCGTTTATAGAGAGAAAGAGACGAATTAAAATCAATAAAAATTACGTAGGATTAGCCAAGCATTGTGGTATTCCAACACAGCGTAAATATTTACTTTTTTAAAGAAAATAAATATAAAGTATTCTAAATTTAATTTTCTAACTAGGAAAAGGATTTTTATTATTGTTAAAAAATCTATGAAACTAAACATTTCAAGGATAAAACTTCATTCTTTCTTATTTTAAAGTCATCTGTTTTTAATTTTATTTTTATTTCCCAAGGAAACTGTAACGTTATTGTGTTGTACATACTGCGAGCATTGGCTGTTTTGTAGTAGGTAGTTAAGTTGAGGTTATGTTTTTCTGTTGTCTATTTATTTACGTAGTGAATTTCTATAAATGTCAGATTATTGATTTATGAGAGGTCATGTTGATTATATGTGGATTTAAGTTCATATATATATTTTTTTCAATGATAAAACTTCATTTCTTTTAATTTTAAGGTTATTATTGGTAGGGACAAAACTTTTGGGTTTGCGTCACCGACGTGCTAGTGCTATAGTACCAAAATCATTTTATTACGTACATTTGACGTAGAAATTATGTCATATTAAACATTTAAAAACTAAGTTTTAAGTTTTCACTTTTGTCGACAGTCCCCATGACTGCATTATTTATTGAAATCTAGTGTCAAGAAATATAAATGTGTCATTAGATATTTTGATTGATTTGTTTTTCGAAAAATATAATTATGATTCTTAAATAAGCAATGCTTTTAACTTAAATTATTATAACAAATATATCTTTATTTCTTTTTAGAACGGAATACATTAGTGCTGAAAAAAGCCGCGTTCCGATTGAAATGGCTGATAAAAAATACTGGGGCAAATCTAGTGATATTATTCCATCTGCAGTCTTAAGACTATAATATAACTCAGTTATAACTTATTTTTATTTATTTATTGCAAATTTAAAGCAGTTTTCAATTTAATAAATTAAGGATTAACATAAGCTGTACGGTAATCTCGGCCTTGTAACGTTTAGCAGTTTTGCAAGGATCAGTTTAAAATACACATTCGCCGTAGGCAGCTGATAAAATTTTACAGTCCCCATGCGACCGTTTTCCGAAATTTTTTCCTGGCGGTCTTATTCCTTTACTATCAAACCATTTGGCCGAAAACATGCAAATAATATCTTTTAAGATTATCCAAAGATCTTTTTATGCTTCTATTATTGTGGTATTTCTTTTATACAATAGAGTTTGTTTACTCTGAATATAACAATGTTAAAAAAAAACGCAAAATAACTCGTAATCAAATTAGTGACACGCGTCAACCAAATCTCACTAGAATATATTGGTATATTAACAAAACATTTAATATTTTTCTAATTGCGCAGTGGACCCTTTCTCCTTCTGTATGCATTCTTTTTTTTTTTGTTTTCTTCTGCATGCAACGGATTACAGATAATTTGCAACGGATCGCAGATCTCCTTGCAACGGATCGCAGATCTAGGAACTCGGAATCCTGATAAGTTTTTTTCCTTAATATCCTGCGATTAAAAATAAGAAGAAGAAAAACAGTTTGAGGCTGCCATTAAATATTTTTGTTTGAATTGACATCACCATTTATAGGTGACAACTGAAATAGGATTTTACTAATTAGCCACTTAGTAAATATTACAGTGATTTTTCTTGACACCAAAAATTATTTGTTGGAGTATTTATTTATTAAAATATTTGTTATCATCCGCAGAAAAAAATTCATCCGGTTATCTGTAACCACAAAGAACTTTACATTGACTTTAGGCTCGTTCTCTCTCGAAAAGTCAGCATTTGTGCTGATACTTCTGACGGAGTATCTGTTAAGTGCCTGCTATGTTGAAACATCAAAAATTTCCCTTCGGAATCCACTTGGCGGCGCTGAAACATTGGACAGCTCGAAGAGAGAGCCAGGTGTTAGCGCAGCGGGGCGCCGTGGCCGAGGTAGGCGCGCAGCGGGTGCCTCGGGGGATGAGATACTGCGGCGAGACCAAGTGGCAGATTATGAATTTCTATCCGAAAGCCATTCCGCACACTTGCAGTCCACGTATAAATATATACCTGAAGGATATATATACGTTTGTCTCTTTCCTTTTATCTCGGGAGGTGGTGGAGCATATGAATAAAGTAGGGTCGAAGATTTACCGTTAAACTGACTTGATGTAAGTTTTTGGACATACGCCATTGCTAAGAACTTTTTATGTTGAAGAAAAACAAATAAATAAAATAAATAAATACAAATACCCAAAAAAAGACAAAAACACACAAAATTAAGCAAACAATTGCTGTTGTCAACAAGGATATTATGATCACAAAATATTCCGAAACAGGAATATGATCAACAAACAAAGATAAACAAAGAAAAATGTACTAAGAGAACGAAAAAAAAAATGGTGCGACTCGCACCTGTTTCCGTACCATGTGCGTCTCTGCCTGAGGACGGGAGCAGATAGCAGTTCCCGAAACGTCGCTTGTTTCTGTTTTGGTAAAACTATTGTATTTTCGTTTTGTCGTGTTTTTGTCTCGTTTCAACTGTTGTGCTGAATTATTTTGGGTTCAATATTTTTGTGTCGTCATCATTTGTGTTTTTTTTTCGTTCTCTTTGTATTTTTTTTTATGACCATATTCCTGTTTCGGAATATTTTGTGGTGTTCATATCCATGTTGACAACAGCAATTTTTTGCTTTATTTTGTGTGTTTATTGTCTTTTTTGGGTATTTGTATTTATTTATTTTATTTATTAGTTTTTCTTCAACAGAAAAAGTTCTTAGCAATGGCGTATGTCCAAAAACTTACATCAAGTCATGCACTCCCATTGCACAAATCTTTTAAAGATAATATCGTTAAACTGTTTTACGTATTCAGCGCATCCTCGCGTAGATTCTGTATGCTCAACCAATACTTTCAAACTAAGTGCTTTAAAAAATTGTCATAAAATACTCGAGAGTTTTTTTTATTTCAGTTTTCCATGCTCTCAAATTCTAAATGAGGTTTAAATTGCTCATAAAGGTAAGTAACATTACGCAATTATGATAAATCATCTTCGGTTTTGACTTGTTTCATTAGTCTTCTAAAATAATTCCTATCCGCAGTATCATCGCCGAATAGTGTTAGGCATAAATGAAAAATATATTATCTTCTATCGTAAAATATAAAATTAAAACTAAATATTTTTATAAACGAAACTCGCTCCCCACATAATAGGTATTGCGGCTAGTGGCATCGGGTTTCTACTTCAGTTCATGGGTTTTAATGGCTTATCCATGTGGAAAATGTTCTAAGAAATAAAAGATAAATGCATTGTATTAACTTGAGCAGTTCCCATTTTAATTTAAATCGAGTTAGTATTAAATATGTTATTTATTAAACAACATACAAATACAAATTTTTACGTAACATTTGGATGTGTTAAATCAATGTTTCGATATATTTCTAGAGTTAGAATAGCTCCAAGGAAAACTTTTTTTACGTGACAACGTCTAATAAATCGATGAACGCTGGCTGCACGCACGAAAAATAGTCCCACTACGAATGTGTCCTGTAATTTTTTTTCTTTTTTCCTAACCTAAGCTAAAAACTAAGTGTATTGGGAGGGGTCCGGGTTAGGGAGAGACTCTAAGTGCGTCTCAGGCCGAAGCCTATACGCTCTAATCATGCAGGGGGTACCATGCAGAAAGGGGAACATGCATATGTGCTAAGGAGGGGGATTGGCCAGCCATGGCAGCAATTGGCGCCATGACTAACTCCCCTCACTTGACTATTCTAGACTAAACTAGATATGTTGGGCCCAGGTAAAACCTGCATAGACACAGGGAAAACCCTGGGCACTGACATGCGGGATGCAAAAATTCATGCATTAATTTCATGCTGGTTGGTTACGGGAGTAGAAGGATGGCTCAGGAAGAAGAGTTGGAAGAGTAGAAAATGTCTACTAAGCAAGGGCGGGCACTTGGACATTTCTGTCCGCATTTTAGTTTTGGTAGCCAGCCAGGTTAGCTGAAAGAGAAGTGCATATTACAGCTGTAATTATATGACCGCAGCTCCCAGATTGCCCCAGCTGCCACGGTCATGCATGCCCGACACATTGTGCTGCCAGCCTGGGCATGTCAATCATCGGCTAGTCCAATGTTGCTTATTTGCACCGCAGGACGTGGTCAGGCACATGGTCAGACACCTATTATTCAATAGTGAGGCTGCTCACTTAATATATTTTAATCTACGGGTCAGTCAGGACACATGTGTGTAATTCATTAGAGCCCCGCTGGGCCAAAACGCGACTGGTTTCATTAGAACCCCGCTGGGTCAAAAACACGACTAGATTCAGCGAGCGGTGCAACGAGTGTACTGGGGGTTGTGGGGGCCTTAATTCCGACACATGATGCTGCCAGCCTGGGCATGTCAATCATTGGCTATTCCAATGTTGCATATTTGCACCGCAGGACGTGGTCAGGCACACGGTCGGAATCCTATTAATTAATACTTAATATTATACTTAAAATAGTATGTAATATACCACCCAGCTGCACCCACCATTGCTGCAGCATTCCACTCGTTGGCAAGGTCAGCTTCAACGGTGTGTATTTGCACTGGCAGCTGGCAGGCACAGCAAGGAAGCACCTAGTTGCTATTATTTAAAGTAATCAAGCCCCCCGATTATTTAAATAGATTTTAAATTACGTTTCGAGCTGCCTTGTGTGTGTTTAAATAATTAAATTATTTAAGTAAGCCCTGAGTTGAAGTGAAACCTCGCAGGTTAAATGCCTATGCGAAAGCAGTAGCAGTAATTCAAAATCTCATGTCTTTCAGAAACACAACCAGCACTGGGGGTGAAGCCATCCAGGCGGGCCATGCCCATCAGGCATAGAGAGTCAGCCCTAACATGTCAGGCAGTGAACTCCTGGGAGCCGAACCACCACCCGCATGCTTCGGACCATTTTGAATTAGCATTCAAACAGGTTGGTCGTGCGTGTAATTGTGTGTTGACTGGTGGGCGCTGTGTAAGCCTAGTGGGAAGGCTCTACTCATAACATGTTCTATGAGCTGCTTGGGTGACGCGAGCTCCGCGCGCGAGAATGCACGCACGGAGCCGGAGAGGTACTGCGCTGCTCCGAGCGCCGGCAACTAGTTTTGTTTGGAGGGGGTCGTGCGCTGGTTGGCTGTCAGGCTCGGCCAATCAGGGGGCGCCTCACCCGCAGCTACGGCGGGCGGTGCGCCAGGATTGATTTCGGCAGCTTATACTTCTGTGTATTATTCGGATCATAGTTACCAAGGGAGGAAATATGAGGATTTAAGCTATTTGCGCATTTATCGTAAAAATTTTTGTTGTGCGGACGTAAAAGTCTTGCCAAGTTTCTGTGTTTGTTTCACTGTGCAAGTTCTCTACTGGACAGTACATCGGGGCGTCTGCAGCGATTCGAATGCATCTATTCTGAACTCGCTGTAGTTTTATTAGATGGCAGTATGCCGCGGTAGCCCAGACTGGGGCTGCATACGTGATTATCGGGCGTACGAGAGCTTTGTAGAGCAGTAAGCCATTTTTAACTGTGCTGCCACATCGCCTACTCATTACAGGATATAGTGCGCGCATTCTAACCTGAGCTTGAGTTCGTTTGATGTCTATGTGGTGTCCCCACAGTAATTTCCTATCCATGTGGACACCTAGGTATTTAACTACGTCCTTGTGAGGGATTGGCTCATCAAATAGGCGTAGTTGCGGCCTGTTGTCGGCTGGCGGGAGGTTTTTGCGTGTAAACACAATCGCCTCAGACTTGGTCGTGTTTACTTTTATGCGCCAGGCTGTACACCACTGTTCAATTTCAGTGAGCGCAGTCTGGAGCCTGGTAGTGGCTAGCTGTAGGTTATGAGATCTGCTATACAGAACAGTGTCGTCTGCATAGCAGCCTAGCTTGACTAGTCTATGTGAGGGGCGAGGCATGTCGCGTACATATATATTAATTAGTACAGGGCCTAGGATGCTGCCCTGCGGCACTCCGGCTTTAATTAATTTTAGGTCAGACGTTGCCCCTTCAGATGACAATCTAAAGGTTCTGCCTGCTAGATAGGATGCTATGAGTTTAGTGTAGCAATCCGGGAAGTTTGCTTCATACATTTTATGTATGATCCCTGCATGAAAAACTCTATCAAAGGCCTTTTCTACATCGAGAAACGTAGCAACTACGTAGTCTTGAACGTTAAATGCGCTGGTTATCTCTTCGGTGAGACGGACCAGTTGATGGGTAGTCGAATGAGCACTGCGAAAGCCAAATTGCACATTTGGCAGCAAGTTTTGTTCGTGTATGTGTACGTTGAGTCTGTGTAAAATTATGCGTTCTGCAACTTTAGACACAGTACTTAAGATGCTTATTGGCCTGTAGTTCTGGGGCAGTGTTTTGTCCTTGCCCGGCTTGTGGAAGACTATTACTTTAGCTTCCTTCCACTGGGAGGGGAAAATATTCAGTCTGAGCATTGCATTAATGCATTCAGCCAGATATTCTAAGGCTTCGTCTGGGAGCTGTTTGAGAACAACTGCTTGTATGCCGTCGTTCCCAGGGGCTTTTCGCGGCTTCATATTCTTGATAGCACGCTTAATTTCTTGGGCCTGGGTGGGGAGAGGCTCAGAGATTGTGGGCTGGCGCAATTTAGCGCGGAGTTCGCGGTAAATTTGTGCAGTGAATGGCCTGTCACAAGGCTGCAAATTGGGCTGGAATGCAGTTTCTAAAGTGCTTGCGAAAGCATGCGCCTTGTCCTGGGGAAGAAAGGCAAGTCCATTATTTGTTTGGAGGGGTGGAATTTTATCTACTTTATTCAAAATTCTCTTAGTCATTGTCCAGGCACTCCCGTCCTGTACATTGAGCTTTGCAATTTCGGCTTCCCACTGGCTGCTTCGCCACAACGAGAGTTCATCTGATATAGCAGTTTGAAGCTCGTTGATTCTGCGTTTAATAATGTGCGTGCGTCGCCGTGTGTATTCGCGGCGCAGTCTGTTCTTTTGCGATATCATATCGCAAATGTATGCTGGCAGCTGGTCATGCACTAACTTAACCTCCTTTTCTGGGATGCACCGGCTAATTCCGTCTTGAATTTTCTCGGTAAAATTGGTTATAGCGGTTTCTAGATTATCACTATTATTTATTTCATCAATCTCTGTAAGATTTAGTGACACAAAATTTTTAAAACCGGCCCAATCCGCGTTTTTGTAATCCCTAACTTTACGAGGTGGGTTTGATTCGACATTTGCGTCGTCAAAAATTACGTGAACAGGGAAGTGGTCAGACGTTAGGTCGTGTACAACTTCGAGTTAGAATCCCGAGTTCACACGTTTATTAATAGCGATGTCTAGTACATCTGGGAGAACTCCCACACGCCCTGTATCGTGTGTGGGTTCTAAGGGAGCGTGAATTTGGTAGTTATGATTTAGTTGGTGGTTGTAAAGGATTGTACCATTTGGTGTGGCTCGCCTGCTGCCCCACATTCTATGTTTTGCATTTATGTCTCCTACTGCGAGGAAGGTCGGGGCCGCCCCATACAGGGCGTCCAGATCCGCCGCACTTAGGGACCTGCCTGGTCGCGCATACATAGAAATAAGTTTTACGTTTTGTCTGTTAATAGTTAGGTTAATGGCTATCGCTTCTAGATTCTGAAAAACGGGGAGCTGCCACTCTGTGTGTTTTATACTTTTATGAACAAGAAGGGCTACTCCCCCGCCTCTATGATTCTCTCTATCGCGCCTATAGATTACATAATTTAATATAGTAATTCTATCAGTCGGAGTTAAGTGGGTTTCATTGATCGCAGCTATTTTTATTTTGTATTTGTCTAAGTGGTGAATTAATTCCGGCAGTTTATTTTTAATGCCGCGTGCATTCCAGAATAGGAGGGACTTAAGACTATGGGCCGCGGTTGGTATGCAACACTGGGCCGGATTATGAGCTGCCATTAAGCTTGGCAGCTAGTGTTTGAACGAAGCCCATCATGGCGTGGACTTTGTCGGGCAGGGAGATGGCTGGGTCGCACCATATTACCATCAGCTGGCACATGGGGACGATTGTTTCGGCCAGAGTCGAGTCCTTGTTAAAGTTACTCGACTTTGTCAGCACTTGCATGAAGTTAGCCATGCCAGGTTGGGCTGGCTGCTCCGTGCGCATGGGCGGGGCTGACGGCTGCTCTGGGGCCAAGTCGATCAGCATGTCTGCCTCGGGTGCAGGTGCTACCTGAGGCTGCCTGGGCGGGGGCGTTCGCTGCGCCGGGGCTGCTGGAGCCAGTCTGGTGGCCAGCGGCTTGGGCTGGGCAGGCTGCTTATCGCGAGCAGGCTGCTGTGCCCTCTCCTAGGGGGGCTGCTGTGGTTTGCCCTGACCATTTTTGTGGCCAGTGGCATTTTTCTTGGGCCCCTGTGGCCCCCTTGGCTTGCGCAGCCAAGGGTTGTTGGCCAGTACTGGAAACTCCAGCTCGTTGTACCCCTGGCTGCACTGCTGCAGCGGTGTCCAGGGGTAGACGCCAGCCTGGGCCAAGTACTGGCCGAAAGTGGCGGGCGGTGGGTACCGGGGGGGGGGGCAGGGATTCTGCCTGGGGGGGCCCTGGTGGCCTGAGGGGCCTGACTGTGGAGGCTGGGCTTGCTGCTGCTGTGCAGCCCCCCTATTATCCCGCATGTCGCGGCGAGACTGCTGCTCGCGCCTCTTGCGGACGTCGGGGGGTAGGTGACGGCGAGTCTCCTTCTTATAGGCCTCGCAGCCTCTGTAGTTTGCGCTATGCTGCTGTTTGCAGTGCGCGCACTTCTTGTATTCTGGGTTGCCCCCATTAGGGCAGTCGGGGGCGCGGTGTGGCCCGCTGCACCACCGGCACACTGGGGGTGCGTGGCAGGCCTTACCAACATGATTGTAGCGTTGGCAGGCGCTGCCTTGGGCGGGGCCTGAGGGGCGCCTGTAGTCGACGACACGCACCAGCATGCCGCCGAACTCGGTCAGGGTGTAGATGCGCTCAGAATCGCACGTCTGAGGCACCTAAATCACTAGGGCGTCACATTTCTCCCTGCGCTGCCTGTTCTCCAAGAACCAATGGTTCTGAACAGGCAGGTTCAGGGCTGCAAATTCCTCCTGGAGGAAATCGGCCGGGGTGTGGCGGTGCACTCCGCGCAACACGAATTTTTTTGGCACTTCGTCACTCTGAAGGAGGACGGAGTGCTGGGCGCCTATTGCCTTCAGGGCCTGGACTGCCCTTTGGTAGTCGGGGACGGACGCAGGATTGACCTGGATCTCGTCCTTGCCGCGGTTCTGGCAGGTGAACTTCTCTGCAAGGGCCTGCTTGAGGGCGGTGTACACCCTTGGGTACGTGTGCCCCTGGTCCAAGAAGACGAACAGGGGCTTCACTTTGTGTTTTTTGGGCGGTGCCGCAGCTCCGGCGGCATGGCCTGTAATTGGCTGCGGGCTAGGGGGGGAGGGGCCCGCCTCGTCGTCGCTGCTTGCACCGGACACCTCCGCGTGCTGGCGTTTCGTGCGCTTGCCGGTGGCCATTGTCCACCCACATGCGTCGTCAGAGCTCGGCCCTGAAGGGGCCTCGCTCAATGCCATGTCTATTGTTTCGCTGGTCATTGTCTTTTTTCTGGTTAGTCTCCTGCCGCTCAGTTCCACCCACTGACCGTCCCCCAGGGCTAGTTAGCCGGGTTCAGGCTAGGCTATAGGGGATCTAACTCCCCGGGTGTTGCTGAGTTCGTCTGACGTCACTTGTATGCCACTTACACTTTACCGTTACCGCCTGTGCGCATTTAGCACACAGGCACCTTTCAAGATTGCTGGGTAGCACTAAGAAGTGCTATCCACAGCTTGGGCGGTGAGCACTGGGCTGCACTAGGTGCGAGCCACAACTAAAGATCTGGTAGAGCAGCTCCGGGACACGTCCGTCCTCGACCGAAGCGCAGCTGGAACTCTCCATGTGTCCTGTTTACGCATGCGTGGCATCTCTCTGGTATGTTGCGGACGGTACAGAGAACTCGGCCGGCACGTAGCGGCGTACTGCTCAGGTTTCACCCCGCCATGCTGCAGGGATAGGCGGGTCGCACCGGTTGGATCACGCCTGCGCATGTCGCCACACACGGCTTGGCCTGGGGCAGACGACAACACAGCGGGGTTCCAGGTTATTGTTGTGCACCGCGCCACGGGAGTATATTCGCAAGGAAATGGCGTTCTTACAAGTACCTATTATTTTAATTACTTGTGTAAATCAATATATTTAAACAGTGTTGTATGAGTATTGTTTTAGCCGTGTAACTAAATATTTATTGCTGGTATGATACTTTTCACACTTTAGTTTGACATTGGTAATTATTTGTCATGAGTTATTATTTGATCAACTAAATCACACACCAAATTGTAGTTATGAGCCCACGATTGTGTAAATATTTCGAGTCCAACAGAGGATATGCTAGTTAAAAGAAATTCAAACAAATATCGTGCGTGGAATATTATTAATTTATAACATCTGAAACATTTGTTTCCAATATGGTGTAATTCCCCAAGTGTCTCAAAGAATAATTAAGTAATTAGATAAAAATATTTGGAAACTCTGAATACTGGGGCCCTCAATTAATAGCTATCAAAGTCAACATCAGAGGCGACACAAGGAGTAAACAAAGAAAATTTAGAGACTCCCTACGAACACTTGGGAGGAAAAGGATCGTTATTATTTATTAAATAAATAAAAACAACTGTTACATCTATAGACTTCCTTATTTTATTAAACATTGTTCTTTCTTTTTTTTATAGATTAAATTTTCCTTAGTAACATCTGTTTTTCATTGATAAGTGATCTTACTTAAATTCCTCACAATTACTCTTAATATATTATATTCTTTAAACTTATTTACTATCGGGCCAGCCCTGAATGTTTATCAAAAATAACAATACTTAAGAACATTAAAGAAATCAACATTGGTAACTTTAAGGGTTGTACATATAGTCCTTGCAAAACCATAATATAAATTTCTTCTCCTCGACTTGCTTTTACTGTCCGCTGTCTTAACTGGGTTACACTATTTTTTTTTTGTTCGTGAATAAAATAATAGAATTATGCGGGTATCACCCGGGGCTATAGGTAGACGGTGATCGTGGTAGTAGGTCTAAAGATGGTGGATTCTGCTCAGGAACCGACTCCAGTGGGTCCTGGCAGAGGATTTTGGCTGCCCCAAACTTGGAACCCTGTCAAAACAGGGTGTTGGTCCTGGCGCTCAGGAGAGGGCGTCTCGTCTCCAAAAACCCGAACCACGATGCGCGGGAGACACGGAAGTCATCATGAGTTAAAAAATATGTATGTATATAATTTAAAAAAAAACTAAGGTTCTCTACTTTCAACTAAACTACTGACTGGTTAATATTAATTTTAGATAGGGACTTCATCCCTCTAGTCTGAGAAGAGTACATAATATACGATGCGATGTCGATGATTCGCCGAAGATCGCAGTTACGAACGGTACCAGTCAGTCAGGAGGCGCGCACCGAAGTAAGTTCAGAGCAGGATATCACCAGAATATCATAAGCGCGGGGTCTCTAAAGAATGGGAGGGGGGGTAGGCTCTGAGCCGAACATTACCTAGTCCACCCGAAGGTGTCCGGCATAAAAAAAAATTAGATCTTACTGGAGTGACTGCGCGACTGAGGCGCTATCTTTTGGTGGCGAGCAGAAGTACTAATAAATCGACTAGTGACCGACGAGAGTGTCAAGCTAGGGGGTAATGGAGTAACCAGTGGTGCCACCTAGCGGTCTGAGACATAAGGGGGAGAGAGGTTGTCGTTACCTCCGCGCGAGCGCTGGAGTCGGCGCTGCCGATGCCCACAAGTGGCGTTAGTGACCACAGCCATCGCTAGATATCGTTAAAGTCCTGAATAGTAACTGCGGCTGTCAAGCCTGAGATGGCCTTGACTTCGGTTAACGTACCCGAGTGGTCGTCGCTCCTAGCATCACTTCTGAGAAGAAAGGGTGGGAGTAGTATAGGATAGTATTTTCTGGGACTGGCTTCTGGCTGTGGATTGTGTGGATTGTGATTGTCTGTCCGCCATCTTGGATTGTGACATCACGGCGGCCATCTTGGATGACCTTGACCTTGACCTTTGACCTTGTCCTTGACCCCGGCGGCCATTTTGGATCCGCCATCTTGGATCCGCCATTTTGGATGACGTCATTTTGTTTTCTAGAAAATTCCGCCATTTTGTTTTCAGCCATTTTGTATTATGACGTCACCGTTGCAATTTCCGTTACGGCCGCCATCTTTAACTTTTTTATTTATTATCCGATTTTAATGAAAAAAATTTTAAAAATTATAAAAAAATTAAATAATAAAATTTTAATAAAATATTTATAAAAAATCATACTTTTACGACACGGAGTTCGGAGTCCTCGGTTCGAACCCGACGAGTGCAAAAAAATTTAAAAATGGCGACCGATCCTTCTCTCACAGTGGACGCAGGTAGACTGACCCCCACCACTTTCACCAATGCACATATACCATCAGGTAGTATGACGTCATGTCCGCCATCTTGAAATTTGGACGCCATCTTGAAAATATTTATTTATTTTCCGATTTTAATGAAAAAAATTCCAAAATTCATTAAATAAATTGACAATAAATATAATGTTTGAATATATAGATGTATGTCCTCGGTTCGATTCCCGGCGAGAGTAAACAGTCGATCCTTCCTCCATGAAAGCTACCTAGACTGATCTACCACCAACAATACCAAGGTATATATCATCAACTGGTATGACATCATGCCCGCCATCTTGTCTTCATCCGCTGGAGACCACCATCTTGTTTTCGTCTGCTAGAGTGTACCGATACCATGTAGTATAATTATCTGGTCCCCATACTTTTGTCCTCAACTGTTGACATTAAACATTGACCTTGAAATTTGACCTTGAACTTTGACCTTGACCTTGAAATTTGACCTTAACCTTGAAATTTGACCTTGACCTTGACCTTGAAATTTGACCTTGACCTTGAAATTTGACCGTGACCTTGAAATTTGAACTTGACCATGAAATTTGACCTTTACCTTGAAATTTGACTTTGACCTTGAAATTTTACTTTGTCCTTGAAATTTGACTTTGTCCCAGTCGACCATCATGGATCCGACATTTTATGTTCAGTACATGCTACCAGGAGCGACCACCTGCTGGAGTACATCATCTTGTGCATGGACTCGTATTATAGAGTAAATTTCCATCTGGTTAATTTTATTCTAACCTGCTACATTGCAGTAATCATTTATTACCGAGGTGCCCCCCGCCATCTTGAAATTCGGATGCCATCTTGAAATCATGTAATAATGTAGCTAGAAAAGCGGAAAAAAATCCCAAATTCATCAAAAAAATCACTCATTAACTTACATATCGATTTGATCCGCTCCAGTCCTTGGTTCGACCCTCGATCGTTACAATAATGTTTAATTTTATGAAAAAAATAATAACTTCAATAAACCATGTTCAACATTCTTAAAGAGACTTTAAATCCTCTACTACCATCATCCTATAAGCCATCAAGACCACCATATTGGAAATTCGTAATTGTAATGCTAAAGATTCGGGAAAAAGTTCAATATTCATTAAATAAATTCGTAATCTATATACTGATTGATTAGATCGACTAAGGTCCTTGGTTCGATCCCTGGCCGATACAAAACAACTTTAATTTCAAAAAAGTACCAGAAAAGTGTAAGGTTCGAGAAATAAAACACCACAAAGTCTTTTACAAACATAATATTTACTACACAATTTCTATCCTACTACAGGATCACTTGCGAAAGACAGCAATCTTATAAACATTTAGCTTTGCATAGACGTGCAACGACTACTTCTTAGCTCCAACAGCTCCAAATGCTCCAACAGCTCCAAATGCCCCAACAGCCTCCAAATGCTCCAACAGCCTCCAAATGGCTCCAACAGCTCCAAATGCTTCAACTACCTTTTCTTTCAACAGCTCCAATGATATTAGGCTACAATGCTACGAGTCTAAGAGACAACGAGGCTACAAGGCTACGAGTCTAAAAGGATCTAGCTGGTTCCGAGTTATACATGGCTGAGAGACTGCATGACTAAAAGACCGCATGGCTACGAAACTACATGTCTATGAAGCTACATGGATACAAGTCTACTCGGCTCCAACACGCAATGTACACACAGTACACACAGGAAAACGAAAAGTACACACAGTAAAACGAAACGTACACACGGGAAATCGGAACGTACACACAGTACACACAGGAAACGGAATGTACACACAGGAAAACGGAACGTACACACAGTACACACAGGAAAACATAATGTACACACAGGAAAACGTAATGTAAACACAGGAAAACGAAAAGTACACACAGGAAAACGAAAAGTACAAACAGGAAAACGAAATGTACAAACAGGAAAACGAAATGTACAAACAGGAAAACGAAATGTAAGGTAAAAGCACCTATTATGAGACCTTTCCTAATATGGGACCCTAGACTTTCTCAGCCGGGAGCTCCTCAACTCTAGCGGACAATACACTAACTCGGTGTAGGGAACGTTTTCTTGCGTGTGTATTGTTTTCATTAGCGAGCGAATGTGCAGACAAGCGTGGTTACCGATTTTGTGTTTTACGAGCTATCGAGTTTTCCACCGAGATAACAGAAACGGCTTACATATAAATCAAGGTAAGGTTACTTGTTATAACATTCATACATGCTGATTGCTATATAGATGAGTGGTTATGTGCATGCTAGTTAGATTGTGTTTCGTGCACTTTTTGTATCTGCAACACAATCACTTTTGTTCCGTATTGATGGCTCCTATTATGAGACCTACAGAGTACCCTTTTATGGGATACTATCTCATATTAGGAACCGGGTCTCATATTAAGAGCTTCCTGCTAAATAAAGTGTTATGCATTTAAACATGAGAGTATCAATTAACTATCGCCTTGTTACAACACAATGATGATTTATTATGTTATAATGTACTTAAATTGCTTCATATCTAATGTATAGCAATATAATTCTCGTTATTAACAAACTGTAATGACATATTTCATAAGTAATGCTGGACTTAGGATATTAATTCATAGGCATAGATTAACAGTTTTCTTTGCCTAAAATGACATTGATTTGAACTTTATTTTTACCTTTCATATTAATGTTTTGCTTTTAGAGGGATCCTAGCCGAAATCCGAAAAGGAAGAAATGGACAAGGAGCAGATGATCCTAGCTGTCAAAGCTGTACAAACAGGTACTATGGGTTACAAGTCAGCAGCGAAACATTTTGGTGTATCAAAAAGCACAGTGGAAAGTTATATGAAAAATACTGAATTGCGTACTGATGATTTGGTAAATGTGCCATTAGGAAGAAGGCCTACATTAAGCTGTAAACTAGAAAATGAACTCGTACCGTACTTCATTGAGATGGATAAAAGGTTTTATGGGTTGAGGAAATGTGATATTAAAAGGATGGCCTTCCAACTAGCCATTGCTAATGGTATCAAACACCCATTCTCAGAAAAAATAAATCAGCTGGTAAGAAGTGAATGGGGTCTTTCTTAAAGCGTCATCCACAGTTGTCATTAAGAGTTCCCCAAGGCATTTCTCACGCCAGAGTAAAAGGTTTCAGTTCTGAAAATGTGAAAACATTTTTTGGGCTCTATGTAACTGAATTTGACAAAATTAAAGGCCGTCCTCACAGGTTGTACAATGTTGACGCGACTGGGGTAACTGTGGTACAGCACAGAGCTGAGAAGGTAATATCCCTGAAAGTAAAACGAGAAGTAGCTGCACTGACATCAGCTGAGAGAGGGTCACTCATAACAGTCGTTACTTGCATGAATGCAGTTGGTTATTTTGTCCCTCCATTGATAGTGTGGCCAAGGAAAAATATGAAAATAGAACTCATGGATGGGGCACCAGCTGGTTCTATTTGGGGGTGCCACCCTTCTGGGTGGATTCAGGGGGATTTGTTCACAAAGTGGTTTGATCATTTTTTGAATATACATAGCCATCACTTGAAGACCCTGTTCTTCTTGTTCTCGATGGCCACTACTCACACACCAGAAATGTTGATGTGATACGATTGGCTAGAGAGAACCACGTATCATTCATTTTTATCCCTCCTCACAGTTCACACAAAATGCAGCCACTGGATGTAGGCTTCATGAAACCACTGAAAACCTATTATGCCTCAGAAATACAGGCTTCTTTAAGAAACAACCCTAACCGTATTGTAACACCACTCTTGGTTGCAAAGTTGTTCAGTTCAGCATATCAACGAGCTGCAACAATGGAAATAGCAGTCAATGCATTCCGTTAAACAGGATTTTACCCATTCAACAGTGATGCGTTTCGTGATTGTGACTTTGTAATTCACAGTTGTCACGAAATTCCTGATAGAGATGTTCATACCAGTGCAACTATCATCGCCACTTCGAATGACACATCAACTGGTGCAGGACCATCTAATTCTCAGCCTGTTCTGCCTATGGATTGCCCACATTTTTCTGGCACAGGGCCTTCTGATGCTAGTCCTGCTTAAACTATGGACATCACACCTATCTCTCCTAAAGACATTAAGCCACTTCCTAGTCTTTCAGCAAATTTATAAAGCCGAAGATGTGGCAAAGCATCTGTAATAACCTCATCGCCTTACAAATCCGATCTCCTGAAGAGTTTGGAAAGAGCTACAACAGCAAAAAATAAAAAAAGAAGCTGCAGGGAAATGTCATAAAACCCTGACAAAAACCTTCTGCCAACACACAAAAGTCAAGATCACGATGTTGTACAAGAAAATTAATGGAACAATCCAGCAACGACGAGTCGGATGATGATTTCGACATCTTATCAGATAGCTCTGGTGAAGAAGACAACGATGCTGAATGCCTCTTCTGTGGATGCATATTTTCAGATGAAATACATGGCGAACAGTGGATACAGTGTACTGTCTGCTGTCGTTGGGCTCATGAACATTGTGGTGCCACTGACAGTCACTTTGTGTGTCCTCATTGCCAAAAGAGGATAAAGAAATAATGTGTCCCATATTAGGAAACCTTTTTTTTCCTTTGGAAAAGTGCAGTGTCTTCCGTTTTTTGCAGAGGACATAAATTTATTATTTTAAAACAATATGTATGTATTGCATTTTATAGTTAAACATATAAAGTGATTTATTATGCGTGAAATGTTAATTTATGTTCACTTAATAAAAATATATGAATTTTATTTAAAAGGGGTCCCATAATAGGTGCCTTTACCTTACACACAGGAAAACTAAATGTACAAACAGGAAAACGAAATGTACAAACAGGAAAACGAAATGTACAAACAGGAAAACGAAATGTACAAACAGGAAAACGAAATGTACAAACAGGAAAACGAAATGTACACACAGGAAAACGAAATGTACAAACAGGAAAACGAAATGTACAAACATGAAAACTAAATGTACACACAGGAAAACGAAATGTACACACAGGAAATAGGAACGTACGCACAGTACACACAGGAAACGGAATGATCACACACACAGTAGCGGAAACACAGACTTATTTGGAAATCTGGATACAAGAAATAAATCGTACTTTTTTAAAATATAAATAATTCATTTTATTTTTCATTATTACACACATGACAGTTAATCAAATTATTATTGTATGTAGCCAGCGTTCCGAAGTTCTTACAGTATGGACGATACATCCTCGATATGCGAGTAGTTCCCTCTACGAACAGATGCCACCATCAGTCTTAGCCGGTCAACCAATATGTTTGGATCTTTCCATGATGTGGAATCAACCTCTTCTGCCACCATCTTCCTTGCTGGTATATTATAAATACTTTTATTATCACAATCATCCCAGTGATCATAATAAGCTTGATCAGATGTATTATAACACGACGTTTCCATCGCTTCGGTCTCAGGACACCAACACATTCTTCGATCTTGTCAGCTTTAGGTTCTGCATCACAGTCTATGTCTTTGTAAACAGCCTCAGAGTCACTGTAGCAATCACCGTAGAAGACATCGTCTTCACCCAGATTACCGTATAAGAACTCGTTATCGTCGATGTCGAAGTGTCTTCATCGCCTGTATGCTTCCTTTTCAGGAGTCCACCATTTATACAAAGTATGGACGATCTACTGAATATAGGCTTGAATGTATTCTCACAGTGTTGATACCTTCATTAGTTTAAGTCTTCCCGATACCATCAGCATCCTTCAATATTTGTTTCTCGTCACGATCGGCGTGCTAAGGCTTCCATCTTTTCTATATTAATAATATTATTTGTCTTAAAATCTCCGCGTCCGTGTCACTATCACAGATGTAAATCATCTCCATAGCTACCAGTTATAATACCAGGAGCTACATCAATATCACTCATTTTATGATATCGTCTACACATTTCAGTTGTCAGTGATTAACCACAATCTATGATCTTGTGAGCTCCATTCTCATTTTCTTTAAAAGCCTAAGTGTCCAGTTTTATTATTTAATCTGTCAACCCATCATCACAAACTCAATTAAATCATCTTAGTATATAAAAAAAACATCAAAGTTCCTTTCATTTAATCTTAGGAACCGCATCATCCTTTCCACCTATAGTGAAGTTTCTTGAGCCCAAGAGTCTTTCATTATATATACCATGCAGTGTTCTTCAAGAGATGTGGTATACTAACAGTTCTACATACAAAACCATCCGATCAATAATTTGTTTACACATAAAAAAAAAACCTTCACGCTATTTTTTCGTGTTTTACTAAATTATCTCTTCGTCTAAAATAATTACCACACATAGTAATTTCTACAAAGGACACTTTGTCCAAGTCATTTTAACCATCATCTGTCTGAAAACAACCATGTCCCATCTATATCACAAAGTAAACGAGGGTTAGTGGAGATAGGTCAAACAAGTGCTAGTCACTCATAGGGTAAGAACCATGTGTTCGATACATATCTCAGTCAATGTAGCATCTATGTATTTTTCTTACCTCATGTAGAAAAATATCTTACAATGCATACGAATTTAAACTTATTCACGTGCGACTAGTCAAAAGTACATAAATTCAAGCACGTCAACCTCAAAAAAAAAAATTCTCAAGGATAGAGACAGAGACTACACGATCGAGACACGCCTACCGTCACCCGCAAATGAACATTGACCCCTCGCGCGGGAGTTGCAAGCTAGCAGAATACTGCGACAGTCATATGTTTGCTCAAGACATGCATACATCACGTCGCTAGCCTTCCAACCCATTTCACGTAAAACTCCAGTGAAATCGTAATCCAGCATACGTAAAGTACTTGCTGGAACCACTTCAAAGTATACATCACTGAACCAGAGCAGAAAATTAGCTTACACATGTATAACTCGCTACCAACAAAAAATAAAAATTTGTAGCACATATACGAGAGGAGTCGAACCCTTCATACCATACTCAATACTCCGTTAATTATAAGCGGCAAACTATTTTAAATCAAGACCCCGGCCAGTATATATTATTTTTTCATGTTTTAAAAATTCATGTTAGTAATCAGCAACGAAGGAGTGAGTAACTTGGACGAAGAATCGTTTACCAAGTATCCGGAATCTTACTGATACAACCCATCCAGTGCACCAGCTTACTCCGAAGTGTGCGCAATTGATTAACATTATTCAATTTTTTAATATCACGTCCGCAGTGTACAACAATATATGACAGGTTACGATTTAAGACCATAAATTTCCCACAAGTCTGTTAGTTTTATTTCGGGGAGTAATAAATTATTTCTCAGAAATAATAAATCAAGTTCCTATCAGATTTGCTCTAATGTTACGGTATTACCTGTACCTGCACATTACCAAATCATCTCCCATAAAAAATCTTAAGAATGCAGATGTCATACTCAGACAAAAATAATTTTAACAAAAAAAAAACAATCTTCAGCATTATTGATAAAAAATAATACACACAAACAAGACAAAACGGACATTTCAAATCCGACCTAAATTACGTGACACATATAGATTATTGCATTAAGATAAACGATGTAGGTTAGGGAAAAATATGTAAAAAATTCTTTAATTCTATAATTTATTTAAAATTTTACATTTATACACATTAAAATCTGACACTGTATATATTTTTTAAATTTCTCAGTCCATGCGACATTCAATATTATTAAAATAAATTATAATAGTTCGTATTAAGAGTGAAAAAATACAAATAATTCATACAGATCACGATACATCAGATCAGGAGTGTAACACCTTAGAGGGCCAGAAATTATGCTAGAAACCCGTCTTTACAAAATTGATAATGTTTTTTTTTTTTTTCAAGTAAAATTTTCGTGTAACCTGTACACCGCACTTCTCACACAGAAATTTTACACGGTCAAGATTTCTTCTGCAGCCATGCCGTTCATGGATGCGTGTACTTCGTACTCGTTCAAAACGTTTACCACAGTAGCGGCACTGATAGAGATACTTATCGCAATTACCATCGCTTCCCCGATGTACTACTTGCAAATGAACTTAGCTTTTACAATACCTAATCAAATTACCTTTGTTTGTGAAATGTACACCACATGGCTCACACGGAAATGTCAAACGATTAACGTTTCTTCTACAGACATGATTTTCATGTCTTCTTGCATGTTGTCGGTATTTAAAACTTTTGCTACAGTACGTACACAGATGTCTCGTCGTTAGACCGTTAGTCACCGACGGCTCGGAAAGTATATTACTTTCAATGTGCACTGCTGTTGTAGGCGACGAAGTCCCGTATGTTGCATGAGCTGGAGATTTCCCAGTCGACATTGACAGATCATCTGTACTGGATGCCAAAGAATCTGAAGTATACACGACTGATGCAGAAGCTGGGAATTGCTCACAAAATGTTTTATTTACGAAATGCGGTGTATTTGCAGGTATCGGAGTCTCCTCTGCGTTCGATAATGAACACATTGAAGTCTCTTGGAGTGAAGAGACAGTAGATACAGCCATACATCGGGATCTCTGGAGATGGTAGCTTCGTTACCATCGGAATCTCTGGAGCTTCCCTCATCGTTGTCATAGGGATCTGCTTCGTCATCATCGCCTCCGTCGTCAGGGACCCCGGTGAAGACGTGAGACCCTCCGTCAAGATCTCTGCAGTCGTTGACCCCGCTACCATTAGGATTTGTACCGATTTCAACGTTGCTACCATTGAGTTCGGATACACATAAATATTCATATACCAGACTTATATACAGCTAAAGACTCGCTTAAATAACAGTGTCCGCTTGTTTAATACACAAGGCAATACATCATCCATTGTTATTACTTTAAAAAAATTAGGAATTTCAAGGAATAAGAATTTAAATTATATATTCAATCAACTAATCACACATCATACATACAAGGTTCATTTAGACCTACAAGAGGAGCAAGAGTCTGTAATCAATGGGACTTTCAGAATCCAAACAAAATTTAAAATACTCAAATGTAAATTTTATTATGTACAGCTACACATAACCTCCAACTGACTACAAATTTCTACAACGCATGACTAATTTATTTTATCCGATACCAGGCTAGGTCCAAAGTCAATTATTTTTTGTACCTCTCATCTTCAGTGCAGGGGAGCTTCAGTGCTGATATAGCTACAGCCAAGACATGCTCAGTACCACACATCTTCAAAATCCTAACCCTTCAAAGTCGATCCTTGTTAAGTCTTACGACAAAAGTCTCCGAAACAAGAGACCTACTCTATAATTTTACTAGACATTTTTAAGCTTTTCATAGCACACATCGATAAATATCTTCGTAAATAACCCAAAATATTATTAGACCACTAGCATTTGATTTATGCACATACTGTGGGTCACCAGCGTATTCATCATCACATGACCATTCTACATTAAGCTCCCCACTTACTTACATCAGTCTACTAGGCTCCACGCAGCACACATAAACTAAAAGAAGTCAATTAACAACCTATTATTTATTTACATTCGAATATTTAATAGCATACCGTCGACTAGTAAAATAATCCTGTCAGTGAACATATCAACAAAGTCTACATTTATATAGAACCAGGAATCCATTGAACATTCAGAACCTAGCTACACATACACAGTGCTGGATGCAAGTTAATTCTACACTTATTTATCATCACTGACACTCATATTACATCATAGGCACTTGAGTCAACACTCATTTTCCATCATTAACATACACACAAATGCAAATTAACCACCATCGACACTCAATGCAACCAACCACTTTCCATAATCTAATCTCAATTCGGCACTCATTTTCCAACATCGACACTCAATTCAACACTCACTTTCCATCATCGACACTCAATTCAACACTCACTTTCCATCATCAGCACTCAGTTTCCTTCATCGACACTCAAATTCAACACTCATTTTCCATAGTCGACCACAAATCATCACTCATTTTCCATAGTCGACACTCAATTCGACACTCATTTTCCATAATCGACACTCAATTCAACACTCATTTTCCATAATCGACACTGAATTCAACACTCATTTTCCATAGTCGACACTCAATTCGTCACTCATTTTCCATAATCAACACTCAATTCGACACTCAATTTCCATCATCGTCACCCAATTCGACACTCATTTTCCATCATCGACACTCAATTCAACACTCATTTTCCATCATAGACACTCAATTTGTCACTCAATTTCCATCATCGACACTCAATTCGACACTCATTTTCCATCGATGACACTCAATTCAACACTCATTTTCCGTCATCGATACTTAATTCTACATACTCCTTCCTTCTTAGACACTCATTTTCCATCATCTACATACAGTAAAATGGAAACTTTCCACACACACACACACACACACACACACACACAGAGATATATATAAATATATTCATACTCAACTCAATTCTTTAAAGTAGCATACACATGAACTTTATTAGGGCATGAATAACGACACATTTTAATAACAATTTTTAAAATTACATTTATATCAAAAATACAAAAGTATATAAATTCATCAGTCAATAAACATTACTAACTTATTATATATATATCCTGAAATTCTAAGTTCATCAAGAATAGTCCACGTTTCTTTGATAACTGATACAATTTCGTCATCTTGCGAAACAAGTAAAAGTCGCAACCTGTTCACCAACACGTTCGGGTCTTTCAACGATATATAATCAATTTCACTTGATGACACCATCTTCTTCGAATGTTTGCTGAACATATTCTGAAAATCGTTGTAATAATGATTATGATAATTTGTATCATCATCATCATCGATGCTGTACACATCTTTATCAAACACACTGACATCTTCATCTTGCATATCCCAGTATTTCGAATTTTTTGACATTGGAGTGCCATCATTGGCAACAAGCTTGCTTGCTAATTTTCCAAAAAAATATTCCAAAGGCCGTGGAAGTCTACTATAAGACGCCTTGTCACTTTTTCTGGAGATGTTACTTTCATTAACTTCTACCTTACTTATATCTCCAACACCATTTAAGCTATATCCTTTCTCAAGACCTGGAGAGATTTTAACACAATCGCTTTTAAGACTAAGTCGATCAATTTCATTGTAAGACATACTGTCCCCGAGCATATCGTCTCCATCTTCGTACTTTATCTCCTGAACGAGCTTGGCTTTACAAGTTTTATAGTGTCTTTTTAAATTCTCTCTTCGTGTCATCCGCCTACCACACTTGCCACAACTTAGTATTTGACGGAATGGACTTTTAACTCAATCGGTCTTTTCATGTCTACGAGCATTAGGGCCTATAGCTTTTATCAAAGTATTTGCTACAGTATGTACAATGTCCTTCAGATCGAGATCGATATTTGAGTATCGTACCTTCACCAGACTGTATGTACTCCATAATGTTTGAATAGACACTAAAAGTATTATTTAGGTACTTCGTATTTTTATGTATGAACATTCATCAATTATTTACGAAAAAGATTATTTTTTTTCCTCATTTTGACTAAAAAAACTCATGTTCCACGTAGTTTTACTACCCACCTTCATATTTCCTCATATGTTATGTTGTAAAAGCAACCAGAGTTGGTTGTAGGTTACGGAATGCTCACTCACGATCTCTTGAAAAAGGTGTGCCTCCCTAGATCTCAAGAGGAAGAACATTGACCTTATTTAAAAATTAGTGAATAATATCATGACCTAGCAAGAATCACAAGATAATCTATTCACATATTAGCAACCATCATGTATCACTTGTCTGTATAATCAGTCTCTGTTGTCTGTATAAGTAGACAATGTTTTGTGTGGGATGCGGGATGCTCCCTAACGATCGCAACAGAAGGAGGGCTTCGCTAGAACTCAAGGGGAAGGGAAATCTTCGTGTGTGATAGCTTTTCCCATTTGTTTCAAGGCATAGTAATCGTCTGATTAATGAACTTTGGTGTTTGTGTGATTTCCACCTGTTAAAATTATTTTTTAAGTGTTGATTTGATAATATGACTTCGGAAATTTATACGAAACTCTGAATAAAATTATCCTGTCTTAGACACCAAGGACAATACAGTTTGTCTTTCATGTTAATGCTTCTCAGCTGTCTCAAAGCATATTATTTGTCTGAGTAAAGTTATTATTTTTTTTAATCCACCTGATAACAATATTGTAAGTGCTGATTTATTGACAGGATTTCACTGATTTAATGTAACTCTGAATAGAAATGACATGACTCAGTAAGTAAATTCTTCATGCAGAGATAGATCTCTCACAAATAATCAGGAGCACTCGGCGAAAAACATCAGATGTCTAGCCAGGAATAATCAGAAACACTTGGAGAAAGCCATCAATATAATATCAAGATTAATCAGAAGCACACGGAGAAAACCACCATAATATTGTCAAAAATAATCGGAAGCTCACGGAGAAAACCACCATAATATTGTCAAGAATAATCGGAAGCACACGGAGAAAACCATCAGGGAGGATGTCGTTTATAAACATCATAAATTACCAATTTTTTTAAAAAGTCAAAATTTTATCCTGCTTAAGCAAAAAGTTCACAAGCAGACTTGTGCTAGAACTCTCATGTTGCTTAAGCAAAGAGTTCACAAGCGGGCTTGTGCTAGAACCCTCATGTTGCTTAAGCAAAGAGTTCACAAGCGGACTTGTGCTAGAACTCTCATGTTGCTTAAGCAAAGAGTTCACAAGCGGACTTGTGCTAGAACTCTCATGTTGCTTAAGCAAAGAGTTCACAAGCGGACTTGTGCTAGAACTCTCATGTTGCTTAAGCAAAGAGTTCACAAGCGGACTTGTGCTAGAACTCTTTGCTTAAGCAGGATAAAATTTTGACTTTTTAAAAAAATTGGTAATTTATGATGTTTATAAACGACAACCTCCCTGATGGTTTTCTCCGTGTGCTTCCGATTATTCTTGACAATATTATGGTGGTTTTCTCCGTGAGCTTCCGATTATTTTTGACAATATTATGGTGGTTTTCTCCGTGTGCTTCTGATTAATCTTGATATTATATTGATGGCTTTCTCCAAGTGTTTCTGATTATTCCTGGCTAGACATCTGATGTTTTTCGCCGAGTGCTCCTGATTATTTGTGAGAGATCTATCTCTGCATGAAGAATTTACTTACTGAGTCATGTCATTTCTATTCAGAGTTACATTAAATCAGTGAAATCCTGTCAATAAATCAGCACTTACAATATTGTTATCAGGTGGATTAAAAAAAATAATAACTTTACTCAGACAAATAATATGCTTTGAGACAGCTGAGAAGCATTAACATGAAAGACAAACTGTATTGTCCTTGGTGTCTAAGACAGGATAATTTTATTCAGAGTTTCGTATAAATTTCCGAAGTCATATTATCAAATCAACACTTAAAAAATAATTTTAACAGGTGGAAATCACACAAACACCAAAGTTCATTAATCAGACGATTACTATGCCTTGAAACAAATGGGAAAAGCTATCACACACGAAGATTTCCCTTCCCCTTGAGTTCTAGCGAAGCCCTCCTTCTGTTGCGATCGTTAGGGAGCATCCCGCATCCCACACAAAACATTGTCTACTTATACAGACAACAGAGACTGATTATACAGACAAGTGATACATGATGGTTGCTAATATGTGAATAGATTATCTTGTGATTCTTGCTAGGTCATGATATTATTCACTAATTTTTAAATAAGGTCAATGTTCTTCCTCTTGAGATCTAGGGAGGCACACCTTTTTCAAGAGATCGTGAGTGAGCATTCCGTAACCTACAACCAACTCTGGTTGCTTTTACAACATAACATATGAGGAAATATGAAGGTGGGTAGTAAAACTACGTGGACCATGAGTTTTTTTAGTCAAAATGAGGAAAAAAAATAATCTTTTTCGTAAATAATTGATGAATGTTCATACATAAAAATACGAAGTACCTAAATAATACTTTTAGTGTCTATTCAAACATTATGGAGTACATACAGTCTGGTGAAGGTACGATACTCAAATATCGATCTCGATCTGAAGGACATTGTACATACTGTAGCAAATACTTTGATAAAAGCTATAGGCCCTAATGCTCGTAGACATGAAAAGACCGATTGAGTTAAAAGTCCATTCCGTCAAATACTAAGTTGTGGCAAGTGTGGTAGGCGGATGACACGAAGAGAGAATTTAAAAAGACACTATAAAACTTGTAAAGCCAAGCTCGTTCAGGAGATAAAGTACGAAGATGGAGACGATATGCTCGGGGACAGTATGTCTTACAATGAAATTGATCGACTTAGTCTTAAAAGCGATTGTGTTAAAATCTCTCCAGGTCTTGAGAAAGGATATAGCTTAAATGGTGTTGGAGATATAAGTAAGGTAGAAGTTAATGAAAGTAACATCTCCAGAAAAAGTGACAAGGCGTCTTATAGTAGACTTCCACGGCCTTTGGAATATTTTTTTGGAAAATTAGCAAGCAAGCTTGTTGCCAATGATGGCACTCCAATGTCAAAAAATTCGAAATACTGGGATATGCAAGATGAAGATGTCAGTGTGTTTGATAAAGATGTGTACAGCATCGATGATGATGATGATACAAATTATCATAATCATTATTACAACGATTTTCAGAATATGTTCAGCAAACATTCGAAGAAGATGGTGTCATCAAGTGAAATTGATTATATATCGTTGAAAGACCCGAACGTGTTGGTGAACAGGTTGCGACTTTTACTTGTTTCGCAAGATGACGAAATTGTATCAGTTATCAAAGAAACGTGGACTATTCTTGATGAACTTAGAATTTCAGGATATATATATAATAAGTTAGTAATGTTTATTGACTGATGAATTTATATACTTTTGTATTTTTGATATAAATGTAATTTTAAAAATTGTTATTAAAATGTGTCGTTATTCATGCCCTAATAAAGTTCATGTGTATGCTACTTTAAAGAATTGAGTTGAGTATGAATATATTTATATATATCTCTGTGTGTGTGTGTGTGTGTGTGTGTGTGTGTGGAAAGTTTCCATTTTACTGTATGTAGATGATGGAAAATGAGTGTCTAAGAAGGAAGGAGTATGTAGAATTAAGTATCGATGACGGAAAATGAGTGTTGAATTGAGTGTCATCGATGGAAAATGAGTGTCGAATTGAGTGTCGATGATGGAAATTGAGTGACAAATTGAGTGTCTATGATGGAAAATGAGTGTTGAATTGAGTGTCGATGATGGAAAATGAGTGTCGAATTGGGTGACGATGATGGAAATTGAGTGTCGAATTGAGTGTTGATTATGGAAAATGAGTGACGAATTGAGTGTCGACTATGGAAAATGAGTGTTGAATTCAGTGTCGATTATGGAAAATGAGTGTTGAATTGAGTGTCGATTATGGAAAATGAGTGTCGAATTGAGTGTCGACTATGGAAAATGAGTGATGATTTGTGGTCGACTATGGAAAATGAGTGTTGAATTTGAGTGTCGATGAAGGAAACTGAGTGCTGATGATGGAAAGTGAGTGTTGAATTGAGTGTCGATGATGGAAAGTGAGTGTTGAATTGAGTGTCGATGTTGGAAAATGAGTGCCGAATTGAGATTAGATTATGGAAAGTGGTTGGTTGCATTGAGTGTCGATGGTGGTTAATTTGCATTTGTGTGTATGTTAATGATGGAAAATGAGTGTTGACTCAAGTGCCTATGATGTAATATGAGTGTCAGTGATGATAAATAAGTGTAGAATTAACTTGCATCCAGCACTGTGTATGTGTAGCTAGGTTCTGAATGTTCAATGGATTCCTGGTTCTATATAAATGTAGACTTTGTTGATATGTTCACTGACAGGATTATTTTACTAGTCGACGGTATGCTATTAAATATTCGAATGTAAATAAATAATAGGTTGTTAATTGACTTCTTTTAGTTTATGTGTGCTGCGTGGAGCCTAGTAGACTGATGTAAGTAAGTGGGGAGCTTAATGTAGAATGGTCATGTGATGATGAATACGCTGGTGACCCACAGTATGTGCATAAATCAAATGCTAGTGGTCTAATAATATTTTGGGTTATTTACGAAGATATTTATCGATGTGTGCTATGAAAAGCTTAAAAATGTCTAGTAAAATTATAGAGTAGGTCTCTTGTTTCGGAGACTTTTGTCGTAAGGCTTAACAAGGATCGACTTTGAAGGGTTAGGATTTTGAAGATGTGTGGTACTGAGCATGTCTTGGCTGTAGCTATATCAGCACTGAAGCTCCCCTGCACTGAAGATGAGAGGTACAAAAAATAATTGACTTTGGACCTAGCCTGGTATCGGATAAAATAAATTAGTCATGCGTTGTAGAAATTTGTAGTCAGTTGGAGGTTATGTGTAGCTGTACATAATAAAATTTACATTTGAGTATTTTAAATTTTGTTTGGATTCTGAAAGTCCCATTGATTACAGACTCTTGCTCCTCTTGTAGGTCTAAATGAACCTTGTATGTATGATGTGTGATTAGTTGATTGAATATATAATTTAAATTCTTATTCCTTGAAATTCCTAATTTTTTTAAAGTAATAACAATGGATGATGTATTGCCTTGTGTATTAAACAAGCGGACACTGTTATTTAAGCGAGTCTTTAGCTGTATATAAGTCTGGTATATGAATTTTTATGTGTATCCGAACTCAATGGTAGCAACGTTGAAATCGGTACAAATCCTAATGGTAGCGGGGTCAACGACTGCAGAGATCTTGACGGAGGGTCTCACGTCTTCACCGGGGTCCCTGACGACGGAGGCGATGATGACGAAGCAGATCCCTATGACAACGATGAGGGAAGCTCCAGAGATTCCGATGGTAACGAAGCTACCATCTCCAGAGATCCCGATGTATGGCTGTATCTACTGTCTCTTCACTCCAAGAGACTTCAATGTTATTTATCGAACGCAGAGGAGACTCCGATACCTGCAAATACACCGCATTTCGTAAATAAAACATTTTGTGAGCAATTCCCAGCTTCTGCATCAGTCGTGTATACTTCAGATTCTTTGGCATCCAGTACAGATGATCTGTCAATGTCGACTGGGAAATCTCCAGCTCATGCAACATACGGGACTTCGTCGCCTACAACAGCAGTGCACATTGAAAGTAATATACTTTCCGAGCCGTCGGTGACTAACGGTCTAACGACGAGACATCTGTGTACGTACTGTAGCAAAAGTTTTAAATACCGACAACATGCAAGAAGACATGAAAATCATGTCTGTAGAAGAAACGTTAATCGTTTGACATTTCCGTGTGAGCCATGTGGTGTACATTTCACAAACAAAGGTAATTTGATTAGGTATTGTAAAAGCTAAGTTCATTTGCAAGTAGTACATCGGGGAAGCGATGGTAATTGCGATAAGTATCTCTATCAGTGCTGCTACTGTGGTAAACGTTTTGAACGAGTACGAAGTACACGCATCCATGAACGGCATGGCTGCAGAAGAAATCTTGTCCGTGTAAAATTTCTGTGTGAGAAGTGCGGTGTACAGGTTACACGAAAATTTTACTTGAAAAAAAAAAAAACATTATCAATTTTGTAAAGACGGGTTTCTAGCATAATTTCTGGCCCTCTAAGGTGTTACACTCCTGATCTGATGTATCGTGATCTGTATGAATTATTTGTATTTTTTCACTCTTAATACGAACTATTATAATTTATTTTAATAATATTGAATGTCGCATGGACTGAGAAATTTAAAAAATATATACAGTGTCAGATTTTAATGTGTATAAATGTAAAATTTTAAATAAATTATAGAATTAAAGAATTTTTTACATATTTTTCCCTAACCTACATCGTTTATCTTAATGCAATAATCTATATGTGTCACGTAATTTAGGTCGGATTTGAAATGTCCGTTTTGTCTTGTTTGTGTGTATTATTTTTTATCAATAATGCTGAAGATTGTTTTTTTTTTGTTAAAATTATTTTTGTCTGAGTATGACATCTGCATTCTTAAGATTTTTTATGGGAGATGATTTGGTAATGTGCAGGTACAGGTAATACCGTAACATTAGAGCAAATCTGATAGGAACTTGATTTATTATTTCTGAGAAATAATTTATTACTCCCCGAAATAAAACTAACAGACTTGTGGGAAATTTATGGTCTTAAATCGTAACCTGTCATATATTGTTGTACACTGCGGACGTGATATTAAAAAATTGAATAATGTTAATCAATTGCGCACACTTCGGAGTAAGCTGGTGCACTGGATGGGTTGTATCAGTAAGATTCCGGATACTTGGTAAACGATTCTTCGTCCAAGTTACTCACTCCTTCGTTGCTGATTACTAACATGAATTTTTAAAACATGAAAAAATAATATATACTGGCCGGGGTCTTGATTTAAAATAGTTTGCCGCTTATAATTAACGGAGTATTGAGTATGGTATGAAGGGTTCGACTCCTCTCGTATATGTGCTACAAATTTTTATTTTTTGTTGGTAGCGAGTTATACATGTGTAAGCTAATTTTCTGCTCTGGTTCAGTGATGTATACTTTGAAGTGGTTCCAGCAAGTACTTTACGTATGCTGGATTACGATTTCACTGGAGTTTTACGTGAAATGGGTTGGAAGGCTAGCGACGTGATGTATGCATGTCTTGAGCAAACATATGACTGTCGCAGTATTCTGCTAGCTTGCAACTCCCGCGCGAGGGGTCAATGTTCATTTGCGGGTGACGGTAGGCGTGTCTCGATCGTGTAGTCTCTGTCTCTATCCTTGAGAATTTTTTTTTTTGAGGTTGACGTGCTTGAATTTATGTACTTTTGACTAGTCGCACGTGAATAAGTTTAAATTCGTATGCATTGTAAGATATTTTTCTACATGAGGTAAGAAAAATACATAGATGCTACATTGACTGAGATATGTATCGAACACATGGTTCTTACCCTATGAGTGACTAGCACTTGTTTGACCTATCTCCACTAACCCTCGTTTACTTTGTGATATAGATGGGACATGGTTGTTTTCAGACAGATGATGGTTAAAATGACTTGGACAAAGTGTCCTTTGTAGAAATTACTATGTGTGGTAATTATTTTAGACGAAGAGATAATTTAGTAAAACACGAAAAAATAGCGTGAAGGTTTTTTTTTTATGTGTAAACAAATTATTGATCGGATGGTTTTGTATGTAGAACTGTTAGTATACCACATCTCTTGAAGAACACTGCATGGTATATATAATGAAAGACTCTTGGGCTCAAGAAACTTCACTATAGGTGGAAAGGATGATGCGGTTCCTAAGATTAAATGAAAGGAACTTTGATGTTTTTTTTATATACTAAGATGATTTAATTGAGTTTGTGATGATGGGTTGACAGATTAAATAATAAAACTGGACACTTAGGCTTTTAAAGAAAATGAGAATGGAGCTCACAAGATCATAGATTGTGGTTAATCACTGACAACTGAAATGTGTAGACGATATCATAAAATGAGTGATATTGATGTAGCTCCTGGTATTATAACTGGTAGCTATGGAGATGATTTACATCTGTGATAGTGACACGGACGCGGAGATTTTAAGACAAATAATATTATTAATATAGAAAAGATGGAAGCCTTAGCACGCCGATCGTGACGAGAAACAAATATTGAAGGATGCTGATGGTATCGGAAAGACTTAAACTAATGAAGGTATCAACACTGTGAGAATACATTCAAGCCTATATTCAGTAGATCGTCCATACTTTGTATAAATGGTGGACTCCTGAAAAGGAAGCATACAGGCGATGAAGACACTTCGACATCGACGATAACGAGTTCTTATACGGTAATCTGGGTGAAGACGATGTCTTCTACGGTGATTGCTACAGTGACTCTGAGGCTGTTTACAAAGACATAGACTGTGATGCAGAACCTAAAGCTGACAAGATCGAAGAATGTGTTGGTGTCCTGAGACCGAAGCGATGGAAACGTCGTGTTATAATACATCTGATCAAGCTTATTATGATCACTGGGATGATTGTGATAATAAAAGTATTTATAATATACCAGCAAGGAAGATGGTGGCAGAAGAGGTTGATTCCACATCATGGAAAGATCCAAACATAATGGTTGACCGGCTAAGACTGATGGTGGCATCTGTTCGTAGAGGGAACTACTCGCATATCGAGGATGTATCGTCCATACTGTAAGAACTTCGGAACGCTGGCTACATACAATAATAATTTGATTAACTGTCATGTGTGTAATAATGAAAAATAAAATGAATTATTTATATTTTAAAAAAGTATGATTTATTTCTTGTATCCAGATTTCCAAATAAGTCTGTGTTTCCGCTACTGTATGTGTGATCATTCCGTTTCCTGTGTGTACTGTGCGTACGATCCTATTTCCTGTGTGTACATTTCGTTTTCCTGTGTGTACATTTAGTTTTCATGTTTGTACATTTCGTTTTCCTGTTTGTACATTTCGTTTTCCTGTGTGTACATTAGGTTTTCCTGTTTGTACATTTCGTTTTCCTGTTTGTACATTTCGTTTTCCTGTTTGTACATTTCGTTTTCCTGTTTGTACATTTCGTTTTCCTGTTTGTACATTTAGTTTTCCTGTGTGTACATTTCGTTTTCCTGTTTGTACATTTCGTTTTCCTGTTTGTACTTTTCGTTTTCCTGTGTGTACTTTTCGTTTTCCTGTGTGTACATTACGTTTTCCTGTGTGTACATTATGTTTTCCTGTGTGTACTGTGTTTACGTTCCGTTTTCCTGTGTGTACATTCCGTTTCCTGTGTGTACTGTGTGTACGTTCCGATTTCCCGTGTGTACGTTTCGTTTTCCTGTGTGTACTTTTCGTTTTCCTGTGTGTACTTTCGTTTTCCTGTTTGTACATTTCGTTTTCCTGTGTGTACATTCCGTTTTCCTGTGTGTATGTTCCGTTTCCTGTGTGTACTGTGTGTACGTTCCGCTTTCCTGTGTGTACGTTTCGTTTTACTGTGTGTACTTTTCGTTTTCCTGTGTGTACTGTGTGTACATTGCGTGTTGGAGCCGAGTAGACTTGTATCCATGTAGCTTCATAGACATGTAGTTTCGTAGCCATGCGGTCTTTTAGTCATGCAGTCTCTCAGCCATGTATATCTCGGAACCAGCTAGATCCTTTTAGACTCGTAGCCTTGTAGCCTCGTTGTCTCTTAGACTCGTAGCATTGTAGCCTAATATCATTGGAGCTGTTGAAAGAAAAGGTAGTTGAAGCATTTGGAGCTGTTGGAGCCATTTGGAGGCTGTTGGAGCATTTGGAGGCTGTTAGGGCATTTGGAGCTGTTGGAGATAAGAAGTAGTCGTTGCACGTCTATGCAAAGCTAAATGTTCATAAGATTGCTGTCTTTCGCAAGTGATCCTGTAGTAGGATAGAAATTGTGTAGTAAATATTATGTTTGTAAAAGACTTTGTGGTGTTTTATTTCTCGAACCTTACACTTTTCTGGTACTTTTTTGAAATTAAAGTTGTTTTGTATCGGCCAGGGATCGAACCAAGGACCTTAGTCGATCTAATCAATCAGTATATAGATTACGAATTTATTTAATGAATATTGAACTTTTTCCCGAATCTTTAGCATTACAATTACGAATTTCCAATATGGTGGTCTTGATGGCTTATAGGATGATGGTAGTAGAGGATTTAAAGTCTCTTTAAGAATGTTGAACATGGTTTATTGAAGTTATTATTTTTTTCATAAAATTAAACATTATTGTAACGATCGAGGGTCAAACCAAGGACTGGAGCGGATTAAATCGACATGTAAGTTAATGAGTGATTTTTTTGATGAATTTTGATTTTTTTTTCGCTTTTCTAGCTACATTATTACATGATTTCAAGATGGCGTCCGAATTTCAAGATGGCGGGGGGCACCTCGGTAATAAATGATTACTGCAATGTAGCAGGTTAGAATAAAATTAACCAGATGGAAATGTACTCTATAATACGAGTCCATGCACAAGATGATGTACTCCAGCAGGTGGTCGCTCCTGGTAGCATGTACTGAACATAAAATGTCGGATCCATGATGGTCGACTGGGACAAAGTCAAATTTCAAGGACAAAGTAAAATTTCAAGGTCAAAGTCAAATTACAAGGTAAAGGTCAAATTTCAAGGTCAAGTTCAAAATTCAAGGTCACGGTCAAATTTCAAGGTCAAGGTCAAATTTCAAGGTCAAGGTCAAGGTCAAGGTCAAATTTCAAGGTCAATGTCAAATTTCAAGGTTAAGGTCAAATTTCAATGTCAAGGTCAAATTTCAAGGTTAAGGTCAAATTTCAAGGTCAAGGTCAAATTTCAAGGTCAATGTTTAATGTCAACAGTTGAGGACAAAAGTATGGGGACCAGATAATTATACTACATGGTATCGGTACACTCTAGCAGACGAAAACAAGATGGTGGTCTCCAGCGGATGAAGACAAGATGGCGGGCATGATGTCATACCAGTTGATGATATATACCTTGGTATTGTTGGTGGTAGATCAGTCTAGGTAGCTTTCATGGAGGAAGGATCGACTGTTTACTCTCGCCGGGAATCGAACCGAGGACATACATCTATATATTTAAACATTATATTTATTGTCAATTTATTTAATGAATTTTGGAATTTTTTTCATTAAAATCGGAAAATAAATAAATATTTTCAAGATGGCGTCCAAATTTCAAGATGGCGGACATGACGTCATACTACCTGATGGTATATGTGCATTGGTGAAAGTGGTGGGGGTCAGTCTACCTGCGTCCACTGTGAGAGAAGGATCGGTCGCCATTTTTAATTTTTTTTGCACTCGTCGGGTTCGAACCGAGGACTCCGAACTCCGTGTCGTAAAAGTATGATTTTTTATAAATATTTTATTAAAATTTTATTATTTAATTTTTTTATAATTTTTAAAATTTTTTTCATTAAAATCGGATAATAAATAAAAAAGTTAAAGATGGCGGCCGTAACGGAAATTGCAACGGTGACGTCATAATACAAAATGGCTGAAAACAAAATGGCGGAATTTTCTAGAAAACAAAATGACGTCATCCAAAATGGCGGATCCAAGATGGCGGATCCAAAATGGCCGCCAGGGTCAAGGACAAGGTCAAAGGTCAAGGTCAAGGTCATCCAAGATGGCCGCCGTGACGTCACAATCCAAGATGGCGGACAGACAATCACAATCCACACAATCCACAGCCAGAAGCCAGTCCCAGAAAATACTATCCTATACTACTGGTGGGTGAGCAGGAAGGGGATGGCTTAAAAAAACTCATGGTCTGTGGGACGCAAGGCCCACGGGATTCTCCTGTCGTGTCTTGCTGCTAGTGAACCTTATACCGATTCGTGACAGAGTTAGCAGGGCTCAGCACTGCTTCACAAGCTGCTCTAGGCAAAAGTGGTCATGCGAAGAAATAAAGTTACTGGCCCTCGACGTGCCTGGAGGCGGGAGAAATATTAGCCAGAATGCTAGCCTAGCATGAGGTTGGGAAAGAAAATCAGCTCGCCTCTGAGAACAGAGGCTGAGGGCCTGGCCGTAAAGAAAATAAGAAGAGAGAAAAAAAATATTTCCAAAAATATTTAAGATTACAAAATTTTAAATAAAACGTGCCTAAATCCCTAATACACGGCACATACTACCCCGCGTTAAAGCGGAGCTTAGGGGAAAGCAAAAACAAAAACAAAAAACTTCAGTAGGACGAGTTACCAGGTTCGCCTGTATCCTACTACTTACATGCTAACACACAAAAAAAGATTATACACTCTTATGAACTAATGTGCACATTCTTAATGACTAACATGTTTAAATTCATTAACCTAATTAAAATTATTAACTTAAGTGGCCACTTAAACTAACACCTTATATTAAGTTTCCTTACAAACTAGTACCATGGATTTTTTTTGTTACTTAATGTTACTACCTAGGTTTTGTATTCTTCGGTTAAACTCCTTATTGAGTCTTAAATATATATATCTGTATGGCATGCCAAGGCTTAGAGAAAGTAATCGCTCCTATTTTAAATTCGGATGCGCTTTCTTAAGGTGGGAGATGTGCGCTCGTGTCACATACTCTCCGGAACTGGGGTCGGCTAGACTCACAGTCACTGGGGTTAGAAATCGTTGGATCTTTAATGGTCCAGTCCAGCGATACGATAACTTGGCCGATCGCTTATCGATGGCCTTACTCTGCGGGTGTGCTTTGCACATTACCGTGTCACCTACCCTGTAGGGGTTAGGGGAGCGGTACTTATTGTACCTTCTCTGACTTGTTTGGTGAGACAAATTTAAATTCCTACGCGCCTTTCTCCAAATCTCCGTGATGTCCTTGGGATCATCCGGCAGTAAGTCTTCGAGAGACCAAAGATTAGAAAGGGGTGTGTTGGGCTTATAAGTAAACATAATCTCAAATGGGGTGGATTTGTGTCCTTCATGTCGGGCATAATTAAATGCCATCTGTAACCACACCAAATTAAACTCCCATTTTTCCTGCGCATTCGCGTGGAACGCTATGAGCGCCGAACGAAGATTTCTATTAAATCTCTCCGCGTGCGAGGGTTTAGGGTAGTATGGCGATGTCGTCACATGCTGTATACCATGCGAGAAACACATGTTCTTGAAAGTTCTAGATGTAAACTGTGTTCCGTTGTCGGATACAATTATGTTCGGTAATCCTGAAGTTTTAAAAATATGATTTTGTAATGCTTTCACAGTGGTGTCAGCTGTAGCCTTACGGAGTGAGATAAGCCAAACAAATTTCGAAAAAGCATCTATGCCCACAAGAAGCATAGAGTGTCCGGATTTTGATCGAGGAAATGGCCCTACAAAATCAATAAAAAGTTTTTGCATAGGTCTTTCGGCTACTTCTGAGGCAAGAAAACCGTACTGTGTATTTTGTGCAGGTTTACTTAGTGCACATAGCTTACATAACTTAACTCGCTGTGTAATGTCCCGGTGCATTCCTTCCCAAATAAAATGGCGTCGGATACCTTGAATGGTTTTATAAATACCTAAATGGGCACCGAGAGGTGAACTATGGTAATATGTGAAAATCATATCACGCAGATTTTGTGGAAGAACAACTTTAAGGTGCCTTGACTGTTGTGTACGTTTTTGTAGGAGACCTTTAGCTAACTTATAAAATTTCGGAGCTGTACCAGTTTTAACTTGTTCAATTATTTTTGCCAAATATGGGTCGGCTTGTTGATGTGTTTGTATGTCCTGAAAAGCTACGGGGAAATCGGTTAGGAGCGCCTGAGACGAAATCTGAGGTTCCTCCTGAGATATTGTTTCGGAGGGGTTCTCGAACATTCGAGAAAGTGTGTCAGCCACAATGTTTTGAGTACCGCGAATATGTTGAATATTAAATTTGAGAGAAGAAATTTTGGTGATCCACCTTCCAAGTTTTCCTAATTGTTTAGGGTGAGCTAACAGCCAAGCGAGTGCCTGATTATCAGTTTTCAATAGAAATTCCCTATGTTCCAGAAACTGTCGGAATTTATCAATACCAAAACTACTGCTAAACATTCCAATTCATACACTGAAGATGCTTTCCTTTCCTGAAACGTTAATGTACGTGAGGCAAAGGCAATGGGTTGCCTGGCACAATCTATTTCCTGAGACAATACTGCCCTTTTAGCAACACTTGAGGCGTCTGTTTGTAAAATAAAGGGTTTACTAAAATCTGCCATGCGCAGAACAGGTGGATTCGCTATGCCTTCTTTCAAGAAATTAAATGCCTTGTCTTGTTCAGGACCCCAAATATATTGTGTATTTTTCTTACGTAATGCATTCAAAGGTGCCGCATGCTCGGCGAAATTTGGTATGTATTTGGCATAAAAATTAGCCATGCCAATAAAACGAGCTATGCCCTTTGTGTCTTTAGGTGGTCTGAATTCCCTGATCGCCTGTGTTCATTCTGGATCGATTGTAACACCTTTGTGTGATACCAAATGACCAAGAAAAGATATCTCGGAAGCAGCAAATTTTACCTTTTTTGTATTTACAGTGAGGCATGCCTTGCGCAGTCTTTCAAGGACAAGAGTCAGATGCTGGATGTGTTCCTCAAAACTTTCTGAATAAATTATAAGATCATCTAAATAATTGTAAACAAATTTAAATTTAAAATCTCCTACTACTTGTTCAAGAAGTCGTGTGAGTACTTGAGCACCTGTGGCCAAGCCAAAAGGTACCACTTTATACTGGTAAAGATTTCAAGGTACGCAAAATGCGGTAATAGGTTTTGAGTCTTGCGTGACTGGGATCTGATAGTACGCCGAATTGAGATCGAACACACTGAAATACCTGGCCTTACTAAACCAATGAAAGGCCGAGTTCAAATCTGGGAGGGGTGTTTGCGGTATTTTAATCTGTTTGTTCAGTTTTCGATAATCAGTGACGAAACGTTGTTCCGTGCCCTTGGGCACTAGAAATGCAAGTGAACTGAAAGGAGAATTAGAAGGTTCTATTACCTTATTATCTAACATTTTCTGTACGTGTTTTCTCATAATTTCCATTTTAGGACCTAAAAGTTGATAAGGGTGACTTTTGACTGGCGTGGTATCAGTCAATTCAATTTGATATTCAATTAGGTCAGTTCGACCTAATTTATTAGTTAGCACATCTGAAATATATTACACAAATCTCGAATAGCAACTTGTTTACTGGGCTCGAGATGATCCAGGGACAAAGAATTTCTCTCGTCAGTGTTGGTAGAAACATTAGTAACCTGTCCTGACCTTTTATTTTCAGGTTCCACGAAGGATATAACCAGAATTTTATTAAATTTAAATGCAAAACTTCCTGCTTGTAGATCAATTAAAATACCTGTTTTAGCGATGAAGTCGTAGCCTAGAATAAGCTGCGTGGCTAAGTTTTCTGCCACAAGAAAAGGGAAATTACACGTGAATAATTCTATCTTGATTTTCACTATAGCCACTTTGGATATACTAATTTGTTCGTCCGCTGCAGTAAAACAGCGCACATCCGTGACTTCTGTTTTCAAACCTGCTTGTTCTTCTGTAATTCCCTAAACAAATCACCTGAAATAAAACTACGAGAAGCTCCTGTATCTATCAGACCAATAATTTGATTTATGCCAAACATTGCTTTAGTGTATGATAATACAGTTCGGACGTGACCGAAAATGTTGTGACACTTACGTTTTGCTTTGTTAGTCAGGCTAACACATGTTTTGCAAATTCTTGTGAATTTCTCAGAATTTTCTTTATGATTAATTTGCTGTGTTATAATCTTCTGTTTGTGTTTTCTGTCTTTTTCTGTGTATTTCTTTCGTTTATTTTTCTTGTGTTTTTGTTTTCCTGTGTTATGCCTTTTTTGATTTTCATTTTGTTTTTGTGATTCGTTAGTATGCACATTATGCACTGAAAAATTCCTCTCGGATGAAGTTTTAGGTGGACCAGGTAGAAATTTGCCTGGCCACCGCCTTACGCGTTTTTTGCCTTGTTGAAATTTGGTTTGAAATTTTTGTGGTTACATTGCTCAATGTAATGTCCTGTTTGCTTGCAATAATTACAGAAAGGTGTTTGTTGTTGTATGTTCTTGTTTGAACCATACTTATTATTTCTGTAGTTTGTTTTCTGTTGTGGGTGGCTATTCTGTTTCGTGTATGGAAAACTATTTGCAGTTTCTGCCTGAGAATCATGCTTATCCACGGACTTCGCTGACCTGTTTCTCTGAGTGTCTGCATATTCGTAACTCATGGCCTGTATACAGAGTTGATCTAGTTCTACAAAACTCCGTGGCCTAGCCTGGAAAACAGCGCGTGAGCGCTCTGCCTGATTTAGTCCGTCTACTATGCAACTAACTATTTCGCTCTCTGATACGCCCAATCTGAGAACCGCCGCGGCTTCTCTGATTGATGCTACATAGTGCGGCAATGCTTCATTACTTCGCTGTAGCCTGTTGTACCATTCCAAACGGTAATTTGTCAAAAGTCTGGCAGGTATAAAAAAATTCAAAATTTCTTCTTGGTATTTGTCAAAAGAGTAACTATTTTCTATTGCTTGACTTGTTCTTTCACTCAGTGGTGGTTGGGTGTAGGGAAAAACTATCTCCAACAACTGTTTGTCAGGAATGCCCCCTTTCTGTCTGATTTTAAGTAAGTACCTTATAAATTCTATTAATTTATCTGGGACAAGACCACTTGTTTCTGGAAAACCAACAAGTAATCTCTCGACTGGATGGGCAATTTTCCCATAACAGCTATACTCAGCCGCCCTTGGCGTAACTGGTAATGTTTTTTCTGGTTGATTCTGCGTTGATGGCGGAGGTGGGGGTGAATGATGTGTAATTTGCGCGGTGGGGATGGTAGGGATCGGAGTTCCTTTCCCGGATGTCAATAAAGAATGAAACTGGGAATATGGATTAAAATATGACTGGTTTGTGGCGAATGGGAAAAACTAATTTTGCTGTGTTAAAGGATGTGGATTTGCAGGCAAGTTACCGGAAAATGTGACACTGGTGATGGGAGCTGTAGAAACATGCACGCCTGAGGGAATTTGAGTGGTGGCTGCTGGGATGGGAGGGGTTGAAACTGCGAAGAATGATTGAGATGTTGATGAAATGGGCGGAACCTGCCTTGTTTGGCACAAAGATACTTGTGTGTCGGGTTGCGTTATTTCATGAAGAAATTCCGGATTTTCACTCTCTACATTTCCTTGTGTTTCCATTCCTAGGTTTTCTGCCTGGGCAATGTTGGCCCGGAGGTCCTGTTGAGTTTCTAATTGGGCTGCTCTAGCTTTCAATTTAATTTGGAAGGCGTTTGTCTGTTGCAGACAACGTTTAGCTCTGTTCGATAAACACCATTGAGCACATCTGCGGAAAGTACCACAAGATTTTCCAGTCGTCTGGTATCATGCTCTAATCGCATAATATGTCACTTTACATTGGGCAAATTCTCTTCCACATCTGAATAACTTACGAAAGCAGCTATGTCGTAAAATTTGGAGCAAGCTATGTTGAATTCCTCGAGTATTTCTTAATTTAGATTATGTACTGAGGTAGATAACTTATCACGTACTGCGGCTCGAAGCCTTTTTCGCAGCTCTTGCGCATTTCCAGTAGTTGGTAAATTACGCAACTGCCACTCGTAACTTAATCCATCTACTAGTAATAGCTCCGGAGTAATCATCCTGTCCGGATTCATAGTATTACACAAAACAAAACACTACCCTCTTAAAATCATCTCTTAAACTTTAAACTTAGGTATACACTTAAATCTAGCTTATGATTAAAAAAATTGCTTTATTGCGTGGGAAGTACGTGCCTTCATAATTTATTATTATTATTACTACCCGCGTCGGGAAATGAACAGTGTACTCGGGTGTAACAAGCTGTCAGGTTAGCTTGCACAACACGGTACCTACAATGAACGTCACATCAGCCGGCAGGACTGACCTTGGCGCGCAGCGCCTTTAATTAGGGGTGTGGGGGGGAGGGAGTATCTTGTCCAGCGGACACGTCTCTGTTGATAAGCCACGCGCGCGGGCTGAGTTGCGTGGGCGGGCAGCCAGCCAGCGGCTCACAGCGCACGCTCAAATGTAAACACAGAGACTGAAGTGCAGCAAAACTTATGATAATTTTAAAATTCAAAAGTCAATTTAGCTACTATGTGTATCAGCGGACAGTTCACAAATTACTAACTACAAAAAGATTCTAAGTGACAAAAAAAAATATAAAAAATTTTTTTTATTATATATATATATTTTTTTAATTTTAATTTTAGGTATGACCTTTCAACTTAAGTATGCCTATAGACATAACCACGCTCTGCTACCATTTTGTAATACCTTAAGTGTCTTAAAGAATAATTAAGTAATTAGATAAAAATATTTGGAAACTCTGAATACTGGGGCCCTCAATTAATATCTATCAAAGTCAACATCAGAGGCGACACTAGGAGTAAACAAAGAAAATTTAGAGACTCCCTACGAACACTTGGGAGGAAAAGGATCGTTATTATATATTAAATAAATAAAAACAACTGTTACATCTATAGACTTCCTTATTTTATTAAACATTGTTCTTTCTTTTATTTTATAGATTAAATTTTACTTAGTAACATCTGTTTTTCATTGATAAGTGATCTTACTTAAATTCCTCATAATTACTCTTATTATATTATATTCTTTGAACTTATTTACTATCGGGCCGGCCCTGAATGTTTATCAAAAATAACAGTACTTAAGAACATTAATGAAATCAACATTGGTAGTTGTAAGGGTTGTACATATAGTCCTTGCAAAACCATAATATAAATTTCTTCTCCTCGACTTGCTTTTACTGTCCACTGTCTTAACTGGGTTACACTATTTTATTTTTTATTCGTGAATATAATAATAGAATTATGCGGGTATCACCCGGGGCTGTAGGTAGACGGTGATCGTGGTAGTAGGTCTAAAGATGGTGGATTCTGCTCAGGAACCGACTCCAGTGGGTCCTGGCAGAGGATTTTGGCTGCCCCAAACTTGGAACCCTGTCAAAACAGGGTGTTGGTCCTGGCGCTCAGGAGAGGGCGTCTTATCTCCGAAAACCCGAACCACGATGCGCGGTAGACACGGAAGTCATCATGAGTTAAAAAATATGTATATATATATAATTTTAAAAAAAAACTAAGGTTCTCTACTTTCAACTAAACTACTGACTGGTTAATATTAATTTTAGATAGGGACTTCATCCCTCTAGTCTGAGAAGAGTACATAATATACGATGTCGATGATTCGCCGAAGATCGCAGTTACAAACGGTACCAGTCAGTCAGGAGGCGCGCACCGAAGTAAGTTCAGAGCAGGATATCACCAGAATATCATAAGCGCGGGGTCTCTAGAGAATTGGAGTGGGGGTAGGCTTTGAGCCGAAAATTACCTAGTCCACCCGAAGGTGTCCGGCATAAAAAAAAATTAGATCTTACTGGAGTGACTGCGCGACTGAGGCGCTATCTTTTGGTGGCGAGAAGAAGTACTAATAAATCGACTAGTGACCGACGAGAGTGTCAAGCTAGGGGGTAATGGAGTAACCAGTGGTGCCACCTAGCGGCCTGAGACATAAGGGGGAGAGAGGTTGTCGTTACCTCCGCGCGAGCGCTGGTGTCGGCGCTGCCGACGCCCACAAGTGGCGTTAGTGACCACAGCCGTCGCTAGATGTCGTTAAAGTCCAGAATCGTAACTGCGGCTGTCAAGCCTGAGATGGCCTTGACTTCGTTTAACGTACCCGAGCGGTCGTCGCTCCTAGCTTCACTTCTGAGAAGAAAGGGTGGGTGAGCAGGAGGGGGATGGCTTCAAAAAAACGCATGGTCTGTAGGACGCAAGGCCCACGGGATCCTCCTGTCGTGTCTTGCTGCTAGTGAACCTTATACCGATTCGTGACAGAGTTAGCAGGGCTCAGCACTGCTTCACATGCTGCTCTAGGCAAAAGTGGTCACGCGAAGAAATAAAGTTACCGGCCCTCGACGTGCCTGGAGGCGGGAGAAATATTAGCCAGAATGCTAGCCTAGCATGAGGCTGGGAAAGAAAATCAGCTCGCCTCTGAGAACAGAGGCTGAGGGCCTGGCCGTAAAGAAAATAAGATGAGAGAAAAAAAATATTTCCAAAAATATTTAATAATAAAAAACTTTTAAATAAATGTGCTGAAATCCCTAATACATGGCACAATGGCCTCGTGGCTGTTCGGTTAGCAACGCTTACTACCAATCGATAGGTTGACGGGTCAAATCTCGGCGACTGAACATATTTTTGTACTTGTAAAAATAAACACGGCGTGCACGACACTTCAAAAGTAATATATATATTTGAATTAATGAACGCAAATAAAAGTAAATTTATTAATTAAATTGTAGATTTCATTTCACTCCTTGTTTGTATCCATACAAAATAGTGATAATTCCTAAAATGATTAGATTTTATTCATAAAAGTATGCAGAGGTATATTTTATCATACAAGAGATAGAAAAATTAAAAAAAAAAATTCTTCCTCAAAGAATATAATTTTTTTAATGCCTAAATGGTTTGGTTGCAAAACCCTATTACGGCTCAGTCTCAGGCCGAATATGATATTTCATTTTCTTCTGTATAAATCATTTCATCAATGTTTTGTTATGACGTTGTCACGTTAAACTATCGTTCGTAAACCGACTTTACAGACAACCAATTTTTTATATATATAAAACCAAACTAACCTCGATTTCACCAACGTAGCAGTTGAATTTATAAAAATTAAAAAAAATATATATGCAAATCTTTATCTTACCTTACCTTTTTGTATATTTGGCATTGTCGGCTTTCTCCTTAGTCTGGGTGAAAACCGACCACTTCCGCACCCTTCCAGGAAACCACGTTTAACGCGCAACACATGAATATCATTTAAAAAGTAAATTATTTTTGTCCATATCTCGCTCTAACATGTCAACTTTCCCGGAACAGGATCCAGTAAAATCAACCTTAAATTTCAAACTTTGCATCAGATATCTTAAACCTATAAGAATAGCGCAAGGACTAACAAATAAATAGAAAATTAAATACTGTAAAGGGTAATTTATTTTCTCGCAAACTACGAGAATATAAACCAACTTAGACATTAACAAACACTTGTGCGCAAGGCAACTTTATATTTACATAGCGAGTAAACTTAATTGCTACAAATATTATAATATTTCAATATAAGACAAAATAAAAATCACCATGAATTTCGGGGAGCTCCAACTTATTAAATTTACACTTGTGACAAGAAATGGTTTAAAATTCGTAGCACAAAATGCCTAGTACATTAGTACATAAATTCTTACCAAAATTGTCTAGAAAATTAACTACATAAATTCATTACAAAAATGATTAGTCCGGGCATTGAATTAAAACTAAAATTTTAACCTAATCAAAACCTAGATCTCGGGAGCGAACGCTATGCAACTGACCAATGTTCACTCGTAAATATCGCGCTGACACAAAAAGGATAGGTACATTTACACAACTTGTCTTAAAAATCCTTATGAAACATTCTGTTCAAATGCATCCAGAAGAACATACTACAGAAGAGCAGCTTACTTTTTTTTTTTTTTTTTTTTTTTTTTTTTTGCTGGCTTGACCACTACAAATAATGTAAACTCCACCACCGTCTTCAGCTGTGTTCTCATTTTCTCGGAAACACCAACACGCGCTTCTGCCGGGGACTCGGGCATCCAGCGACTGGACCGTTTTGGCTAACTTGAGACTCCAGCGATGATAGCACACCTCCACAGGGCGTGATTTCTGTCGTTCTAGAGTGCTAGAGTGCTAGTTTTCTAGAGTGCTATACTGCTAGAGTGCTAGTGTGCTAGAGGGATAGAGTGAGGCCCGCGGCCGCGCACATCGTCTGTCAGACGACCGACGCGCGTACAATCTCTTTTCATGTGATCCAAAGCGCTAGCAAATTTTTGCAGCTTCACGAACATGTTTCGTACACATCGCGGAGGCGTAAAATTTACAACACTATACTTAAACCCTTTTGGTCACAGCCATAGCCCGGCTTTTTGCAACCCGCGCGCGCGATGCGGGTCTGCACTTTGCAAGCCAACTCCCGACTGCCGCAGCTCGGGTTAGCGCAACCCATCGTAGTGCGCTCGCATGGCGCCACGCTCAAAGCAGAGTTCATTCCTCAAACTCACTGCAAGCAATACATAAACCTAAACTCAAACGACTATTGAAGTACAATTATAAATATATAACTAGCCAATTAATTAACTTAAACACTTAAAATATAACCTACAAATAACAATTAAAATACCATATGTTGATAAACATCGGGGCAAAAATTTTTAATTTTTATATTACAAATTTAGAGCTTTTTTTACAAAATGTGGCAAGGCATGAAAATTATCGGAAAACACTTATAACAGTAGAAACGAATCTTAAAATAAAGTCGAATCTTAACATTAAATTTCTGTACTGCAAACGATAAAAACGTAACAACTGTAACATAATTAAATACTGAAGATAAATTGAGGGGCACTGAAGGAAACGCCACAGCAATATTAATGGGCACGTATAAGCGTAACGTATCTAGTTTTCACCACAATAGGTTTTAATTTGGGAAAAATAATAAAGGTAATTTTATAGGTTTCTGTTGTAGATATATTCAGTATTCATAAGTTCCTTTTTTCTTCAAATTCATTTGATCTCATTCAATTCTGACGAATTCAGATATAGAATTTAATTAAATCGTGAAAATTTTTATTGGTATTTATATACATAATTGAATCCCATCTTCTGAACTTATGATAGATAATTTTATAATATATATATATAAAACAAATTTGGGTTAGTTAAAACATTTTTTATAACTCAAGAACGGCTGATCTCTGATTTGTTGGATACAATTCCGCCCCGAATAGCAGAAAAACTATTAAAATTTTGATAAACTTTACAAGAAAAAATTTAAAAAATTAATTTTTAAACAAATTCTGTTATGAACTTCCGCCGTATTCCGCAATTGACGGATCATTTCACGCAGGTTGGCCATAGACATACAAAGTTACAGAGGTACAAACTGTAAATGTTATTTCTCTATGTACTCCAAGCAATAGCCGCGAAGCTATTCAAACGAAAAAAGTAGAGACGGTAAGAAAAACTAAAGCTCCAAATAATTTGTCATCGCCTAGTTTGGGACAATTGTTTTTACCCATTTTGTGATATATTGATTACTTTTATCATTAAAATTAATTAAAATAAATCACTCAATAACATTAACACTACAGCACTACCACAGAAAAGGAATTCAAAAAAACACAGAATATATTCCAATGCCGCTGCCTGCCAGTATATAAGCATATAAAGGTTATCGGCCGATTTGTTTGTTTTGTGCGAGTGTTATTAATAAATCTTATTGTGCGAGTATTATTATTAATGCCACGAAAAAGATATAATCTTCCCCAACAAAGCCGCAATGCAATTAGGTTTCGGAACATTGCGAATAAATCCACTGAAAAAGAACAAGAAATTGAATGAGAAGAGCGCCGCGTTAGTATGGCCCCACATCGTGCTTCTCAAACACAAGAGCAAAGAGAGGCAGCCCGTGAAACGGCTCGGTTGGCAGTGAGAATTCGTCGAGCTTATCGCACAGATCAACAACTATATAATCTTCGACGCGCAATAAAAAATGCTTCAAGTGTTGATATGAATTGAGCAGCGTTTCTATTCGATTGCACAATTAATTAAAGCTCGCATCCTTTCGTTCGCATTGGTCCAATGGACGTAGTTTGCGAACATTGTAGCGCATTAAAGTTTTTCTGGAGAATCGCCTGGATTGTGCTGCCATAATGGCAGAGTGAAATTGCCATTATTGACTCCGCCACCTAAGCCATTGCATTTATTGCTTCGTGGTGAAACACCAGAATCACGAAGTTTCCTAATCAATACTCAAAAATACTGTGGCTCTGAGTCAAATGGCTTTATTTGGGGCAGACATTATCGAAGAACAGGGATTTTATCTGACATTAACTCTGTATCTGCCTCCTAAATAATTAAGACATGCTAACAAGTAGTATATGAACGTATGTCCGGAAACAGGGTTCAGGGTGTGGAGCCGGAGCCGGTGTCCGCCATCTTGGATTGTGACGTCACGGCGGCCATCTTGGATGGTTGTGACCTTGACCTTTGACCTTGACTTTGTCCCCGACGGCCATTTTGGATCCGCCATCCTGGATCCGCCATTTTGGATGACGTCATTTTGTGTTCTCGAAAATTCCGACGATGTGTTTTCCGCCATATTGGATGATGACGTCACCGTTGCAATTTCCATTATGGCCGCCATCTTTAAAATATTTATTTATTATCCGATTTTAACGAATTAATTTTTAAAATTTATAAAAAAATTTAAATAATAAAATTTTAATAAAAAATATTTAAAAACAAACATTTACGACACGGAGCTTGGAGTCCTCGGTTCGGTCCCGAGTGCAAAAAAAAATAAAAATGGCGACCGATCCTTCCCCCCGTGGTGGGTGCTGGCAGACTGACCCCCACCACTTTTTTCAAAGCATATATATCGTCACCTAGTATGACGTCATGACCGCCATCTTGTCTTCGATGCTGGAAACATCATCATCATTGTATCGTCGGCTAGAGTGCGCCGACGCCATGTTAGTTTAATTCCTATCCTATAAAATGCAGTAATCATTTATTATTGCTGTGACAACCGCCATCTTGAAATTTGGCCGCCATCTTGAAAATCCGTTATTATTTAGCTAGAAATTCGGGAAAAGTTCCAAAATTCATTAAATAAATCACTCATTAATTTACATATTGATTAGATCCGCTCCTGTCCTCGGTTCGATACCCGATCGACGCAATAATGTTTAATTATATGTAAAAAATAATAATTTCAATAAACCATGTTCAACATCCGTAAAGAGACTTTAAATCCTCTACTACCATCATCCTATCAGACATCAAGACCACCATATTGGAAATTCGTAATTTTAATGCTAGAGATTCGGGAAAAATTCCAAAATTCATCAATAAATCACTCATTAATTTACATATTTATTCGATGGATTCCTGTCCTCGGTTCGCTCCCTGGACGATACAAAACAACTGTAATTTTTAAAAAAATACCACAAAAGTGACAGGTTTGAGATAATAAAAACACAGCAAGTTCTTTTAAAAAATACTTTTATTACATAAATTCTACACAACTACAAGTACAAAAAAATACACAGACAAATTACCAAAGTTTCGTGGATCTCTCGATTCAAACAGTCTTCTGACTATACAGACTAAGTCCTTTACATGACTTTAAATGTCTATTCAGTTTATCAGGTCGACATATTGGTACACCACAATTTTCACACAAAGACGAATTATCAACTTCATTAAAAGGACAGTGATACATTTCGTGTCGTTGTGCACTTTGAATATTTGCCAATGTTTTGTTACAAAATATACAGCTTGATTCCGATCAATGTACAGCCAGTCTATCACAATTCCTGAGGTGCCGTTTTAATCTTATATAGAGTATAAACTTGCTTAAACATCTGTTGCACTGATAATTAATGCGTTCAGAGTTACTACTACAATTGTGTATTACATAATCCCGCAATTTCAAGTTTTTGATCTTCTCACAGTACGTGCAGTCGGGTGATAAAACACCGCTGGATGATCCTTCCATCATCAATGCCACTGGAACTGTTGACAACCATTGTAACACTGCTGACATGTTAACTTCTAAAGCCTTTGAGGTCTGCTCTGTGGAAGATGTTGCACACGTAGAAATCTCCTGCGGTGCTGAGAGAGCAGGTGTAGCTGTAGACGTCGTTGTCATCGTGCTCTGCACTGATGATGGTAGACCTTCGATCCAGGTTGGTGTAGATAGTGGTAATGATGCCATCGAGTTCTCAAGAATAGCTAGATACGGGTCTATTATGTTATACAAGTCTAACTATCCGATGCGTTCATCACCGCAGCCAGAGACGGACTGAAGTCGATATCACCAGGGTCTCACTTATATAGACTCATCAGCCGGTACAACACAAGAGTCAAAACAATAACCATGTTCATTATACTCGCACTTAACTTTCTCGGAGCATTTTTTATAATGAAGATGTAAGCTATCAAGACGTTTAATTAGTTTTTTGCACCTATTGCACTGAAATTGTATTCTTTTAACATTATTAGAACAACTGCTTCTTTCATGTCTGCGAGCATTTGAGGTGATAGTAAATGATGCGTCACAGTATTTGCACTGACGCAATGTACGCTCTTCATTAGTTGAAGAATCCATTGCTGATGATGAAACTTCGGATGATGGTGGTATCACATCTGTTGAAATCTCCTCCAATGTTGACGTCGTCGTTGCCAACGGGATCTGCACCTTCTCCATCGTAGCTTTCGTCAAGGTTCCCGTAGTCGACGGTACAACCTCCATCGAGTTCGACGTTAAAGACGGTAAAGATGCCATCGAGGTCTCAAGAACGTCTAATTGACACGACTTATGCACCAGAAGAAACAAACTAGGCGATCCTTACACCGCCGACGTCTATAACAAACTGAGTGACCTGCTGTCTAGGACTCGCTTATATACATGCACCGTATGGAATAATACGCTAGTCAAATCAAGAACCATCAACAATAATACTAGAGTCAAATCTACTAATTAAAAAAGAGGATCATTTGAACGAAAAAAAAAATTCAATCTCTCCAATATACGCCAGGCTCCAAGAGCGACAAATCACGTCATCAGATCCATCTACATTTTGCTCCTATGCTTCAATTGACCTTTAGCTTCAAGTGCTCCAACAGCTCCATCAGCTCCAACACGTAATGTACGCAATGTACGCACAATAAATGCAATTTACGTGCAATAAATGTAATGATAACACAAGTAGTATAGGAAAGTATTTCCGGGCGCAGGCGCCAGGCGGTGGAGCCGAGAGCCGGCTCCTCCATCTTGGATTTGTGACGTTACGATGGCAAAAATTCCTCAAAATTCCTCAAAAATGCCTCAAAATGACTCAAAATTTCCCGTTTTAAGATACAATTTCCCGTTTTCGAGGGAAAAATTCCCGTTTCAAGGGAAAATTTCCCGTTTCATTCCTTAAAAATCCCAACGGCTAGAAATTTCCTGATAGAGGCTAAGGCATCCTTAACTCAAGCCTCAGTTAAGCCTCTATCAGGATGTGACCTTGACCTTTGACCTTTACCTTGACCCCTGCGGCCATCTTGGATCCGCCATCTTGGATGACGTCATTGTGTTTTCTCGAACATAAAAAAATAAAACCATCAGATGTCTAGTCAGGAATAATCAGAAGCACCCAGAGAAAACCATCAAAATATTGTCAATAATAATCAGGAGCACACGGAGAAATCCACCATAATACTGTCAAGAATAAACGGGAGCACACGGAGAAAACCGCCATAATATTGACAAGAATAATCGGAAGCATACGGAGAAAACCGCCACAAGTTTTCTTTGATATCATAAAATTTCAGGGAAAAATAATAATAAAAATAAATTTAAAAAAAATTAAAAAATAAAATAAAAAAATACATACAATTCTGGCTTGTACAAGAACTATATCTTTGTTCAACAATGAGAAGTTCACAAGCTAGCAGAATCTGTTTATGTATTTTTTTATTTTATTTTTTTAATTTTTTTAATTTTTTTTATTATTATTTTTTCCTGAAATTTTATGATATCAAAGAAAACTTGTGGCGGTTTTCTCCGTATGCTTCCGATTATTCTTGTCAATATTATGGCGGTTTTCTCCGTGTGCTCCCGTTTATTCTTGACAGTATTATGGTGGATTTCTCCATGTGCTCCTGATTATTATTGACAATATTTTGATGGTTTTCTCTGGGTGCTTCTGATTATTCCTGACTAGACATCTGATGGTTTTCTCCGAGTGCTTCTTGTTACTGATGAGGAATTTATCTCTGCATGAAGGATTTTTTTACTTAATGAAGCATGTCATTTTTTATTCAAGGTTGCATATAATTAGTGAACTTCTGCTACTTAATCATCACTTGTAATATTTTTATCAGGTGTAAATTTAAAAAAATATATATATCATTACTCAGTCAAATTATCACTGAGAAATCTAAGAAGCCCTAACAGGATGGACGAACTTCCTTCTCCTTGGAGTCTAGCGAAGCCATCGTTCTATTGCGATCGTTGGTGAGCATCCCGCATCCCGCATAAAAGAACTAAATATTATTTACCTGCAAGTAACATGTGGCGACATCTGTTGTTGAAAAGCAGAACTACTTGCAACAAGTACCTTTGAATGATATAAATTAATTCTCGCTGATGAAATAATTAAAAAATTATATTTAAGTAATATATCTAATTTAAAACTCTTAGTTTGCATCTGGCATTAGTCTCAGTAACTAATATGAATCCTGATTCGGGATTTGTTGATGTATCGAAACGTCATCACTGTAGATACTGTAGCAAGGTGTTTACCTTGAGAAAGAATGCTAAACGACATGAGAGAAGCGAGTGTAATTTGGGTCCTTGTCAAAAACCATTTCATTGCAGTCAGTGTCAGAAATCCTTTGGTAGAAGATATTACTTGGATAGACATTACAAGACCTGTACAATTAAGATGAATAAAGATAACGAAGACTGGGCTACAACATCGCGGAAGAGGAACGAAGGCGAAAAAGCTAATGCTAAAATTACTGATCTAGATCAAGATAATAATTTAAAATTTAAAATAAACGGAGGAAGTTGTAACCACATTAGAAATGAAAATATATTTACTCCAATATCTAGTCGTCTCCATGAAAATGAGAAAGATGGAGAACCATCTGTAGCTTACAAGGTCGAAGACTTTGATGAATCATCTGAAGCGGGCATGATTGAAGATTGTGGTGACACATCTGAGGTTGACATGATTGAGTACTGTACTGAAGCACCTAAAGCAGGCAAGATCGAAGACTGTGATGGCGGTCAGAGACCGAAACGATGGAAACGACGTAATAAATTATCCTGATAAAGTTTGTGATGCTGACATGATTGAAGACTGTGGTGACACATCAGAAGCTGGCATGAACGAAGACTGTGCTGACACATCTAAGGCTGACATGATTGAGTACTGTTCTGAAGCACCAAAAGCATGCAAGAGCGAAGACTGTGATGGTGGTTTGAGACCAAAACGATGAAAACGTCGTAATAAAATAAATTATCCTGATCAAGCTTGTGATAATCACTGGCACGATGACAAAAGTGACCTTGAGGTTGGTGTTAAAACGAAAGACACCAGAGATAATAATATTTATTATAAACATGCAAGGATGATGAACGCAGCAGAAGAAATTGATTATACCTCATGGTAAGATCCTAACATATTGGTTGACAGGCTACGACTACTACATGGATCGCTTTGTGCAGGATACTATTCGAACATTAAAGAAATATCCTTTATACTCAAAGAACTGAGGGAAGCTGGCTACATACAATAATGACTTAAATTAAATGTATGTGTATAAACTCGAAGATAAATTTATATATTTTCTTTCCAAATGGAATCTACCATTTATCGAAATCTGATTTCTAAATAAAACTTATAACTTAAAGGTGCAAAATACGTTACCACTGCCAGTCAAAATGTATACTAATAAAGACATGTTAGTAATCATGCCAAGTTCGATAAGAAAAGTAATTGGAATCAGTTGGAACCAATTGATGATGGAGCTCTTGGAACAATTGGAGCCTTTTAAAGCATTTGGAGCCTTTTGGAGCTGTTGGAGCCATTTGGAGCATTTGGAGCCATTTGGAGCTGTGTTAAGCATTTGGAGGCTGTTGGAGCCATTTGGAGGCCGTTTGGAGCATTTGGAGCCGTTTGGAGCATTTGGAGCCGTTTGGAGCATTTGGAGCCATTTGGAGCTGTCAAGCATTTGGAGCCTTTTTTTGGAGCTGTTGGAGCATTTTGAAGCATTTGGAGCCTTTTGAAGCCTTTTGGAGCCGTTTGGAGCATTTGGAGCCATTTGGAGCTGTGTTAAGCATTTGGAGGCTGTTTGGAGCATTTGGAGCCTTTTGAAGCATTTGGAGCCTTTTTTTGAGCTGTTGGAGCATTTTGAAGCATTTGGAGGCTGTCAAGAATTTGGAGGTCGTTTGGAGCATTTAGAGCCATTTGGAGCTGTGTTAAGAATTGGAGGCAGTTGGAGCCATTTGGAGCCTTTTTTTGGAGCATTTGGAGCCATTTGGAGCTGTGTTAAGCATTTTGAGGCTATTGGAGCATTTGGAGCCTTTTGAAGCATTTGGAGCCATTTGGAGCTGTCAAGCATTTGGAGGTTGTTGGAGCTGTTGGAGCCATTTGAAGGCCGTTTGGAGCATTTTGGAGCCATTTGGAGCTAAGAAGTAGTCGTTGCATGTCTATGCAGGGCTAAATGTATATAAGATTGCTGGCTTTCGCAAGTGATTCTGTAGTAGGATAGAAATTGTGTAATAAATATTATGTTTGTAAAAGACTTTGTGGTGTTTTATTTCTTCAACCTTACACTTTTCTGGTACTTTTTTAAAATTAAAGTTGATTTGTATCGGCCAGGGATCGAACCAAGGACCTTATTCGATCTAATCAATCAGTATATAGATTACAAATTTATGTAATGAATTTTGAACTTTTTCCCGAATCTCTAGCATTACAATTACGAATTTCCAATATGGTGGTCTTGATGTCTGATAGGATGATGGTAGTAGAGGTTTTAAAGTCTCTTTAAGAATGTTGAACGTGGCTTATTGAAGTTATTTTTTTTTTCATAAAATTAAATGTTTTGCATCATTCAGGGATCGAACCAAGGACTGGAGCGGGTCGAATCAATATGTAAGTTAATGAGTGATTTATTTAATGAATTTTGGATTTTTTCTCGCTTTTCTAGCTACCTTATTACATGATTTCAAGATGGCTGTCGAATTTCAAGATGGCGGGGGCACCTCGGTAATAAATGATTACTGCACTGTAGCGGGTTAGAATAAAATTATCCAGATGGAAATGTACTCCATAATACAAGTACACACACAAGATGGTGTTCTACGGCAGGTGGTAGCTCCTGGTAGCATGTACTGAACATAAAATGTCGGATCCATGATGGTCGACAAGGACAAAGTCAAATTTCAAGGACAAAGTCAAATTTCAATGTCAAGGTCAAATTTCAAGGTCAAGGTCAAATTTCAAGGTCAAGGTAAAATTTCAAGGTCAAGGTAAAATTTAAGGTCAAGGTCAAAGTTCAAGGTCCAGGTCAAAGTTCAAGGTCAAGGTCAAAGTTCAATGTCAAGGACAAAGGTGTGGTTACCAGATAATTATACCAACATGGTATCAGCACACTCTAGTGGACGAAAACAAGATGGTGACCTCCAGCGGGTGATTTCAAGATGGTGGCCGTCACGAAAAAAAGTGCAACGGTGGTTTTAAGGATTTTATATTATTTAATTCGTTTGGTTAATTTTTTTAATGATTTTTATATTTTTTTTTCGAATCTCTAGCATTAAAAATATGGATTTTCAAAATGGCGTCTAAATTTTAATATGGCGACCATAACGATAATTGGAACATTAATAGGATCCAATATGGTGGTCGTAACATAAAGTGTAACGATGGTATAGTACTCAACAATGATGGCGGGTGTAACGAAATATGCAACATTTATATAATCCAAGATGGCAACCGTAACGATAACTGCAACAGTGGTTTTTAAGATTTTTATTATTTATTCGATTAAATAATTTTTTTAATGATTTTTAAAAATTTTCCCGATTTTCTAACATAAAAATTGCGGATTTACAAGATGGCGGACGTAACGAAAATTGCAATGGTGACGTCATTATCCAATATGGCGGAAAACACATCGACGGAATGTTCGAGAAAACACAATGACGTCATCCAAGATGGCGGATCCAAGATGGCCGCTGGGGTCAAGGTTAAGGTCAAAGGTCAAGGTCAGATCCTGATAGAGGCTTAACTGAGGCTTGAGTTAAGGAAGCTTAAGCCTCTATCAGGACATTTCTAGCCGTTGGGATTTTTAAGGAATAAAACGGGAAATTTTCCCTTGAAACGGGAATTTTTCCCTCGAAAACGGGAAATTGTTTCTTAAAACGGGAAATTTTGAGTCATTTTGAGTCATTTTTGAGGAATTATGAGGAATTTTTGCCGTCGTGACGTCACAAATCCAAGATGGAGGAGCCGGCTCTCGGCTCCACCGCCTGGCGCCTGCGCCCGGAAATACTTTCCTATACTACTCACACAGTACATACAGGAAACAGAACATACCGAAGTACACACAGGAAACTAAACGTACACACAGTACACACACGAAACAGATAGTACACAAGGTACACACAGGAAACGGAACGTACACACAGTACACGCAGGAAACGAAACGTACACACAGTACACACAGGAAACGGAACGTACACACAGTACACACAGGAAACGTATCGTACACACAGTACACACAGGAAACGGAACGTACACACAGTACACACAGGAAACGGAACGTACACACAGTACCCACAGGAAACGGAACGTACACACAGTACACACAGGATACAAAACGTACACACAGTACACACAGGAAACGGATAGTACACACAGTACACACAGGAAACGGAACGTACACACAGTACACACAGGAAACGAAACATACACACAGTACACACAGGAAACGGAACGTACACACAGTACACACAGGAAACAGAACGTACACACAGTACACACAGGAAACGGAACGTACACACAGTACACACAGGAAACGTAACGTACACACAGTACACACAGGAAACGGAACGTACACACAGTACACACAGGAAACGGAAAGTACACACAGTACTCACGGGAAACGGAACGTACACACAGTACACACAGGAAACGGAACGTATACACAGTACACACAGGAAACGATACGTAAACCAGGAAACGATACGTAAACACAGGAAACGAAACGTATACACACAGTACACACAGGAAACGAAATGTATACACACAGTACATACAGGAAACGGTACGTACACACAGTACACACAGGAAACAGACTGTACAACAGTACACACAGGAAACGAAACGTACATACAGGAAACGAAACGTATACACACAGTACACACAGGAAACGGAATGATCACACATACAGTAGCGGAAACACACAGGATTAGTCGGAAATCAGAATACAAGAAATAAAAACATTAAATTTTTACTTTCAATATTTAATTACTTCTCAACATTACACAAATACAAGTTAAAGAAGCCATTATTGTATGTAGCACGAAGAAAACCATCATAATATTGGCAAGAATAATCAGGAGCACACGGAGAAAAACCCCACAAGTTTTCTTTGATGTCATTAAAATACAAAAAAAAAATAATAAAAAATTTAAAATAAAAAAGAAAAAAAATTCAATCATTCTGCTAGCTTGTGAACTTCTCATTGTTGAGCAAAGATAAAGTTCTAGTACAAGCCAAAATGTTTGAATTTTTTTCGTTTTAATTTTTAATTTTTTATTAATTTTTTTTTTTTGTATTTTTATGATATCAAAGAAAACTTGTGGCGGTTTCCTCCGTGTGCTCCTGATTATTCTTGCCAATAAAATGATGGTTTTCTCCGTGTGCTCCCAATTACTCTTATCAATATTTTGATGGTTAATCCGTGTGCTTGCGATCATTCCTGCGGTTTCGGTCAAAGGTCAAGGTCACACCCATCCAAGATGGCCGCCGTGACGTCGCAATAAAAGATGGTGGACCGTGAGAAATCTGAGAAGCACTAGCAGGAAGGACGAACTTTTTTCTCCTTGGAGACTATCGAAACCAACCGCCCTTTGCGATCGATAGTGAGCGTTCCGCATCCCGTATTAATGAAATAGATATTATTTACCTGCAAGCAACACGTGGCGACATCTTTTGACGACAGCCAGAACTACTTGCATCAATTTGCTTTGCATTAGATAACTTAACTCTCGCTGATGAAATATTTCAAAAACTCTATTGAAGAAATGGTTCCAATTGGAGATAACTGACAGTTTGTATCTAACATTAGTCACAGAAGCTACCATGGATCGTGGTTTGTTATCTGCAGCTGAATCGGAAGGAAGCCGCGGTAGATACTGTGGCAAGGATTTTGCCATGAGAAGGAATGCTAGACGTCATGAGAAGAATGATTGTGCTAGAAACCCACTACGCAACATGTTAAGCTTTAATCGTTGTAGGAGGTTGCTAACACGAATTGACAGCTTAAAAATACATGGTAGAACATGTAAAGTCAAGACTACTAACGGCGTAGAGGACACCGATGGATCCACTAGACTAAAGAAGAGTGATCTGCATTACGACAATAATTTTCCTTGTCCTGAGCGAGATGGTATTATTAGCTCACCCGATCGTGAGGAAGAACATAAATTGAAGGATGCTAATGGCTTCGGGAAGACTGAAACTAATGGAACTATCAACACCGTGAAAAGTGAGAATACATTCAAGCCTATATTCAGTAGATCCTCCATTCTTTGTAAAAATGATGGACTCCTAAAAAGGAAGCATGAAGACGATGAAGACACTTCGACATCATCGATAGCGAATTCATACGGTAATCTGGGTGAAGAGGATGTCTACTACAGTGATTGTTACAGTGACTCTGAGGCTGTTGACAAAGGCATAGACTGTGATGAAGCACCTAGAGCTGACAAGATCAAAGAATGTGGCGATGTCCTGAGACCGAAACGATGGAAACGACGTGTTATAAATAAATCTGATAATGCTTATAATGATCACTGGGACGATTGTGATATTAACAGTATTTATAATAAACAAGCAAGTAAGATGGTGGTAGAAGAGATTGATTACACGTAATGGAAAGATGCAAACATATTGGTTGACCGGCTAAGTCTACATGGCTCGCTTTGTGCAGGAAACTATTCGTGCTTCAAAGAAATATCCTTCATACTCAAAGAACTGAGGAAAGCTGGCTACATACAATAATGGCTTCTTTTACTTGTATTTGTGTAATGTTGAGAAGTAATTAAATATTGAAAGCAAAAATTTAATGTTTTTTTTTCTTGTATACTGATTTCCAACTAAGCCTGTGTGTTTCCGCTACTGTATGTGTGATCATTTTGTTTCCTGTGTGTACTGTGTGTATACGTTTCGTTTCCTGTGTATACGTTTCGTTTCCTGTGTGAACTGTGTGTACGTTCTGTTTCCTGTGTGTACTGTGTGTACGTTCCGTTTCCTGTGTGTACTGTGTGTATACGTTTCGTTTCCTGTGTGTACTGTGTGTACGTATCGTTTCCTGTGTGTACTGTGTGTACGTATCGTTTCCTGTGTGAACTGTGTGTACGGTCAGTTTCCTGTGTGTACTGTGTGTACGTTTCGTTTCCTGTGTGTACTGTTTGTACGTTCCGTTTCCTGTGTGTACTGTGTGTACGTTCCGTTTCCTGTGAGTACTGTGTGTACGTTCCGTTTCCTGTGTTTACTGTGTGTACGTTCCGTTTCCTGTGTGTACTCTGTGTACGTTCCGTTTCCTGTGTGTATACATTTCGTTTCCTATGTGTACTGTGTGTACGTTCCGTTTCCTGTGTGTACTGTGTGTACGTTCTGTTTCCTGTGTGTACTGTGTGAACTATCCGTTTCCTGTGTGTACTGTGTGTACGTTTCGTTTCCTGTGTGTACTTCTGTACGTTCCGTTTCCTGTGTGTACTGTGTAATCATTACATTTATTGCACGTAAATTGCATGTATTGTGCGTACATTGCGTACATTACGTGTTGGAGCTGATGGAGCTGTTGGAGCACTTGAAGCTAATGGTCAATTGAAGCATAGGAGCAAAATGTAGATGGATCTGATGACGTCAATTGTAGCTCTTGGAGCCTGGCGTATATTGGAGAGATTGAATTTTTTTTTTTCGATCAAATGATCCTCTTTTTTAATTAGTAGATTAGACTCTATCATTATTGTAGATGGTTCTTGATTTGACTAGCGTATTATTCCATACGGTGCATGTATATAAGCGAGTCCTAGACAGCAGGTCGCTCAGTTTGTTACTGACGTCGGTGGTGTAAGGATCGCCTAGTTTGTTTCTTCTGGTGCATAAGTCGTGTCAATTAGCTGTTCTTGAGACATCGATGGCATCTGTGCCGTGTATTAGGGATTTAGGCACGTTTTATTTAAAATTTTGTAATCTTAAATATTTTTGAAAATATATTTTTTTTCTTTTCTTTTTCTCTCATCTTATTTTCTTTACGGCCAGGCCCTCAGCCTCTGTTCTCAGAGGCGAGCTGATTCTCTTTCCCAGCCTCATTCTAGGCTAGCATTCTGGCTAATATTTCTCCCGCCTCCAGGCACGTCGAGGCCGGTAACTTTCTTTCTTCGCGTGACTACCTTTTGCCTACAGCAGCTTGTGAAGCAGTGCTAACTCTGTCACGAATCGGTATAAGGTTCACTAGCAGCAAGACACGACAGGAGGATCCCGTGGGCCTTGTGTCCCACAGACCATGCATTTTTTGAAGCCATCCTCCTCCTCCTCCTGCTCACCCACCACTTTCTTCTCAGAAGTGTGGCTAGGAGCGACGACCGCACTGGTACGTTAACCGAAGTCAAGGCCATCTCAGGCTTGACAGCCGCAAGTACGATTCTGGACTTTAGCGACACCTAGCGACGGCTGTGGTAACTAATGCCACTTGTGAGGCGTCGGCAGCGCCGACACTACCGCGCTCGCGCGGAGGTAACGACAACCTCTCTCCCCCTTATGTCTCAGGCCGCTAGGTGGCACCACTGGTTACTCCATTACCCCCTAGCTTGACACTCTCGTCGGTCACTAGTCGATTTATTAGTACTTCTGCTCGCCACCAAAAGATAGCGCCTCAGTCGCGCAGTCACTCCAGTAAGATCTAATTTTTTTATGCCGGACACCTTCGGGTGGACTCGGTAATTTTCGGCCCAGAGCCTAACCCCCCTCCCATTCTCTAGAGACCCTGCGCTTATGATATTCTGGTGATATCCCACTCTGAACTTACTTCGGTGCGCGCCTCCTGACTGACTGGTACCGTTTGTATCTGCGATCTTCGGCGAATCATCGACATCGTATATTATGTAGTCTTCTCAGACTAGAGGGATGGAGTCCCTAGCTAAAATTATTAACCAGTCAGTAGTTTATTTGAAAGTAGAGAAACTTAGTATTTTTATATAAATTATTTTCTAATTAATCATGATGACTTCCGTGGCTACCGAGAAACGTGGTTCGAGTCTTCGGAGACGAGACACCCTCTCCTGAGCGCCAGGACCAACACCCTGTTTTGGTAAGTCTTGACGTCATCCCCCCCCCCTTTAATTTCCCTCTATTGGCCTTTTGCGCCATTTATGTATACTGTCTGGAAACAGGTCTAATTCTTTGGAATTTGGACCTCTGTTTCAGACAGGGTTACAAGTTTGGGGCAACCAAAATCCTCTGCCAGAACCTCTGGAGTCGGTTCCTGCGCAGAATCCAACATCATTAGGCCTACTACCTCGATCACCGTCTACCTACAGCCCCGGGTGATACCCACATAATTCTATCTTTTTATTCACGAACTCAGAAATAGTGTAACCCAGTTAAGACAGCGGACAGTAAAAAGGCAGTTCGAGGAGAAGAAATTTATATTATGTTTTGGAAGGACTATATGTACAACCTTTAAAGTTACCAATGTTGATTTCATTCATGTTTTTAAGTATTGTTATTTTTGTTAAACATTCAGGGCCGGCCCGATAATCAATTAGTTCAAAAAATATATAATATAGTCAGTGTAATTGTGAGGGATTTAAATAAGGTCACTTATCAATAAAAAACCGATGTAACTAAGGAAAAGTCAATCTATAAAAAAAAAAGAACAATGATTAATAAAATAAGGGAGTCTATAGACGTAACAGTTGTTTTTATTTATATAATATATAATAACGATCCTTTTACTCCCAAGTATTCGTAGGGAGTCTCTAATTTTTCTTTGTTTACTCCTAGTGTCGCCTCTGTTGTTGACTTTTATGGTTATTAATTGAGAGTAATCAAAGCTTCCAAATCTTTTAACCTTATTATTCAATTATTCTTTAAGACACTTGGGGTATTACAAAATGGTAGCAGAGCGTGGTTACGTCTATAGGCATACCTAATTTGAAAGGTCATACCTAAATTTAAAATTTAAAAAAAAAATTTAATAAAAAATTTTTTTATATTTTTTTTGTCACTTAGAATCTTTTTGTAGTAAGTAATTTGTGAACTGTCCGCTGATACACGTAGTAGCTAAATTGACCATTGAATTTTAAAATTATCATAAGTTTTGCTGCACTTTGGTCTCAGTGTTTACATCTGAGCGCGCGCCGAGAGGCAGCTGGCTGCCCACCCACGCGACTCAGCCCGCGCGCGTGGCTTATCAACAGAGATGTGTTAACTGGACAAGATACTCCCCCCCACACTCCCCTTGTTAAAGGTGCTACGCGCCAAGGTCAGTCCTGCCGGCTGACGTGACGTTCATTGTAGGTACCGTGTTGTGCAAGCTAACCTGACAGCTTGTTACACCCGAGTACACTGTTCATTTCCCGACGCGCATAGTAATAATAATAATAAATTATGAAGGCATATACTTCCCATGCAGTAAAGCAATTGTTTTAATCATAAGCTAGATTTAAGTGTACACCTAAGTTTAAAGTTTAAGAGATAATTTTAAGAGGGTAGTGTTTTGTTTTGTGTAATACTATGAATCCGGACAGGATGATTACTCCGGAGCTATTACTAGTAGATGAATTAAGTTACGAGTTGCAGTTGCGTAATTTACCAACTACTGGAATAGCGCAAGAGCTGCGAAAAAGGCTTCGAGCCGCAGTACGTGATAAGTTACCTACCTCAGTACATAATCTAAATTTAGAAATACTCGAGGAATTCAACATAGCTTGCTCCAAATTTTACGACATAGCTGCTTTCGTAAGTTATTCAGATGTGGAAGAGAATTTGACCAATGTAAAGGGACACATTATGCGATTAGAGCATGTCACCAGACGACTGGAAAATCTTGTGGTACTTTCCGCAGATGTGCTCAATGGTGTTTATCGAACAGAGCTAAATCGTTGTCTGCAACAAACAAACGCCTTCCAAATTAAATTGAAAGCTAGGGCAGCCCAATTAGAAACTCAACAGGACCTCCGGGACAACAATGCCCAGGCAGAAAACCTAGGAATGGAAACACTAGGAAATGTAGAGAGTGAAAATCCGGAATTTCCTCAGGAAATAACGCAACCCGACACACAAGTATCTTTGTGCCAAACAAGGCAGGTTCCGCCCATTTCATCAACATCAACATCTCAATCACTCATCACGGTTACAACCCCTTCCATCCCAGCAGCCACCATTCAAATTCCCTCAGGCATACATGCTTCTACAGCTCCCATCACCACTGTCAAATTTTCCGGTAACTTGCCTGCAAATCCACATCCTTTAACACAGCAAAATTTGTTTTTCCCATCGCCACAAACCAGTCATATTTTAATCCATATTCCCAGTTTCATTCTTTATTTACATCCGGGAAAGGAACTCCGATCCCTACCATCCCCACCGCGCAAATTACACATCATTCACCCCCACCTCCGCCATCAACGCAGAATCAACCAGAAAAAACATTACCAGTTACGCCAAGGGCGGCTGAGTATAGCTGTTATGGGAAATTGCCCATCCAGTCGAGAGATTACTTGTTGGTTTTCCAGAAACAAGTGGTCTTGTCCCAGATAAATTAATAGAATTCATAAGGTACTTACTTAAAATCAGACAGAAAGGGGGCATTCCTGACAAACAGTTGTTGGAGATAGTTTTCCCTACACCCAACCACCACTGAGTGAAAGAACGAGTCAAGCAATAGAAAATAGTTACTCTTTTGACAAATACCACGAAGAAATTTTTATTTTTTTTTTACCTGCCAGACTTTTGACAAATTACCGTTTGGAATGGTACAACAGGCTACAGCGAAGTAATGAAGCATTGCCGCACTATGTAGCATCAATCAGAGAAGCCGCGGCGGTTCTCAGATTGGGCGTATCAGAGAGCGAAATAGTTAGTTGCATAGTAGACGGACTAAATCAGGCAGAGCGCTCACGCGCTGTTTTCCAGGCTAGGCCACGGATTTTTGTAGAACTAGATCAACTCTGTATACAGGCCATGAGTTACGAATATGCAGACACTCAGAGAAACAGGTCAGCGAAGTCCGTGGATAAGCATGATTCTCAGGCAGAAACTGCAAATAGTTTTCCATACACGAAACAGAATAGCCACCCACAACAGAAAACAAACTACTACAGAAATAATAAGTATGGTTCAAACAAGAACATACAACAACAAACACCTTTCTGTAATTATTGCAAGCAAACAGGACATTACATTGAGCAATGTAACCACAAAAATTTCAAACCAAATTTCAACAAGGCAAAAAACGCGTAAGGCGGTGGCCAGGCAAATTTCTACCTGGTCCACCTAAAACTTCATCCGAGAGGAATTTTTCAGTGCATAATGTGCATACTAACGAATCACAAAAACAAAATGAAAATCAAAAAAAGCATAACACAGGAAAACAAAAACACAAGAAAAATAAACGAAAGAAATACACAGAAAAAGACAGAAAACACAAACAGAAGATTATAACACAGCAAATTAATCATAAAGAAAATTCTGAGAAATTCACAAGAATTTGCAAAACATGTGTTAGCCTGACTATCAAGGGAAAACGTGTCACAACATTATCGGTCACGTCCGAACTGTATTATCATACACTAAAGCAATGTTTGGCAAAAATCAAATTATTGGTCTGATAGATACAGGAGCTTCTCGTAGTTTTATTTCAGGTGATTTGTTTAGGGAATTACAGAAGAACAAGCAAGTTTGAAAACAGAAGTCACGGATGTGCGCTGTTTTACTGCAGCGGACGAACCAATTAGTATATCCAAAGTGGCTATAGTGAAAATCAAGATAGAATTATTCACGTGGAATTTCCCTTTTCTTGTGGCAGAAAACTTAGCCACGCAGCTTATTCTAGGCTCCGACTTCATCGCTAAAACAGGTATTTTAATTGATCTACAAGCAGGAAGTTTTGTTTTTAAATTTAATAAAAATTTTGTCATATCATTCGTGGAACCTGAAAATAAAAGGTCAGGACAAATTACTAATGTTTCTACCAACACTGACGAGAGAAATTCTTTGTCCCTGAATCATCTCGAGCCTAGTAAACATGTTGCTATTCGAGATTTGTGTAATGAATTTTCAGATGTGCTAACTAAGAAATTAGGTCGTACTAACCTAATTGAATATCAAATTGAATTGACTGATACCATGCCAGTCAAAAGTCACCCTTATCAACTTTCAGGTCCTAAAATAGAAATTATGAGAAAACACGTACAGAAAATGTTAGATAATAAGGTAATAGAACCTTCTAATTCTTCTTTCAGTTCACCTGCATTTCTAGTGCCCAAGGGCACGGAACAACGTTTCGTCACTGATTATCGAAAACTGAACAAACAGATTAAAATACCGCAAACACCCCTCCCAGATTTGAACTCGGCCTTTCATTGGTTTAGTAAGGCCAGGTATTTCAGTGTGTTCGATCTCAATTCGGCGTACCATCAGATCCCACTCACGCAAGACTCAAAACCTATTACCGCATTTTGCGTACCTTGGAATCTTTACCAGTATAATGTGGTACCTTTCGGCTTGGCCACAGGTGCTCAAGTACTCACACGACTTCTTGAACAAGTAGTAGGAGATTTTAAATTTAAATTTGTTTACAATTATTTAGATGATCTTGTAATTTATTCAGAAAGTTTTGAGGAACACATGCAGCATCTGACGCTTGTCCTTGAAAGACTGCGCAAGGCAGGCCTCACTGTAAATACAAAAAAGGTAAAATTTGCTGCTTCCGAAATTTCTTTTCTTGAACATTTGGTATCACACAAAGGTGTTACAATTGATCCAGAACGAACACAGGCGATCAGGGAATTCAAACCACCTAAAGACACAAAGGGCATAGCTCGTTTTATTGGAATGGCTAATTTTTATGCCAAATACATACCAAATTTCGCCGAGCATGCGGCACCTTTGAATGCATTACGTAAGAAAAATACACAATATATTTGGGGTCCTGAACAAGACAAGGCATTTAATTTCTTGAAAGAAGCTATAGCGAATCCACCTGTTCTGCGCAGGCAGATTTTAGTAAACCCTTTATTTTACAAACAGACGCCTCAAGTGTTGCTATAAGGGCGGTATTGTCTCAGGAAATAGATGGTGCCAGGCAACCCATTGCCTTTGCCTCACGTACATTAACATTTCAGGAAAGGAAAGCATCTTCGGTGTATGAATTGGAATGTTTAGCAGTAGTTTTTGGTATTGATAAATTCCGACAGTTTCTGGAACATAGGGAATTTCTATTGGAAACTGATAATCAGGCACTCGCCTGGCTGTTAGCTCACCCTAAACAATTAGGGAAATTTGGAAGGTGGATCACAAAAATTTCTTCTCTCAAATTTAATATTCAACATATTCGCGGTACTCAAAACATTGTGGCTGACACACTTTCTCGAATGTTCGAGAACCCCTCCGAAACAATATCTCAGGAGGAACCTCAGATTTCGTGTCAGGCACTCCTAACCGATTTCCCCTTAGCTTTTCAGGACATACAAACACATCAACAAGCCGACCCATATTTGGCAAAAATAATTGAACAAGTTAAAACTGGTGCAGCTCCGAAATTTTATTAGTTAGCTAAAGGTCTTCTACAAAAATGTACACAACAGTCAAGGCACCTTAAAATTGTTCTTCCACAAAATCTGCGTGATATGATTTTCACATATTACCATAGTTCACCTCTCGGTGCCCATTTAGGTATTTATAAAACCATTCAAGGTATCCGACGCCATTTTATTTGGGAAGGAATGCACCGGGACATTACACAGCGAGTTAAGTTATGTAAGCTATGTGCACTAAGTAAACCTGCACAAAATACACAGTACGGTTTTCTTGCCTCAGAAGTAGCCGAAAGACCTATGCAAAAACTTTTTATTGATTTTGTAGGGCCATTTCCTCGATCAAAATCCGGACACTCTATGCTTCTTGTGGGCATAGATGCCTTTTCGAAGTTTGTTTGGCTTATTCCACTCCGTAAGGCTACAGCTGACACCACTATGCGTGCATTACAAAATCACATTTTTAAAACTTCAGGATTACCGAACATAATTGAGGAGTGTTTGTGGGAAACGGTATAAGTGCCAAAAAGTAACATTTTGAGGTTTATCATTGAAATAATTGTATGTCCTGTTACTAATACCATGTTTAAATTTTTTTGTAATAGTTTTTGTCACAGGAATAATCCCGAAAATATATGTACTGCAGCATTTGGTATATAAAATTACTTTTGACACGTTTTTTTTTAATTTCCTGAGAAACTAACTATTTGGCACTTATACCATTTCCCACAAACACTCCTCAATTGTATCCGACAACGGAACTTAGTTTACATCCAGAACTTTCAAGAACATGTGTTTCTCGCATGGTATACAGCATGTGACGACATCGCCATACTACCCTAAACCCTCGCACGCGGAGAGATTTAATAGAAATCTTCGTTCGGCGCTCATAGCGTTCCACGCGAATGCGCAGGAAAAATGGGACAGTAATTTGGTGTGGTTACAGATGGCATTTAATTATGCCCGACATGAAGGACACAAATCCACCCCATTTGAGATTATGTTTACTTATAAGCCCAACACACCCCTTTCTAATCTTTCGTCTCTCGAAGACCTACTGCCGGATGATCCCAAGGACATCACGGAGATTTGGAGAAAGGCGTGTAGGAATTTAAATTTGGCTCACCAAACAAGTCAGAGAAGGTACAATAAGTACCGCTCCCCTAACCCCTACAGGGTAGGTGACACAGTAAAGTGCAAAGCACACCTGCAGAGTAAGGCCATCGATAAGCGATCGGCCAAGTTATCGTATCGCTGGACTGGACCATTACAGATCCAACGATTTCTAACCCCAGTGACTGTGAGTCTAGCCGACCCCAGTTCCGGAGAGTATGTGACACGAGCGCACATCTCCCACCTTAAGAAAGCGCATCCGAATTTAAAATAGGAGCGATTACTTTCTCTAAGCCTTGGCATGCCATACAGATATATATATTTAAGGCTCAATAAGGAGTTTAACCGAAGAATACAAAACCTAGGTAGTAACATTAAGTAACAATAAAAATCCATGGTACTAGTTTGTAAGAAACTTAATATAAGGTGTTAGTTTAAGTGGCCACTTAAGTTAATAATTTTAATAAAGATAATGAATTTAATCGTGTTAGTCATTAAGAATGTGCACATTAGTTCATAAGAGTGTTTAATTTTTTTTTTGTGTGTTAGCATGTAAGTAGTAGGATACAGGCGAACCTGGTAACTCGTCCTACTGAAGTTTTTGGTTTCTGTTTTTGCTTTCCCCTAAGCTCCGCTTTAACGCGGGGGAGTATGTGCCGTGTATTAGGGATTTAGGCACGTTTTATTTAAAATTTTGTAATCTTAAATATTTTTGAAAATATATTTTTTTTCTTTTCTTTTTCTCTCATCTTATTTTCTTTACGGCCAGGCCCTCAGCCTCTGTTCTCAGAGGCGAGCTGATTTTCTTTCCCAGCCTCATGCTAGGCTAGCATTCTGGCTAATATTTCTCCCGCCTCCAGGCACGTCGGGGCCGGTAACTTTATTTCTTCGCGTGACTACCTTTTGCCTACAGCAGCTTGTGAAGCAGTGCTGAGCCCTGCTAACTCTGTCACGAATCGGTATAAGGTTCACTAGCAGCAAGACATGACAGGAGGATCCCGTGGGCCTTGTGTCCCACAGACCATGCATTTTTTGAAGCCATCCTCCTCCTCCTGCTCACCCACCACTTTCTTCTCAGAAGTGTGGCTAGGAGCGACGACCGCACGGGTACGTTAAACGAAGTCAAGGCCATCTCAGGCTTGACAGCCGCAAGTACGATTCTTGACTTTAGCGACACCTAGCGACGGCTGTGGTAACTAATGCCACTTGTGAGGCGTCGGCAGCGCCGACACTACCGCGCTCGCGCGGAGGTAACGACAACATCTCTCCCCTCCTTATGTCTCAGGCCGCTAGGTGGCACCACTGGTTACTCCATTAACGCCCTAGCTTGACACACTCGTCGGCCACAAGTCGATTTATTAGTACTTCTGCTCGCCACCAAAAGATAGCGCCTCAGTCGCGCAGTCACTCCAGTAAGATCTAATTTTTTTATGCCGTACACCTTCGGGTGAACTCGGTAATTTTCGGCCCAGAGCCTAACCCCCCTCCCATTCTCTAGAGACCCCGCGCTTATGATATTCTGGTGATATCCCACTCTGAACTTACTTCGGTGCGCGCCTCCTGACTGACTGGTACCGTTTGTATCTGCGATCTTCGGCGAATCATCGACATCGTATATTATGTAGTCTTCTCAGACTAGAGGGATGGAGTCCCTAGCTAAAATTATTAACCAGTCAGTAGTTTATTTGAAAGTAGAGAAACTTAGTATTTTTATATAAATTATTTTCTAATTAATCATGATGACTTCCGTGGCTACCGAGAAACGTGGTTCAAGTCTTCGGAGACGAGACACCCTCTCCTGAGCGCCAGGACCAACACCCTGTTTTGGTAAGTCTTGACGTCATCCCCCCCCCTTTAATTTCCCTCTATTGGCCTTTTGCGCCATTTATGTATACTGTCTGGAAACAGGTCTAATTCTTTGGAATTTGGACCTCTGTTTCAGACAGGGTTCCAAGTTTGGGGCAACCAAAATCCTCTGCCAGAACCTCTGGAGTCGGTTCCTGCGCAGAATCCAACATCATTAGGCCTACTACCTCGATCACCGTCTACCTACAGCCCCGGGTGATACCCGCATTTTTCTATCTTTTTATTCACGAACTCAGAAATAGTGTAACCCAGTTAAGACAGCGGACAGTAAAAAGGCAGTTCGAGGAGAAGAAATTTATATTATGTTTTGGAAGGACTATATGTACAACCTTTAAAGTTACCAATGTTGATTTCATTCATGTTTTTAAGTATTGTTATTTTTGTTAAACATTCAGGGCCGGCACGATAATCAATTAGTTCAAAAAATATATAATATAGTCAGTGTAATTGTGAGGGATTTAAATAAGATCACTTATCAATAAAAAACCGATGTAACTAAGGAAAAGTCAATCTATAAAAAAAAGAACAATGATTAATAAAAGAAGGGAGTCTATAGACGTATCAGTTGTTTTTATATATATAATATATAATAACGATCCTTTTACTCCCAAGTATTCGTAGGGAGTCTCTAAATTTTCTTTGTTTACTCCTAGTGTCGCCTCTGTTGTTGACTTTTATGGTTATTAATTGAGAGTAATCAAAGCTTCCAAATCTTTTAACCTTATTATTTAATTATTCTTTAAGACACTTGGGGTATTACAAAATGGTAGCAGAGCGTGGTTACGTCTATAGGCATACCTAATTTGAAAGGTCATACCTAAATTTAAAATTTAAAAAAAAAATTTAATAAAAAATTTTTTTTATATTTTTTTTGTCACTTAGAATCTTTTTGTAGTAAGTAATTTGTGAACTGTCCGCTGATACACGTAGTAGCTAAATTGACCATTGAATTTTAAAATTATCATAAGTTTTGCTGCACTTTGGTCTCAGTGTTTACATCTGAGCGCGCGCCGAGAGGCAGCTGGCTGCTCACCCACGCCACTCAGCCCGAGCGCGTGGCTTATCAACAGAGACGTGTTAACTGGACAAGATACTCCCCCCCACACTCCCCTTGTTAAAGGTGCTACGCGCCAAGGTCAGTCCTGCCGGCTGACGTGACGTTCCTTGTAGGTACCGTGTTGTGCAAGCTAACCTGACAGCTTGTTACACCCGAGTACACTGTTCATTTCCCGACGCGCATAGTAATAATAATAATAAATTATGAAGGCATATACTTCCCATGCAGTAAAGCAATTGTTTTAATCATAAGCTAGATTTAAGTGTACACCTAAGTTTAAAGTTTAAGAGATAATTTTAAGAGGGTAGTGTTTTGTTTTGTGTAATACTATGAATCCGGACAGGATGATTACTCCGGAGCTATTACTAGTAGATGAATTAAGTTACGAGTTGCAGTTGCGTAATTTACCAACTACTGGAATAGCGCAAGAGCTGCGAAAAAGGCTTCGAGCCGCAGTACGTGATAAGTTACCTACCTCAGTACATAATCTAAATTTAGAAATACTCGAGGAATTCAACATAGCTTGCTCCAAATTTTACGACATAGCTGCTTTCTTAAGTTATTCAGATGTGGAAGAGAATTTGCCCAATGTAAAGCGACACATTATGCGATTAGAGCATGTCACCAGACGACTGGAAAATCTTGTGGTACTTTCCGCAGATGTGCTCAATGGTGTTTATCGAACAGAGCTAAATCGTTGTCTGCAACAAACAAACGCCTTCCAAATTAAATTGAAAGCTAGGGCAGCCCAATTAGAAACTCAACAGGACCTCCGGGACAACAATGCCCAGGCAGAAAACCTAGGAATGGAAACACTAGGAAATGTAGAGAGTGAAAATCCGGAATTTCCTCAGGAAATAACGCAACCCGACACACAAGTATCTTTGTGCCAAACAAGGCAGGTTCCGCCCATTTCATCAACATCAACATCTCAATCACTCATCACGGTTACAACCCCTTCCATCCCAGCAGCCACCATTCAAATTCCCTCAGGCATACATGCTTCTACAGCTCCCATCACCAGTGTCACATTTTCCGGTAACTTGCCTGCAAATCCACATCCTTTAACAGAGCAAAATTTGTTTTTCCCATCGCCACAAACCAGTCATATTTTAATCCATATTCCCAGTTTCATTCTTTATTTACATCCGGGAAAGGAACTCCGATCCCTACCATCCCCACCGCGCAAATTACACATCATTCACCCCCACCTCCGCCATCAACGCAGAATCAACCAGAAACAACATTACCAGTGTTCCATTGCACATTTGAAGTAATGCACATGCTCACTTTATCTATTTTATAGTTATATTTTTTATTTTATTTTGTATAGCAAACTGGGAGCCATAATTTTTTTTATTCTTGAATTTGTGAATCATCTTGTAACCAACAATTTCAGCATAATTTATATTTATAAAATTGTTATATTAGTCTTACAACAAAATAATTTTACTTCTGTCCATAATGAATGTTGATTTGGGAAATCGCACTATAGTGTAACTCTATTTGTTTTACATGTGCAGTCTTTCATGTATCAACTCTATGGTCTTCTTCAGTTGCACAAAATAATACGTCTTTCTTTTTGAAGCATGTCGGCCATGATGTAACTGTTCCTTAGCTTCGGCCGTTTCCTAATCTCTTGACATCAATGTCTTAATTAATTCTCCGTACACCGCAAGTGGTGAGTAAAATCGCATATTCCTTCAAGAATATGTGGAAATGATATTTTGTTCAATTATCTTATTTTGTAAAACATTTATGTACAGTGTGTGTGCGGAAGGCGTGGGTGGCCATGGGCGCGATTACTTCGTGACACACAACTTCTTCGTCACCTGAGTCATGGTGCTCCTCATTGCCTGATGCAGCTCGTCTAATCAGGAAAGATCTTCTTTGTTACTTTCTGCATGCAGAAGAGCAACCATGAGCCACCACATATCAAAAGATAAAATTCTAACCTAACATTTTCGGCGTTGTTTTGGACTAATAATTAATTTTTTTTGACTTAACCTATGTAATTTTTAACCTATGTAATTCTTAACATCAAAATCAATGTGCTTAACTTAAATATCTAAAGGGGCCCCTTATCTTAACATTTATTTTTATTATAAGTATGACTGTATACTCATCAATTGATATTAAACTTGTTATTGTTATTATTTAAAGTAAAAGAATTTAAAGAAAAGAAAATATAAGGAACAGAGAAACGATATTGCTGTATTCATTTAACTAAAACCACTGTTTGTATTACTTTTGACTATTATATATATTTAACTATTTTATCCTGTAATATGGCCTACCCAGTCGGCTCAAGGTTCTCATGATTTTCTACACGCCTAACAAGGCACCATTGAGCCCGTTCCCCATGCTTTCACTGCTGGCCTCTGTACCTCCTTGGTATTTGGCCAGGTTGAGGTGAAGAGGGCGGAAGAGCTTGGTAGCAGAGCTGGTGGTTCTGGTGTTTTGTTGGTCGTGTTCACGTGTGTAGATGTTTGTCTTGCATGTGTCCACCCTCATATGTGCATGGCTTGGTTGTGGCAATAGTTTTTTACTGTTGTTTTTATTGTGGTAGTTTTGTTATTTGTTATTTTCACAATGTCCTCTTCAATCATCCCTGAGTTCCTCAGAAAGGATGAATTGATCTTTGAGTGTCAATTGCGTGGCATTTCATGTGAAAACGCCACAGTAGTACATTTGCGTAAAACATTGCGTTTGGCTCTTCAGAACAGCACTCCAGTTAATCATGACCTTTTGATAACAGTGAACCCTAATGAGGAGTATAAAACCTGCACGAGTAAGATACTAGTTTTACAGGAGTTGGTTACAAACTTAGATGATGAGAATTTTGCCGTAACGCTCCCTCGTGTCAGAAATCGTTTGAATCACTTGAGTACACGTATTAAGTGTTTGCTTGATGTTCACACACCTAAACTGTCTGAGTTACAAGTTGCCTCACTTGAAAATATGATGGAGGAGATTCAGAATTTAGTTGAGACTGTTGGTAACGCTGAATCTCAGTTCTCGTTAGTGCGTGATGTAACACCTATCACATCCTTGACAAATATTTGTGAACAGTTGAGCAGGGTGACATTGCCCACTTCCACTGTCCCGAATCCACTTATTTCGTCAGTTCCTGGTCCGTCCAAGGTAGACTTTGATCCTGTCGGCAACGTTTGTAGCCCTATGTCCATTCCTAACCTAACTAACCCAGCTTATACCACATCCACTCAGTCCACGAGTCGGAACCCTCATGTTGTATTTAGTACATCAGCAAGCTCGACACATAATCCTACTCTCACTAGAAATTTTGCGCTGCCAAGTGTGTTTGGTAAACTTACTCATCCTCTCGAAACAATGTTGAAAGACTTCCCGGCCACTGATGGGTTGCACATACCTAAATTTTTAAATTTCCTTAAGATTATTGTTAAATTGCGACAAAGCAACACCATCCATGAGTCGCAGATCTTGGAAACTATTTATCCTTTCACTTTTGGGCCTTTAGCCGAAAGGACTCAGCAGGCAATTGCCCAGAACCTTTCCTTCGATGCCTACCATGAGAATATCCTTAGTTTTTTTATTCCCTTCAGGTTGCTTACACAATTGCAATTAAATAATTTCAATCGGTTACAGAAACCTGATGAACCACTTTCTGTGTATGTAAATGAGGTTAAGGAGGCCGCTGCCATTTTGCGACTTGGTGTAACTGAACAAGAGATTGTTAACACCATCCTAGAGGGGCTTTCCCCTGATGAGAGATATCGGTTAGTCTTTCTCAGCAAACCCTCCACATTTTCCGAGCTCGACAGAATGTGTATCCATTCGCAAAATGTTAGGTTTGCGGATCATCACCGTAACCTACAGTTTGCCCACCCCACATTTAAGACTCAAAACTATGGTTTTCACAATTCATGTAATACCACACAGGTTAATCCTAACTTTAGGAAGAGTAGTGTTTACAACCAAACAAAAACTAAACCAGACAATCAAGCACAAGGTCAATTTTGTAATTATTGCAAAAGAAATAACCATGTCATCAGAGACTGCAAGGTTCTGCAACAAAAAAACGCCAGAAGCAGGGATGTAAGGTGAGCGACTTACCCTGCAAGCAAGATCGGAAGCCTAATTCACAGTATAATGCTCACGTTCTTCAGCAGATTAACTCAGCTCTTTGTTTTCAAACATATTTTGGAGTACGAAAACACCTTCCAGATCAAGTTTGTAAGGTTAACTCCCCTAATATTGTGGGAATAAATTCCGTGCCAGTACCTCGTATTGTGGTATCGTTTGGTTCCTTTGATACTCCCGCTTTAGTTGATTCGGGTTCTACACGTTCTATCATTTCCTATGAGTTGTTCACCAAATTAAAGGAAGCTAAGGGCATAAAATCAATTGTAAAAGGCGATTTCAGGTGCTATTCTGCTTCTAATGATATTTTAACCATAGATTGTTGCGCCACTATTAAATTAAAAATAGCAAATTTCACTTGGGTTTTCCCTTGCTTGGTATGTAAAAATATAGGTTTGGATTGTATTCTCGGAGCAGACTTTATGATGAAAACCGGACTTATACTTGATGTGCAAGAAAAGTGTATTTTCTTTAAGTTCCTACCTAAACTCAAAATTCGGTTTGCTGACAGTAACCAGCACCTTGATAACCTTGCTGAAATCAATGTACACAACTCTAGTAAAATTGAAAGTGATACTTTGAGCCGTCTGTCTGATGAACAGCGTATTGCTATCAGAAAACTATGTGAATCATTTTCTAAAGTTCTAACCTCTGAATTAGGCCTTACCAACCTCTTGGAATATGAGATTAAGCTAAAAGATAGCAGCTATGTTAAAAATCAACCTTACAGATTGGCACCCATTCAGATGAATCTTTTGCGAAACGAAGTACAGCAACTTTTGGATAAAGGCGTTATTGAGCAGTCTACCTCTCAGTATGCGAGTCCTGCATTTCTAGTTCCTAAATCTAATGGTAAGCAACGAATGGTGGTCGATTTCCGTCGTGTAAATCAAAAGATTGAGATTGAATCAGTTCCTTTGCCCGATCTACATTCAGCTTTTCATTGGTTTGCTAAAGCTAAGTACTTTACCACCATTGATTTAAATTCAGCATATCATCAAATCCCTCTCAAAAAAGAATCTAAGCACATCACTAGTTTTTGTGTACCCTGGAATTTATATCAGTTTACTCGAGTTCCTTTTGGGCTTGCTACTGGAGCTCAAGTCCTCACACGACTATTGGATCAAATTTTTCATGACTTTAAATTTAAATTTGTATACAATTATTTGGATGATCTTGTTATATATTCTGAGAATTTTGAGGAACATCTTCAACACTTGAGAGAAGTTTTCTCTCGTCTTGAGAAAGCAGGCTTAACCGTTAACCCACAAAAGATTAAAATTGCTGTCCCAGAGATTTCATTCCTTGGTCATAAAATTTCTTCTCAAGGTATTTCCATCGATCCAGAACGTACAAAATCCATTAGAGAGTTTCCTCCACCCCGCGATGTTAAAGGTATAGCTAGATTTATCGGTATGGTTCAGTTTTTTGGAAAATTTATTCCTAATTTGGCCGAGAAGGCCGTTCCTTTGAATCAACTCCGTAAAAAGAATGTGAAATTTGAATGGGGAGAAAAACAACAAAAAGCTTTTGAAACACTAAAGAATGATATAATGAGTCCACCAGTACTCCGTATGGCAGATTTTTCGAGACCTTTCATTTTGCAAACCGATGCTTCAGGTTCAGCAATAGGGGCGGTTTTAGCACAAGAGTTTGATGGTGCCCGCCATCCGATAGCTTTTGCATCCCGGACTCTGACCAATCAAGAGAAGGTAGCATCTATTTATGAATTGGAATGTCTCGCTGTTGTTTTTGGTATAGATAAGTTCAGGCCTTACTTAGAACATACAGAATTCCTTTTGGAAACGGATAATTAAGCTCTATCATGGCTCTTGGCGCACCCACGACAATTAGGCAAAATCGGTCGTTGGGTCATGAAAATCTCATCTCTAAAATTTAAGGTTCAGCATATAAGAGGAACACAGAATGTAATTGCTGATACGCTTTCACGTATGTTTGATTGTTCACAGCCTAGTAAGGAGGAAGCCACTTGTAATGTTTTGGTCACTGATTTCCCTTTAGCCTTCAAGACTATTCAGGCTCATCAAGAGGAAGATGAGGAATTGCAGAAAATTGTCCAAAATTTGAGTTCAGGTATCCAACAAAAACCATATTTTCTGTCCAAAGGTATCTTGTTTTCCAAAACTCGAAACAATCAGAAACGTATTGTTCTTCCCAAAGTATTGAAACCCCTGGTATTCGAATATTTTCATTCCTCGCCTATTGGTGCTCATCTCGGTATATATAAAACTATTGAGGCTATTAAAAGGCATTTTGTTTGGAAAGGCATGTATGCTGAGGTGGCTGATAGAGTCAAACAATGTCATCTTTGTGCACTTAGTAAACCTGCTCAGAATACCCATTTAGGTTTTTTGTCTTCTAAAATATCCGACAAACCTATGCAAAAATTATTTGTTGATTTCGTAGGCCCTTTTCCAAGGAGTAAACATGGAAATAGTATCTTATTAGTTTGTGTGGATGCATTTTCCAAATTTGTTTGGTTGATTCCTTTAAGAAAAGCTGATGCTCCATCCACGATTCGGGCCCTTCAAACCTACATATTCCAAAGTTTTGGGGTTCCTTCATCAATAGTTTCGGATAATGGATCACAATTTACTTCCAAATTATTCAAAATTATGTGCTTCACACATGGTATACGTCATATCACGTTGTCACCATACTATCCTCCACCTTCGCATGCGGAAAGGTTCAATCGTAACCTCCGTTCGGCCTTAATTGCCTTCCATGCGAAAGATCAAGTTAGTTGGGACAAAAATCTGCGTTGGCTTCAGATGGCTTTTAATTATTCACGTCATGAGTCACATAAATCTTCGCCTTTCAATTTGATGTTCACCTATGCTCCGAACAATCCCTTGTCTAATCTTTGGTCCTTAGATGACCTGTTACCTAAGGATTCTAAAAACATTAAAGTAATTTGGGCAGCTGCCCTTAAAAACCTTAAGCACTCACATGAAAGAAATCGTATTAAATATGATAAGAATCGAGTCAAAAATCCTTTTCGACGAGGTGACCTCGTCTTATGTAAGTCACATCCTACCAGTAAAGCAGTGGATAAGAGGATGGCGAAACTGTCTTTTCGCTGGTCAGGCCCTTATCACATCCAACGCTTTTTAACCCCAGTGACAGCTGCCCTAGCTGATCCTGACACGGGTTCTTATGTGACCAGAGCTCACATTTCACACTTAAAAAGGTATCACTCTCCACCTCCAGTTTGAATTGTCCAATGTTGGGATCTGCAGGTCCTTTCGTTTGGTTTTCACTGCAGGTGTTTACTTTTGTCCGATCCTTGACTTAGTTTGATCGTGGCTTGATCACCCACTGATCCTAGTCTTGAGGATTCAGAATTTATTAAACTTTTTTTTCAGAATAGGCCTATTCTTTATGCATATTACATAAACAAAAAAACCATGGTAGTAATTTAAGTTTTAATAACATCTATTATTTTATCTTTGTTTAGGGTATGTTTTTATGGGTATGCTCTAGTTTAGATCACATGATGTGTGGGTAATATCTGAATAATGTTGGGTATTATTAATAATTATAAATCTTGAAATGTTGTTTTATTTTATATTTCACTATCCAAAGGTGTTTTCCTGTGTTCTTGTTTTAGTGTCGCTGTAAATCTCCCGTCTCCTGTATTTCCTTGTGGTCGTGTGCCATGTTCGGGGTCTTGTGCCTCCTTGTTTGTGCCTACTCCTTCGCTCTTGGAAGAGTTACGGTAAATCATTTAAATTCTGGTATTCTCTTCGAAAAACAAGATTCGCTCATCTTTTCGGACAATGTTTATTCCATTGTGCTTGACTTCAATTTAGTTCAACTTGAAAATGAAAGTAAACAAGTGGATGTTTTTCTAAACAAAGTTATTTCACTGAATAGTGGTCATCACGATGACGAAGCTTGGAATCAGAATTTTGCGTTTTGTGGTCAAACAATTACAAGAAAACTTTATTGCATACAAAACTGAGACTATGGCTTTAACTTCACTTCTGCCCCATCGCCCTAGAAGGCAAAAACGTGGTTGGTTTAATTTTGGTGGTTCTATATTGAAGACAGTTTTCGGTACCCTAGATAGTGATGATTTGACCGTCTTAGAGAAAAGACTGAAAGTGGTTAACGAGAATCAAGATGACATTTCTAACAGTATGTTACATCATATGATTGTGGTCAAGAATTTAAAAGACAGAGTCATAAACAACACTATTCTCATTAAAAATTTGGCGTTACATTATCTAAATAGCCATAATGAATTTTACAAAGCATTAAACAGCTCCATCCATGAAGTCTGGGACAAAATCACATTAATAAGTTGGAGAATTGATCTAAATACCCTTTTGTTTAGGGTTAGTGAGACATTATCTAGTGCTCGGCTGGAAATTTCCGATCTAAGACAAGCTATTGAAAACAGTGTTCATGGACAACTAAGTTCCACTCTTCTAACACCCACGGTGTTTATTGATCTTTTGTTTAAAATTCAACAGTATATTGCCCTACCCTTGCATATGTTGGCTACAATTTCGCATGATAATCTCTACATGTTTTATGGTTTGAGTAAAGTCCAAGCCATCATCTATAATGGTTCATTAAATGTCATTGTTAACGTGCCTCTAGCAAACAAGGATAGCAGTTTTGAGGCTTATAACATTTTCGCCTTCCCATTTTTCTCTTCTGAGTTCAAACATTATCTTTTACTCAACGTGCATGATACTTTGTTGGTTAGTCCAGACAGAAAAATATTTGCTCCTGTGTTTTCTTCTTCTCTCTCGGGTTGTAAAAAATACGGTGTAACCTTATGTTCCCCGACCTTTCCGTTTTTTGATGCTCATGTCAGTAATTGTGAGTTTAACCTTTTTCTTGGTAAACCCACTTATGAAATTTGTGATAAAAGCTTTGTTTCCCTGGATTTACCTTTCCTTCAAAAAACCAATACACTTTGGTTATTCGCTAGTAATCATTCATTGGATGTTACCTTACTGTGTCGATCAACTGCGGAGTCATTTCCACCTTTAACTATTTCTTTAATTGGTAGTGGATATATAAATAATGTTTCCCATTGTGACATTGTAAGCCCATTTTTCAAAACTTTCGGGTCAGTAATTTCTACTTTACATTTCAATCTAACTTTACCTTCTATTCACATACCAAAATTTAATTTTAACCTTAGCAAGCCGTCCTTTGCATCACTCCCTTATTTAACCATCAATGCTTCTCTTATTAAGGATATTAATGGTATGTTAAAGTCCCGTCCTAACGGTGCTCCTTTTCACGATGTAGTTAATCTCTTTCGTCCGAAGCAACAACACGTTGAGTCCTACTCTCAATTTAACCTTGCTGCCATATCCATATCCTCCCTGGTCTTAATTTGTATCCTCATTTTGAGCGTTATCCTTTTCTTGAAGTTGCGCTCCATCTCGACCACCCCCTCAAATCCTTCACCTCCTATCCCTTCCGGGACAATGTTGTTTCCCTTAGCCTCGTCGTCTAATGTGGAATAGTAATTTTTTTTGATATATATAGCTAAGTGTTTATGTGGGTATTGTTGTAATTGGGATGTTATTTTAGTTTTGGGACTTATAACTGTTGCCACTCACCGGCTGTTGCCCTTTGAGGGGAGGAGTGTGTGCCATTGCACATTTGAAGTAATGCACATGCTCACTTTATCTATTTTATAGTTATTGTTTTTATTTTATTTTGTATAGCAAACTGGGAGCCATAATTTTTTTTATTCTTGAATTTGTGAATCATCTTGTAACCAACAATTTCAGCATAATTTATATTTATAAAATTGTTATATTAGTCTTACAACAAAATAATTTTACTTCTGTCCATAATGAATGTTGATTTGGGAAATCGCACTATAGTGTAACTCTATTTGTTTTACATGTGCAGTCTTTCATGTATCAACTCTATGGTCTTCTTCAGTTGCACAAAATAATACGTCTTTCTTTTTGAAGCATGTCGGCCATGATGTAACTGTTCCTTAGCTTCGGCCGTTTCCTAATCTCTTGACATCAATGTCTTAATTAATTCTCCGTACACCGCAAGTGGTGAGTAAAATCGCATATTCCTTCAAGAATATGTGGAAATGATATTTTGTTCAATTATCTTATTTTGTAAAACATTTATGTACAGTGTGTGTGCGGAAGGCGTGGGTGGCCATGGGCGCGATTACTTCGTGACACACAACTTCTTCGTCACCTGAGTCATGGTGCTCCTCATTGCCTGATGCAGCTCGTCTAATCAGGAAAGATCTTCTTTGTTACTTTCTGCATGCAGAAGAGCAACCATGAGCCACCACATATCAAAAGATAAAATTCTAACCTAACATTTTCGACGTTGTTTTGGACTAATAATTAATTTTTTTTGACTTAACCTATGTAATTTTTAACCTATGTAATTCTTAACATCAAAATCAATGTGCTTAACTTAAATATCTAAAGAGGCCCCTTATCTTAACATTTATTTTTATTATAAGTATGACTGTATACTCATCAATTGATATTAAACTTGTTATTGTTATTATTTAAAGTAAAAGAATTTAAAGAAAAGAAAATATAAGGAACAGAGAAACGATATTGCTGTATTCATTTAACTAAAACCACTGTTTGTATTACTTTTGACTATTGTATATATTTAACTATTTTATCCTGTAATATGGCCTACCCAGTCGGCTCAAGGTTCTCATGATTTTCTACACGCCTAACAAGGCACCATTGAGCCCGTTCCCCATGCTTTCACTGCTGGCCTCTGTACCTCCTTGGTATTTGGCCAGGTTGAGGTGAAGAGGGCGGCAGACCAGTTACGCCAAGGGCGGCTGAGTATAGCTGTTATGGGAAAATTGCCCATCCAGTCGAGAGATTACTTGTTGGTTTTCCAGAAACAAGTGGTCTTGTCCCAGATAAATTAATAGAATTTATAAGGTACTTACTTAAAATCAGACAGAAAGGGGGCATTCCTGACAAACAGTTGTTGGAGATAGTTTTTCCCTACACCCAACCACCACTGAGTGAAAGAACGAGTCAAGCAATAGAAAATAGTTACTCTTTTGACAAATACCACGAAGAAATTTTGAATTTTTTTATACCTGCCAGACTTTTGACAAATTACCGTTTGGAATGGTACAACAGGCTACAGCGAAGTAATGAAGCATTGCCGCACTATGTAGCATCAATCAGAGAAGCCGCGGCGGTTCTCAGATTGGGCGTATCAGAGAGCGAAATAGTTAGTTGCATAGTAGACGGACTAAATCAGGCAGAGCGCTCACGCGCTGTTTTCCAGGCTAGGCCACGGAGTTTTGTAGAACTAGATCAACTTTGTATACAGGCCATGAGTTACGAATATGCAGACACTCAGAGAAACAGGTCAGCGAAGTCCGTGGATAAGCATGATTCTCAGGCAGAAACTGCAAATAGTTTTCCATACACGAAACAACAAAATAGCCACCCACAACAGAAAACAAACTACTACAGAAATAATAAGTATAGTTCAAACAAGAACATACAACAACAAACACCTTTCTGTAATTATTGCAAGCAAACAGGACATTACATTGAGCAATGTAACCACAAAAATTTCAAACCAAATTTCAACAAGGCAAAAAACGCGTAAGGCGGTGGCCAGGCAAATTTCTACCTGGTCCACCTAAAACTTCATCCGAGAGGAATTTTTCAGTGCATAATGTGCATACTAACGAATCACAAAAACAAAATGAAAATCAAAAAAGGCAGAACACAGGAAAACAAAAACACAAGAAAAATAAACGAAAGAAATACACAGAAAAAGACAGAAAACACAAACAGAAGATTATAACACAGCAAATTAATCATAAAGAAAATTCTGAGAAATTCACACGAATTTGCAAAACATGTGTTAGCCTGACTAACAAAGCAAAACGTAAGTGTCACAACATTTTCGGTCACGTCCGAACTGTATTACCATACACTAAAGCAATGTTTGGCAAAAATCAAATTATTGGTCTGATAGATACAGGAGCTACTCGTAGTTTTATTTCAGGCGATTTGTTTAGGGAATTACAGAAGAACAAGCAGGTTCTGAAAACAGAAGTCACGGATGTGCGCTGTTTTACTGCAGCGGACGAACCAATTAGTATATCCAAAGTGGCTATAGTGAAAATCAAGATAGAATTATTCACGTGGAATTTCCCTTTTCTTGTGGCAGAAAACTTAGCCACGCAGCTTATTCTAGGCTCCGACTTCATCGCTAAAACAGGTATTTTAATTGATCTACAAGCAGGAAGTTTTGTTTTTAAATTTAATAAAAATTTTGTCATATCATTCGTGGAACCTGAAAATAAAAGGTCAGGACAAATTACTAATGTTTCTACCAACACTGACGAGAGAAATTCTTTGTCCCTGAATCATCTCGAGCCTAGTAAACATGTTGCTATTCGAGATTTGTGTAATGAATTTTCAGATGTGCTAACTAAGAAATTAGGTCGTACTAACCTAATTGAATATCAAATTGAATTGACTGATACCATGCCAGTCAAAAGTCACCCTTATCAACTTTCAGGTCCTAAAATAGAAATTATGAGAAAACACGTACAGAAAATGTTAGATAATAAGGTAATAGAACCTTCTAATTCTTCTTTCAGTTCACCTGCATTTCTAGTGCCCAAGGGCACGGAACAACGTTTCGTCACTGATTATCGAAAACTGAACAAACAGATTAAAATACCGCAAACACCCCTCCCAGATTTGAACTCGGCCTTTCATTGGTTTAGTAAGGCCAGGTATTTCAGTGTGTTCGATCTCAATTCGGCGTACCATCAGATCCCACTCACGCAAGACTCAAAACCTATTACCGCATTTTGCGTACCTTGGAATCTTTACCAGTATAATGTGGTACCTTTCGGCTTGGCCACAGGTGCTCAAGTACTCACACGACTTCTTGAACAAGTAGTAGGAGATTTTAAATTTAAATTTGTTTACAATTATTTAGATGATCTTGTAATTTATTCAGAAAGTTTTGAGGAACACATGCAGCATCTGACGCTTGTCCTTGAAAGACTGCGCAAGGCAGGCCTCACTGTAAATACAAAAAAGGTAAAATTTGCTGCTTCCGAAATTTCTTTTCTTGAACATTTGGTATCACACAAAGGTGTTACAATTGATCCAGAACGAACACAGGCGATCAGGGAATTCAAACCACCTAAAGACACAAAGGGCATAGCTCGTTTTATTGGAATGGCTAATTTTTATGCCAAATACATACCAAATTTCGCCGAGCATGCGGCACCTTTGAATGCATTACGTAAGAAAAATACACAATATATTTGGGGTCCTGAACAAGACAAGGCATTTAATTTCTTGAAAGAAGCTATAGCGAATCCACCTGTTCTGCGCAGGCAGATTTTAGTAAACCCTTTATTTTACAAACAGACGCCTCAAGTGTTGCTATAAGGGCGGTATTGTCTCAGGAAATAGATGGTGCCAGGCAACCCATTGCCTTTGCCTCACGTACATTAACTTTTCAGGAAAGGAAAGCATCTTCGGTGTATGAATTGGAATGTTTAGCAGTAGTTTTTGGTATTGATAAATTCCGACAGTTTCTGGAACATAGGGAATTTCTATTGGAAACTGATAATCAGGCACTCGCCTGGCTGTTAGCTCACCCTAAACAATTAGGGAAACTTGGAAGGTGGATCACAAAAATTTCTTCTCTCAAATTTAATATTCAACATATTCGCGGTACTCAAAACATTGTGGCTGACACACTTTCTCGAATGTTCGAGAACCCCTCCGAAACAATATCTCAGGAGGAACCTCAGATTTCGTGTCAGGCACTCCTAACCGATTTCCCCTTAGCTTTTCAGGACATACAAACACATCAACAAGCCGACCCATATTTGGCAAAAATAATTGAACAAGTTAAAACTGGTGCAGCTCCGAAATTTTATTAGTTAGCTAAAGGTCTTCTACAAAAATGTACACAACAGTCAAGGCACCTTAAAATTGTTCTTCCACAAAATCTGCGTGATATGATTTTCACATATTACCATAGTTCACCTCTCGGTGCCCATTTAGGTATTTATAAAACCATTCAAGGTATCCGACGCCATTTTATTTGGGAAGGAATTCACCGGGACATTACACAGCGAGTTAAGTTATGTAAGCTATGTGCACTAAGTAAACCTGCACAAAATACACAGTACGGTTTTCTTGCCTCAGAAGTAGCCGAAAGACCTATGCAAAAACTTTTTATTGATTTTGTAGGGCCATTTCCTCGATCAAAATCCGGACACTCTATGCTTCTTGTGGGCATAGATGCCTTTTCGAAGTTTGTTTGGCTTATTCCACTCCGTAAGGCTACAGCTGACACCACTATGCGTGCATTACAAAATCACATTTTTAAAACTTCAGGATTACCGAACATAATTGAGGAGTGTTTGTGGGAAACGGTATAAGTGCCAAAAAGTAACATTTTGAGTTTATCATTGAAATAATTGTATGTCCTGTTACTAATACCATGTTTAAATTTTTTTGTAATAGTTTTTGTCACAGGAATAATCCCGAAAATATATGTACTGCAGCATTTGGTATATAAAATTACTTTTGACACGTTTTTTTTTAATTTCCTGAGAAACTTACTATTTGGCACTTATACCGTTTCCCACAAACACTCCTCAATTGTATCCGACAACGGAACTCAGTTTACATCCAGAACTTTCAAGAACATGTGTTTCTCGCATGGTATACAGCATGTGACGACATCGCCATACTACCCTAAACCCTCGCACGCGGAGAGATTTAATAGAAATCTTCGTTCGGCGCTCATAGCGTTCCACGCGAATGCGCAGGAAAAATGGGACAGTAATTTGGTGTGGTTACAGATGGCATTTAATTATGCCCGACATGAAGGACACAAATCCACCCCATTTGAGATTATGTTTACTTATAAGCCCAACACACCCCTTTCCAATCTTTCGTCTCTCGAAGACCTACTGCCGGATGATCCCAAGGACATCACGGAGATTTGGAGAAAGGCGTGTAGGAATTTAAATTTGGCTCACCAAACAAGTCAGAGAAGGTACAATAAGTACCGCTCCCCTAACCCCTACAGGGTAGGTGACACGGTAATGTGCAAAGCACACCCGCAGAGTAAGGCCATCGATAAGCGATCGGCCAAGTTATCGTATCGCTGGACTGGACCATTACAGATCCAACGATTTCTAACCCCAGTGACTGTGAGTCTAGCCGACCCCAGTTCCGGAGAGTATGTGACACGAGCGCACATCTCCCACCTTAAGAAAGCGCATCCGAATTTAAAATAGGAGCGATTACTTTCTCTAAGCCTTGGCATGCCATACAGATATATATATTTAAGGCTCAATAAGGAGTTTAACCGAAGAATACAAAACCTAGGTAGTAACATTAAGTAACAATAAAAATCCATGGTACTAGTTTGTAAGAAAACTTAATATAAGGTGTTAGTTTAAGTGGCCACTTAAGTTAATAATTTTAATAACGATAATGAATTTAATCATGTTAGTCATTAAGAATGTGCACATTAGTTCATAAGAGTGTTTAATCTTTTTTTTTGTGTGTTAGCATGTAAGTAGTAGGATACAGGCGAACCTGGTAACTCGTCCTACTGAAGTTTTAGGTTTCTGTTTTTGCTTTCCCCTAAGCTCCGCTTTAACGCGGGGGAGTATGTGCCGTGTATTAGGGATTTAGGCACGTTTTATTTAAAATTTTGTAATCTTAAATATTTTTGAAAATATATTTTTTTTCTTTTCTTTTTCTCTCATCTTATTTTCTTTACGGCCAGGCCCTCAGCCTCTGTTCTCAGAGGCGAGCTGATTTTCTTTCCCAGCCTCATGCTAGGCTAGCATTCTGGCTAATATTTCTCCCGCCTCCAGGCACGTCGGGGCCGGTAACTTTATTTCTTCGTGTGACTACCTTTTGCCTACAGCAGCTTGTGAAGCAGTGCTGAGCCCTGCTAACTCTGTCACGAATCGGTATAAGGTTCACTAGCAGCAAGACACGACAGGAGGATCCCGTGGGCCTTGTGTCCCACAGACCATGCATTTTTTGAAGCCATCCTCCTCCTCCTGCTCACCCACCACTTTCTTCTCAGAAGTGTGGCTAGGAGCGACGACCGCACGGGTACGTTAAACGAAGTCAAGGCCATCTCAGTCTTGACAGCCGCAAGTACGATTCTTGACTTTAGCGACACCTAGCGACGGCTGTGGTAACTAATGCCACTTGTGAGGCGTCGGCAGCGCCGACACTACCGCGCTCGCGCGGAGGTAACGACAACATCTCTCCCCTCCTTATGTCTCAGGCCGCTAGGTGGCACCACTGGTTACTCCATTAACGCCCTAGCTTGACACACTCGTCGGCCACAAGTCGATTTATTAGTACTTCTGCTCGCCACCAAAAGATAGCGCCTCAGTCGCGCAGTCACTCCAGTAAGATCTAATTTTTTTATGCCGGACACCTTCGGGTGAACTCGGTAATTTTCGGCCCAGAGCCTAACCCCCCTCCCATTCTCTAGAGACCCCGCGCTTATGATATTCTGGTGATATCCCACTCTGAACTTACTTCGGTGCGCGCCTCCTGACTGACTGGTACCGTTTGTATCTGCGATCTTCGGCGAATCATCGACATCGTATATTATGTAGTCTTCTCAGACTAGAGGAATGGAGTCCCTAGCTAAAATTATTAACCAGTCAGTAGTTTATTTGAAAGTAGAGAAACTTAGTATTTTTATATAAATTATTTTCTAATTAATCATGATGACTTCCGTGGCTACCGAGAAACGTGGTTCGAGTCTTTGGAGACGAGACACCCTCTCCTGAGCGCCAGGACCAACACCCTGTTTTGGTAAGTCTTGACGTCATCCCCCCCCCTTTAATTTCCCTCTATTGGCCTTTTGCGCCATTTATGTATACTGTCTGGAAACAGGTCTAATTCTTTGGAATTTGGACCTCTGTTTCAGACAGGGTTCCAAGTTTGGGGCAACCAAAATCCTCTGCCAGAACCTCTGGAGTCGGTTCCTGCGCATAATCCAACATCATTAGGCCTACTACCTCGATCACCGTCTACCTACAGCCCCGGGTGATACCCGCATAATTCTATCTTTTTATTCACGAACTCAGAAATAGTGTAACCCAGTTAAGACAGCGGACAGTAAAAAGGCAGTTCGAGGAGAAGAAATTTATATTATGTTTTGGAAGGACTATATGTACAACCTTTAAAGTTACCAATGTTGATTTCATTCATGTTTTTAAGTATTGTTATTTTTGTTAAACATTCAGGGCCGGCACGATAATCAATTAGTTCAAAAAATATATAATATAGTCAGTGTAATTGTGAGGGATTTAAATAAGATCACTTATCAATAAAAAACCGATGTAACTAAGGAAAAGTCAATCTATAAAAAAAAAGAACAATGATTTTTAAAATAAGGGAGTCTATAGACGTAACAGTTGTTTTTATTAATATAATATATAATAACGATCCTTTTACTCCCAAGTATTCGTAGGGAGTCTCTAAATTTTCTTTGTTTACTCCTAGTGTCGCCTCTGTTGTTGACTTTTATGGTTATTAATTGAGAGTAATCAAAGCTTCCAAATCTTTTAACCTTATTATTTAATTATTCTTTAAGACACTTGGGGTATTACACATCTTTACCGTCTTTAACGTCAAACTCTATGGAGGTTGTACCGTCGACTACGGGAACCTTGACGACAGCTATGATGGAGAAGGTGCAGATCCCGTTGGCAACGACGACGTCAACATTGGAGGAGATTTCAACAGATGTGATACCACCATCATCTGAAGTTTCATCATCAGCAGTGGATTCTTCAACTAATGAAGAGCGTACATTGCGTCAGTGCAAATACTGTGACGCATCATTTACTATCACCTCAAAAGCTCGCAGATATGAAAAAGCAGTTGTTCTAATAATGTTAAAAGAATACAATTTCAGTGCAATAGGTGCAAAAAACTAATTTCACGTCTTGATAGCTTACATCTTCATTATAAAAAATGCTCCGAGAAAGTTAAGTGTGAGTATAATGAACATGGTTATCGTTTTGACTCTTGTGTTGTACCGGCTGATGAGTCTATATATGATATGGACTTCAGTCCGTCTCTGGCTGTGGTGATGAACGGATCGGATAGTTAGACTTGTATAACATAATAGACCTGTATCTAGCTATTCTTTAGAACTCGATGGCATCATTACCACTATCTACACCAACCTGGATCGAAGGTCTACCATCATCAGTGCAGAGCACGATGACAACGACGTCTACAGCTACACCTGCTCTCTCAGCACAGCAGGAGATTTCGACGTGTGCAACATCTTCCGCAGAGCAGACCTCAAAGGCTTCAGAAGTTAACATGTCAGCAGTGTTACAATGGTTGTCAACAGTTCCAGTGGCATTGATGATGGAAGGAGCATCCAGCGGTGTTCCATCACCCGACTGCACGTACTGTGAGAAGATCAAAAACTTGAAATTGCGGGATTATGTAATACACAATTGTAGTAGTAACTCTGAACGCATTAAATATCAGTGCAACAGATGTTTAAGCAAGATTATACTCTATGGAAGATTAAAACGGCACCTCAGGAATTGTGATAGACTGGCTGTACATTGATCGGAATCAAGCTGTATATTTTGTAACAAAACATTAGCTAATATTCAAAGTGCACAACGACACGAAATGTATCACTGTCCTTTTAATGAAGTTGATAATTCGTCTTTGTGTGAAAATTGTGGTGTACCAATATGTCGACCTGATAAACTGAATAGACATTTAAAGTCATGTAAAGGATTTAGTCCGTATAGTCAGAAGACTGTTTGAATCGAGAGATCCACGAAACTTTGGTAATTTGTCTGTGTATTTTTTTGTACTTGTAGTTGTGTAGAATTTATGTAATAAAAGTATTTTTTAAAAGAACTTGCTGTGTTTTTATTATCTCAAACCTGTCACTTTTGTGGTATTTTTTAAAATTACAGTTGTTTTGTATCGTCCAGGGATCGAACCGAGGACAGGAATCCATCGAATAAATATGTAAATTAATGAGTGATTTATTGATGAATTTTGGAATTTTTCCCGAATCTCTAGCATTAAAATTACGAATTTCCAATATGGTGGTCTTGATGTCTGATAGGATGATGGTAGTAGAGGATTTAAAGTCTCTTTACGGATGTTGAACATGGTTTATTGAAATTATTATTTTTTACATAAAATTAAACATTATTGCGTCGATCGGGTATCGAACTGAGGACAGGAGCGGATCGAATCAATATGTAAATTAATGAGTGATTTATTTAATGAATTTTGGAACTTTTCCCGAATTTCTAGCTAAATAATTACGGATTTTCAAGATGGCGGCCAAATTTCAAGATGGCGGGTGTCACAGCAATAATAAATGATTACTGCATTCTAGCGGATACGAATTAAACTAACATGGCGTCGGCGCACTTTAGCCGACGATACAATGATGATGGCTTCCAGCATCGAAGACAAGATGGCGGTCATGACGTCATACTAGGTGATGATATATATGCTTTGAAAAAAGTGGTGGGGGTCAGTCTGCCAGCACCCACCACGGGGGGAAGAATCGGTCGCCATTTTTATTTTTTTTTTCACTCGGGTTCGAACCGAGTACTCCGAGCTCCGTGTCGTAAATGTTTGTTTTTAAATATTTTTTATTTAAATTTTATTATTTAAATTTTTTTATATATTTAAAAAAAAATTCGTTAAAATCGGATAATAAATAAAGATTTTAAAGATGGCGGCCGTAATGGAAACTGCAACTGTGACGTCATCATCCAATATGTCGGAAAACACATCGTCGGAATTTTCGAGAACACAAAATGACGTCATCCAAAATGGCGGATCCAGGATGGCGGATGCAAAATGGCCGTCGGGGTCAAAGTCAAGGTCAAAGGTCAAGGTCACAACCATCCAAGATGGCCGCCGTGACGTCACAATCCAAGATGGCGGACACCGGCTCCGGCTCCACACCCTGAACCCTGTTTCCGGACGTACATGCATATACTACTCTAACATATCAAAAAAAAATTAATTTTAAATCTGTAATTTTGACTTCACTTTCGACTTTCTAGATTCAGGGCCAAATTCACCATCGAATTGGATCATTGCAACACCTTGTAGATGCACAGCATAAATTCTTGCAAATATACTTCATGGGCAATATGGAGTAGCAACTTGATCGGCGTCAATAGATCAACACAGCAATGTAAAGAGTAATTATTTAAGATCTGCAGCAACTACTTCATGATCATCATGTATTGGTCCAGCTATTCAAGACTATGTTGGAGCGCGTGCCAAATAGTGACTACAAAGTGGTGATCAGAGTGGATAAACGATCAGCTCGATCACACGAACGCATATTTAACGTTCCAACAATAGATGAAGTTGCAATCCTGATTGTTGGTGATAACTTGGAAACACGCGATATTGTGCTTACACGTAGCAATACTCGGCAACTGCAACAAATATACTATACACACCATTCTTATGACACGTTGCAATACCCGCTGATGTTTTGGCAAGGAGGCGATGGATATCACTTCAATATCAAGACGATAAATCCGTTGAATGGTGAATATCAATATCATAGTTTTCATTTCAATATTACATAAATTTTACTGTGTTTGGTTTTGGTTTCGAAAAAAAAAGTAGAACCACTACTAATTTCCCAGGAAGTCTTAAGATTCGACTAAGAGATTAGGGGCTGTTTGTTTACAGAATATTGGGCACATCTGTTTGTGGATAGCTCGAAAACTTGAGACCAGGGGGAAATTAAGGCAGTTCCACCAGAAGAGGCCAGCCAGCCCACCCTACCTAGAACCCTTCCATTGGCTTATCATCTCAGCCAATCAGGAGCCAGTAAGCCTGTCCTTGGCCGATCAGCCCAGCAAACCAGAAAACAGTCGCCAAGAATCCATCCATTATCTAACCACCTCAGCCAATCAGGAGCCAGCAAGCCTGTCATTGGCCGATCAGCCCATCCAACCAGAAAACAGCCACCAAGAACCCTTCCATTGGCTAACCTCCTCAGACAATCAGGAGCCAGCAAGCCTGTCATTGACCGACCTGCCCAGCCAACCAGAACACCGTCACCAAGAATCCTTCCATTGGCTAACCTCCTCAGCCAACCAGGAGCCGACCAGCCCAGCCATCCAGAAAACAGCCACCCAGACACCAGGTTATTAAAGGACCTGCATCCCAGTCAGTCAGACTTAGTCTACCTGATGATGGTCGCTGCAATGACTGTCGACACGTTGCAAGACAATTACCTGACGGCCTAGACCCAGAAGCAAAAAAAAAAAAAAAAAAAGGATTTTATGATGAGTTTCGTATCTAACCACTTGCAGGATGGAATTTTATAATTATATATATGTGTGTGTGTAGGGTGTTAATCCAAAACATTTTCTATCTCTGTTTAACATTTCATTTAAATAGTTTTATTAGTAAGGACGTAATTAAATAACATCCAAGCCCACAAATATAAAAAATTATGATAGATATAAATAACATGTTATATAATAATTAGAAATGGTTTATGTTTTTAATAATAAATCACTTTTTAAAAAAAATCTTTTCAGCTATTACTTTCCCAGTGAAAAAAAAAAAATAAAATAATTAAATATCTGTAATATCTTTCGTGCGCGGTATAAAGGGCTTAAGTCAAAAAAGTTGAATTTTTAGATATTTATACTGTCATGCTCAGAAAAATCTAAGCTTTCCAATGGTAAAAAGGGCATGAGTCTAAAATTAATAATAACGGCTGTTATAAGCGTTGGTTTAATTGACTTAAGTCAAAAATTCAAATGTGCGATCTGTATAAAGGTCTTATGTCAACATATGCCCTTTAGGTAATTATAAAATACTTTTGTTTCATGTGTTCTAAATGGCATGTCATGTTATGCCATTTTGAGTGCTTTTATCGATATGTACTAAGGACTTATTTCAACAGGTGACCTTTAGACCATTATAAAATACTTTTGTGTGCGTGATCTAAATGTCATAAGTCATTTTATGCCATTTTGACTACCTTTTATCAATCTGTTCTAAGGGTTATGTCAACATGTGAAAAGAAAAGGTTTTAAGATGTGCTCTAAAAAATAAATTACCAAGTACCAGTGGCATTACATCACTTTACCAACGCGGTAAGAAGCCAACAACGAATAAAAAAACTGAAGAAGAGCTTGAAGAAGGAAGAGCGCACATAAAATCTTTCCCCGCTTATGAAAGTCACTACACAAGACGGTGAAATGACAAACAATATCTGCCTTCACATTTAAACCTTAAAATCATGTATGGCATGTACTGTGAGAAGGTTCAGAAGCCTGTTTCTAGAAAACTCTATGAGAATGAATTCCATAACATGAAACTGTAATTTAAAAAGCCAAAAGTAGACACTTGTCACAAATGTGATAGCCTTCAAATGCAAATAAAAGTAGCCATGGACACTTTAAATGAAGCTGCCAAATCTGAGGCAGAAGACGTGCTAAAAAAAAAACCATCAAGAAGAAGCAGATCTGGCATATGAGTCAAAAAGAGCAGACAAGGCCATCTCAAAAATAGATCCACCCAAAAAGTGTTTTACATTTGATCTGCAACAGTGTTTGCCTACGACATTTGTTTCGTCTTCTGTTGTATATTACAAACGCCAGTTATAGACATATAATTTAACCGTGCATGATACGGCAACTGGCAAATCTACGAATTACATGTGGCACGAAGCTATTGCAGGGAGAGGTGCTAATGAAATTGCATCGTGCTTGTACCACCATTTAAGTTGTTTACCCAAAGACGTTAAGGAGGTGACTTTTTACTCCGACACATGTGGGGGTCAAAATAAGAACACACATGTGTCGGCAATGTTTTCAAAAGCCATGGTTGACTTCCCTCACATCTGTGCCCTCAATCATAAGTTTCACATTCCAGGACACACTCACATGGAGTGCGATGTGGATCATGTTCTGATTGAAAAGAAGAAGAAAAATCTTCCCTTTCCCATAAATCACCCTCATGATTGGTATGAACTTGTAAAATCTACAGGACAGAAGCAGCAACTTTCTGTCAAAGAAATGACGCAAGAAGAGTTCTTCGATTTTGCAGGTTTGTTAAAAGGGCCCTTAGTAGTCAGGAAAGTAAACAAGGAAGGCGAGCAATTCAAATGGCACAGTGTAAAGTGGTTGCGATATCTAAAAGACTATGAAGTGCTATATTTGAGAGATTCTCTTCAAGAAGGTACTTTAAAAGATTTAAGCTACCTTCGAAAGGGTAAGAATAATCACCAAACCACACATCTTGTGAAGAGGTACACTGACGATGTTGCAATTCCTGCAGCAAAGAAAAAAATCTTGTTGGACCTGCTTCCACTTGTACCTTCTGTTTTCCATGACTATTACTTAAAATTAAAGACATCAGTTAATGCTTCTTGCATTGATCCTGATCTGATAGAAATTAATCCCGACGAACTATGATTTAGAGCAATTTTTGTTTCTATGGTTTATTGTCACCATGTCCTTTACTTTCCAATTTTTTTTTTGTCATTTTAGTATTCTGATAATTAAAATTTTTGTTGCAGATTTTGTGTTGGATTTCATCATTGAACAATTTGACTTACTGAAAGGGTAAAATTTGTTAATTAATTCTATATTTGTTGCATTTTGTATTTTATTTTCAGTTTCATATATTGGATTTCTTAAATGTCATTTTTTAAATTTACTATTTTATCTGCTTGTAATATGAGTTGGTAGTAGAGCTTTAATCATTTTTTTGTGAAATAGTTTGTTTTACTTAAGTATAAATTTTGTATTGTATTTTGAGTTTTATACATTGGATTTGTAAAATGTATTATCAAAATGTATGCATGATTTCATAATATGATTTAAATAAAGTAGTATAACTTCAATATTTTTACGACATAGATAAGTAGTTGTTACTTGAGTTTACATTTACCTTGCAAGGGTTAAAAAGACTTATGTCACATCTTGTGAGATACAAAGGGCATATGTCTGTCACAAAAAATTAAAATTTTCAAAAGAAGCACTAAATGTTTATAAATTACCGATATATAAAACAATATATCATTTTATAATGGCACACACAGACCAAATAAGCGATTTTGCATTATTTTCTAAACTTAGTTTTATCTCTCCCGAAAAGTTGTGTTTTTTGACTTAAGCCCTTTATACTGCGCACGAAAGATATAATATAAAACTATTTTGACTGTGTTAGTAAAATCATTTTATCTGTTATTCATAACTTTTGATGTGACTTAAATTTCAATCATTCACACATCGACTGTGTATGTTACTCAAAACGAGGTATGTTAGAAATGTTTGAGAGATTCTTAAAAGAAAGTCATAACTTATGTATAGGCTAAATAAATACTGCATACGCATAAATAACATGTAAGTTTCAGGTATATTTCATCTCTCAGTTGTGCAAAGAAATGCTTTGTGTGATGGGGACTCCATGATTATAGTGGATACCGAACCACTTAACGTGTTTATATGTTCATTGTTTTACGAGTTATACTATAATTCGTATTAACTCAGGATTAAATATATTATTTCTGCCTTCCTACACAATTATGGCACGAACAGGGTCATCAGTCATTCCTTAAGTACGAATTACCAAACAACGTATGCGACATGCGTTAATACACTAATACTGGAACAAAAAAAATTCATAAAGTACTTTTTGATTTGTTAAAATCGTGTTTGAAAATAATGGAAAAATAAATTTTGACGTTGTCAACGTCAGTTTTAGAGCATTATTAAACAAAATTTATTTTTGTTCGAAAAACATTTTAAAAAATGAATTATATGAACCTGCGCTAAAACAGTGATTTTTGTACCTCTTAACATGAAATTTAATGAACTCAAGTGGAAGATTATCGATAGTTCTTTTGATCGAAAATGTATATTTATGAGCTTTCAAACATCTTTAAGACTTTCTGTTTATCTTAATTCTACCATCATTTCATAGATCATATTCACTGATTATATTCTTTTAAGCTATAAAATTTGTACATATATCTGGTACTTAAAGCTTATGGATAAAATCATTTCGGCATAACATCATTCTATGTAAACAATCTGCCACATAAATATTTGTAAAGTAAAGTTGTTACCCAAAATAATTTCAATGAAATAATTTTGTTACAGCGAAGAAATACGCAGTGGTTTGTAATAATACTTGCCCTTCCAGAACATGACAGTAACGTCCCAGACACTCTGTGGACGGTTTTTACAAAATGGCAAAAGCTTTAAATATATTAAATTTCTTTTTTGTTTCCAAAAGAAATAATAGCCGACCGACAAACCGCCTACGATCCAAATGTCGGGCCAAATAAATAAACTAGCAGAGAATTAAACTCCAGAAAAATTCGTGAACGAACAACATTCACAACAAAGAACCTTAAGCGGGGCGGTGCTAAAATTTATCAAAACGCTGATCACTATAAATGCACTGAATAAACCATGCCAAAAAAATTCACGTAGTATGGCAATCCAAACTAGGTATACCTGTTAAAATTACGAGATTCAAACTGAAAGTTACAGTGCATATTGGCTTCGTACAACTTTGCGTTTTTTCTGTCTTTCTTTTACTGGATCAATCTTGTAAATATAGCAAACACATTCTAGTTAACTCAGCACCAAACCACCGTAATAGTTATGTCAATCAAACGTCGCAGCAAAGTATAAAAAAACGCGTAACTGCCTACCACAGTTCGTGGACATGGTTAAGTTAAGTTCACTCACTTTGCACGGACATGTTAAAGTAATCGGCACCTCGTATGTCACAGCTGGTGCCAGCTATGTACTCACAGTGCACGCCCGCGGAGCGCGGCCCGCGTACCGCCTCGTAGCAGACACAGCTGTTCGCTTCTCGACTCGAGACCGCGCGGGGATCCGCCGCAGCGCTGCCTCGTGTGACGTCACCCGCCTCGACACTCGCTCTCCCAAGCGGCAGTTCCATGCAATACGCCCTCCTAATACATAATGAAACCATATGATTTATACTTACAATACTATATTAAATAATTAATTTAAATAAAACATGGAAAACAAATATCATAAAATATGTTACAGAAATAATTTAAAAAGGGGAAATAAGGGTTTCCTAATCTGACAGCCAAACAGGGATTTTTACACAAAATGGCCACATGGCCAAGGATAAAGAACTTCATTCAACTAAACATAATTCATACGCTCAGTGATCTACCTTCAATGCTTTTTCTAATAATTAAACCATAAAATGTTATTGACCTGTATCCTTGAAGAGTTAAACCAGCCTTGGGCAGCACATATGGCCATATGTAGTAGCAACAGTTTTTTTTGTCTTGATGAACCTGCAGCCGAAGATTGTCAGCCTGTAGACGCACGTGTGTGTATGAAGTAAGCTGCAGGATAAATAGAAGAGAACACTTTGGTTTGAAAATAAATAACTTTATATAACTTTCAGAAATGAAATGTTTTCTTAAGGGGAAAAAAATGTATCTGTCTTCTAAGTATAGTTTAATGTCCGGCCTGCAAACCCACGCAGAGGAAATACTCACTTAAGACGTCATAAACACGGTGTGAAATATGAGCCCGTCGCACGTCGTGGAAATAAATATATATTTCTCTGGAGAATTTCCTGTACACGGGTGGAAGTAAAGCTCTAAGCGTAGTGTTCTTTGGTGAGGAGAGGGTGGAGGGGAGCTGTTTAAATTCCACGAGGGGTTACCACCGGCGGGGGATGGAAGGTCGGTCCAAGGTTTGAGAATTCTTTGGCGGGGAGGCGGAGCTTTGAAGGAACGGTTGGAGGGGAGGGGAACATTCTAGATTGCGATTCCCGTCGCAGAGTCGAGACACGAGAAACCACTCCACCTGCTCGCGACCTGCCAGCGACACGCCTCCTCGGACAATGGCAAAGACTTGAAGTTGCGTTCTCCGTGTTGTCCCTACTCTGCTCCTATTTTTCAGTGTAGAAGATTTGTAGCTTTTTTTAAATTCGAAGAGAAGGAGAAGACGAAGAAGAGAAAGTTAATGAAACCTCTATTAATGTCTGTGCATTTGACAAATATTAGCACTTAACTTGAGTCCAAACTTACCTTATCTGCAATATCTCAAACCAGATTAAAGTTACTAAAACAATTTTTATCGTGTTCGGCTTTCATACATTATCTTCAAACGTCTCGAATTTGAACAATTTTAACTATTCTTTTTAAGTGAAGAAATTAACGTGGTCGCTCAAGACGAAAGATTAAAGGCCTTAAGTAATACTTGTAAAATGCATCTTGAGTGCCTATTTGTGTATTTTATTAAATATTACAACGTACTTCTAGACTCCAAAAAAAATTAGTCGTGTTTTTAGTTAGCCTACATTAAACGTATTAAATAAGTAGGATTCGTTTTACCAAACTTTTCTTTCCTTTCGAGTAATGTTGCTAGGTTTAAAATTGTTAATTTTAATTTTTAAGAAAATATGTAGCCTACTATGAACATATACGTCAAATTGTAATTTTTTAATAATGTTTCTGGCTGTTTAAATGTTTCTTTAAAATTTTTCAGTATGAGAGCTTATTTTTGTTTTCATATGTTTATGACCCATATTTGTTATATCATTAAAGGAGTAATAACTACAGATGCTTAATCGTTTTATTGGAGTTGTTATTCTTACAAAGATATTTTCGCTTCTTTTTCGTGTTTTTTTTTTTTTGCGATGAAGAATTACATTTAAAGTTGTAATGCAAAAGTTTTAGCTAGGTTGTACAAGGAATTCTTGATATTTCGTAAATAAAGAAGTAAAATAAAACTGGAATGGGGGGGGGGAAGGCGGCGTGTTTCAAGATAGCTCGTCCTCATTAACATGCAATTTCAAGTTTCCTGTACTCGCGGAGAAAAAACTTTCCTACTTTATTATAACACAATCTCGCCTCTGCAAGAAATGGTTACTCTAAATTTGGACTGTGAGTTGCAAGCTTTCAGGGTAAATGAGCTCCGATGCAAACAAGGTTGTGTCTTTCACGTTTACTGAGAATACTGCTGATTAGTCAGAAAATAAAAGTCGGCGATTTGCATGCTGAAGGCTAAATAGTTGAATATTTTATTTAAAACTAGCTAATAACCCGCGGCTTCGCTCGCGCAATTTCTGAGTATTGCTGAAATCTTACCATGGAAAAAAGTTCCAAATATTTTTACGCAATAAAAAGACACAATACATTTTTAGGTACAGAAATTATTTTTACAATCCTTAACTATTTAAGTCGTAAACACTCCAATTCTAAAGAGAATAAATGTTCGAAATTTTGGGAATTTTTTGAATTATTGGGTCTTTGACCCCTTGTAGGGGGGGGGGGGGGTATTTTGAAGACCCCGAATGGCTCGGAAACACTCCAAATAGTAAAAAAGATTACTTAAATTTAAGAAATTGTTGAAAATTTACGAAATTTTGGGTTTTTGCATTTCCCCCCTCCCCCTACCAAAATTTTGATAGGGAAGTCAACTTTGGGTAAAAGTTCCACCATGCCCCGGACACTTTAGTGCGTAATGACTTAATTTTAATACAATTTCCTCCAATTTTTCGAAATTTTGGGGCTTTCACTTTTGTGGAAAAGGAGGGGGGGGGGGGGTGGTTGAAGACCTCGAATGTTTCGAAGCACTCCATCTCAAAAGAATAGATATTTGATATTCCTGAAATTTTCGAAAATTAAGGCTTTTTCCCCAGAGGGGGGTGGGGTTTCGAGGACCCTGAATGGCTCGAAAACACTTAAAATCAAATAAGAATGATTTTTAAAAAATTTTAAACTTTCGAAATTTTGGGACTTTGACCTCTTTTTTTTGGGGGGGGGGGGGGGTTATGTTGAGGACGCCGAATGGCTCGGAAACACTCCTAATCGAAAGAGATATAAAGGAATATAAGAATGTAGGCATTTACTGTACTCCTATCTACCATAATAACAATATTGACAAATAGAAAAACTTATTACATACCTATGAATAATTTTCTAAAGAATTTAATAAATAACTCTATGTTTAAGAATTTACGTACATACATAATATTAAACTTCAAACTATACACACCAAAAAAAACTAAGGATGTTTGTGAAACTATTTTTTTAGTTATAATATTTAAAACATTTGTAGGATTGTTTATATGTAAAACTGTGGTGGCCATATTCCGCTTATCCAAAAGAGGATAGAAATTAATAGAGATTTCACTCACTGTACACACTATAAATCTTTGAATTAAGTAAAAAAAAACATAGTCCAAAATGAAACAAAAAGTATAAATAACGACCAATTTGACAAAAAATAATTGTACTACTCGAATGACAATGTTAACATCCACCTGAAATTTAATAGAAGTAGATTGGTAAGAATATATATATAAGAAATTAAATTAAATTAAAACATACAAAAATAAAATTATCTCTCACTCAACCAAACATAATGTTTAATATTAAATAAAGGAAGAAGGCAATTACACGTATCCTAACGACTCTAATTAATAAAAAAAATCAACATACCTGAAATAGTCAAATTCAAATTTTTCAACAATATATTACATCATTGACAAATATTACTGGTCTTCGATCTCGGCAGCCCTAAGAGACGCTTGACGCTCAGGCGATAAATTATAAACACAAAACCAAAGTCCTTGCAAATAAGTAGGTACTTTAAAAAAATAACAATATTGACAAATAGAAAAAATTAGTAGGCCCTACCAACCTATGAATAAATTTCGAAGAAATTGATATTTTTAAGAATTTTTGAACCTACATAATATCAAACTTGAAACTATCCACACAATAAAAAGCTAAGAATGTTAGTGAAAGTAATTTATTTATTTGCCATAATACCTTAAAAAAATATGTTTCCAAAATGAAACAGAAAGTATAAATAATGATCAATTTGACAAAAAAAATTGTACTGCTCGAATTACATTGAAAACGTACACGTGAAATTTAAAAGAATTATGGATGCCCTAGGTAGGAAGAAAATATATATAGAAGAAATTAAATAAAAAAACATGTATGAATAAATTTACCTTGCGAACAACCAAACAAAATGTAATAATAGAAAAATACGTATTTTTTAGAGGTATTTACAAAATTCCACTGGAACCGTACATAAAAAATTAGCCTATGTCACTCTCCAGCCCATAAATTATCTCTATGCAAAATTTCATTGCGTAGCAAACAAACACTCGCTTTTATAATATTAGTTAGAATGTGCAAACTATAAAACGATTAATAAAAATACTAACAGTGACATCTACTGGTGTATTGAGGTATTTGTATATCTATGACACACATTACATAAAATTAAGATATATATATTTTTAACCCGTTTAAATATTATTTTTTTAGACTAAAGAGGAACGATTAATAAAAAAACTAACAGTGACATCTACTGGTGTATTGAGGTACTACGATGCAGAGCTTTAATTTTTCTTACTCTCTACTCAATTCCTTACAATAGCAAAACGTAACGTAGTGGCTTGAAAGCTATTGCCCGGCAGACATAGAGGAATGACACTAACAGTTTGTATATCTATGACACACATTACATAAAATTAAGATATATTTTTCTAACCCGTTTAAAGATATTTTTTTAGACAAAAGATAGCCTATGTCCATCCCCAGGATATAATCTATCTCCTTGCCAAATTTCATAACGATCCTTTCAGCCGTTCAGCCGGGAAAAGGTAACAAACAGACAGACAGACAGAGTTACTTTCGCATTTATAATATTAGTATTGATGAGTATTTATAGCACTTACTATACTTAATACTGATATTAAGAAAACTATATAAAATTAAAGTACCGGTCTATGAATTTCGAATTATTAGTTATTATATAAAAACTCACAACCTGCGGCTTTGCTCGCACTTATTTCACGATAGTACTGTTACGTGTGGGAAAACAAGTACGAAAATGATATGCCAATTAATTAAATACAATTTTATTAACTACTATTTACACTATTAAATAAATTACAACACTTGAAATGTATGTCTACTATTTAATGACACATTTGTAAGTAAACATTTTACTCTCCCCACTGGAGCTCAATTCGAAAGTGGTTCACTCTACTGCTCGTCTCTTACCTCGCACGTCTGTACTAACACACTGCCTTGCACTACTCATGGTCCGTCGCACACAACACGGTCCCGATGCACCATTCTCCGCACACGGAGCCCGTCACTCGTCTTCCGCATTGGCTCGCCCTCTTCACTTCACTGACTTGGAGGCTAGCGTCGTCGTTTTACACCCCTCAGGTCCCTTCTGGAATAATCTCACACCCCTTTGAGGTATCGCGTCGTCAGGGTCAACTTGACACCCGAAGCTCCCAGAACCATAGCGTGCTAGTTACGCCGCTTTACGCCACTTTACGCGGGTGGAGCTGTGGGAACGTGCCTAACCCTCCAGTTGCGCTGAGGAAAATGAAGTATGCAGGGGAGGGGGTAAGCAAGGCGCCGTTGCTAACCCAATTATCCTTTGTAACAGTAATGGACCTCCCTCCCCCCTCTAGCGGCCCCATATCCATTATGCTCGTAAATGTAATAATACTGTTAGATTATTAAATTTATATGATTTATTTGAAATATCATTATAACCGCAATACACGCATTAAAATTTCCTTAAACTTTGGTAACATTCGTGATTTCATTTTTTGTTAGAATTAAAACATGATTTGGGGCTAATTTATTTTGAATGTACATTGTACCAGCATTTCTTTTCTAATCTCCCGTTTCAGTGTACTCGGAGAAATACATTACCTACTTGAATAAAATCACACTTATCTCCCTTTCACTCCAATAGGGACCAAATTAGTTTGGAAAAATCACGTCATAATTCATTTCAGTATAAAATATGGAAATTTTTACATTTCCTAATTTCTGTATTATAAAATTAATAAAATAAAATAATTTTTAATTTCACCAGAAAACAGATACAATAATTATGAAACATTGTAAAGCACTGGCTTAGTATGTTTTTTTGTGTAAACCACAGTTACAAAACAGATTATCGTCTGTGTGTGTGGATTCAGTTACGTACTTGGACAAAAAAAAAAAAACGCAAACATATCACCTTCCAGGGTGGAATAAAAAAAAATCATTTTCTGTGTAAAATATTTAGAAAATTTCAACCTATAGCTTTGGTTTAAATAAGGGATAAATGAATTATATGCCTTTCTCTAATAATATCCAACCTATCTCTGTTTTTTTTTACAACTAAAGGGGCGAAACTTTGAGTTAATTTGTATAAAATTTTGCTTTATTTTCAATTTAAATATACAGTACCAAAATTAATACCTCCTGTTTAAGTTTATTCCGATATTTGCTTTAATAAATAAAATCTAGCACAATTTTACATCATTAACAATGAAAATGAAATAAATGAAGAAAGTATTATATAAATGGCGGTCCTGCGTCCATAATCGGAGTGAGGAGCGAGGATACGGTGCGCCATCTTGGATTGTGACGTCACGGCGACCATCTTGGATGACCTTGAACTTCACATCTGACCTTTACCTTAACCGTTACCTTCAAAATTTCCGCAATGTGCAAAGGTTTCCCGAAAATTCGCCAAAATGACTCAAAATTTGCATTTTTTTGGGTGGGGCGAACGCTAAAAATCTCAAAAAAGTCTGAATATTCCAAATTTCTTTTTTCGTGTGATTTTTTTCCTTAAAAAAATGCAACAATTTTAAATTATAAATGGCTTAAAGTTTTTTTTGCCCTTAAAAGAACGAAAATTCCCAGAAGTGGCTTAAATTCCCCACCGGCAAGTCAACCTAAGCCGCTGAGAACCTTTGACTTTTACCATGGCGGCCATCGTTACATTCGGCATATTGAATTCCGCCTCTTTGGATTCCGCAATTTTGGATTATGACATTTTTGTTTTCTAGAGCCATCCACCGTTTAGAATTATGTCATGTCCACCATATTGAAATTTTATAATTATTATCATAAAATTTGGACTTTTTTCTATTTATAGAACAATTATTTAATTTTAAATTTAATAAAGTTTTAATTAAATACTAACTTACGTTATGGAGCACAGAGTCCTGGGTTCAAAACCGACTAGGGCAAAATTTAAATGGCGATGGATCCTTCCTCCACGGAGGCTACCTACAGCAACAGGCAAACCCTCTCTCCCTCCACAATTCGAAGACAGATCTTACACCAACCAGTCTGACGGCATGATGTCCATCTTGGATCCACCTTTTTCTTTCGTCTGCTAGAGATCACTGACGCCATTTACCCTCTAGAGTGCAGTAGTATTCATTACAAAAGTGTCAACTATTGTCACTTCCACCATCTTGTGAGCCATCTTGGCCATCAATTTGAAAATCTGTAATTAAAAGCCCAGAATATTGTAAAAAAATCTAAAAAAACATAAAAAATAACCTTTTAATATAGTGATCGATGCGGTTAAAAACATTGCTTCGTTCAATCCTTAATCGATGCGAAAATTTAATTTTTGGTATAAAAATTTTATTTGATAAAATGTGGTGAAATGTGCCAAAATAAACTTAAATTCCTAATCTACTAGCCTCCAGTAAGCCGACGATACCATATTTTCCACCATCTATAAAATCAGTAATTATTAATCAAAAAAAGTTCTGAAAAAAAAATCAGAAATATCATATATTAATTTAATGATTTATACTATAGTGCAGTGGTTCCCAAACTTTTTCAGATGGCGACCCAACTTTCCGTATAGTAATACCTCCACGGTCTATTGGTCCATGGCGGAGTAAAAAAAACCCTATTTGTATCGTATACCTTCCTTAAGTATATATAATTTACCATCAAATATTGCAGATATATATGCTTTTTTTAAGATATCGATTGATTATTGATAAACAATTTGTGTTCTGATTTGAAAATGGTTGAGAAAATATAAGCACTTTGAAGCAAAACAGTTATTTATTTAACAATAGATATGTGTTTGCACACAATTTAATTTATTTCGATTTCTGATGGTTTATTCGATGTTTTCTGATAGTTTTAGGATTAAGTCGTGACCCACCTGTAACCCTTCCGCGACCCACTAGGAGGTCGCGACCCGTGGTTTGGCAACCACTGCTATAGTGCATATAGTAGATTTTTGATCAGTGCTAAGAGTAACTAAACTTCAAAATAATTATTTAATTTATTCAACCCATAACATTATTTTATTATTAAAACAAAATACATTATTTCGCCCACCTAGCTAGAGAATGCTCATCTTCTTACTTCCCATGATAAGATGTCAGTTTGACTTTATAACACCAAACTTACGCTCTCTTTATCTTGCATGGTCTGAATCCATAAATTTTGTCAGCTGGGCTCTAATAAAACAAATCACCCAAACACACAGAAAGCAATTGCCGGAAAGAAAACAGATCTATCAGCATTGGTGAGCTTGTAAAAAATAAAAGTTTGAAGAGCAAACCAGGAGAAGCTTTTGAGGCAAGACATGTGAGTAGTATACAAATGGGGCTCCGAGGACAGGGTCCAGGGGGAGGTGCGAGGTGCCGAGCCACATATCTGAATGTGATGTCACGGCGGCCATCTTGGATGAGAGTAACGGGACACAGCGCAATGGGACCAGTTGTACCGTGACCTTGACCTTGACACTGGCGCCCATTTAGGATCCGCCATCTTGGATACGCCATCTTGGATGACGTCATTTTGATTGCTCGAACATTCCGGCGTTGTTTTTCACCATTTTGAAATATGACGTCACCATTGCAATCATCGTTACGGCCGCCATCTTTAACTATTGTATTTATTATCCGATTTGAATGAAAAAAATTTAAATTTAAAAAAAATTAAATAATAAAATTTTAATAATAATTATTAAAAAACATACATTTACAACATGGAGCTCAGAGTCCTCGGTCTGAACCCGACGAGTGCAAATAAATAAAATTGGCGACCGAACCTTCCCCCGTGGTGGGTGCAGGCTGACTGACCCTCACCACTTTGTTAATAGCATATATATCATCCAGCAGTATGACCCCCCACCACTTTGTTAATAGCATATATATCGTCACCTAGTATGACGTCATATCCACCATCTTGAAATTTGGACACAATCTTAAAAATCTTTATTTATTATCCGATTTTAATGAAAAAAATTACAAAATTCATCAAAAAATTAACTTATTTAAATTATGTTTGATTAGATCGATTTACGTCCTTGGTTCGATTCCCGGCAAGAGTAAACGGTCGAACTTCCTCCATGAAAGCAACCTAGACTGACCTACCACCAACAATAACAAGGTATATATCGTCAACTGGTATGACGTCATGTCCGCCTCCTTGTCATCATCCGCTGGAGACCACCATCATGTTTACGTCAGCTAGAGTGTGCTGATACCATGTTAGTATAATTTTCTGTGTACCATACCATTGTCCTCAACTGTCAGCATTGAACCTTGACCTTGAACTTAGACCTTGAACTTAAACCTTGACCTTGAAGTTTTACCTTGACCTTGAAATTTTACCTTGACCTTGAAAATTGACCTTGGCCTTGAAAATTGATCTTGACCTAGAAATTAAACCTTGACCTTGAACTATGACCTTGACTTTGAACTTTGACCTTGCCCTTGAAATTTGTCCTTGAAATTTGACCTTGACCCTTACCTTGACGACCATCATGGATCCGACTTTTTGCATTCAGAACATGCTACCAGGAGCTACCACATGCTAGTGGTCATTGCCACCATCTTGTTTTCGTCTGCTGGAAGCCATCATCATTGTATCGTCGGCTAAAGTGCGCTGATGCCATGTTAGTTTAATTCTTACCCACTAGAGTGCAGTAATCATTTATTATTACTGTGACACCCGCCATCTTGTCATTTCGACGCCATCTTGGAAATCCGTAATTTTAATGCTAGAGATGTGGTTAAAATTCCAAAATGCATTAAATAAATTGGCAATAAATATACTGATTGATTCAATCGATTCATGTCCTTTGTTTGAACCCTGGATGATGCAAAACATTTAATTTTATATAAAAAAATAATAATTTCAATAAACCATGATATACATTCGTAAAGAGACTTTAAATCCTCTACTACCATCATCCTTTCAGACATCAAGACCGTCATCTTGGAATTCGTAATAATTAACCTAGAAATTCAGGAAAAAGTTCAAAATTCATTTAATAAATTTGCAAACAATAAATTGATTAATTAATTAGATCGAATAAGGTCCTTGGTACGAACCTGGAAGAAGCTAAAAATAATCTTAATTTTTTGGTAAAAATGCCTCAAAAAATGACAGGTTCGAAAATAAAACACAAGTTCTTTTACAAACATTATATTTATTACATAATTTCTATTCTACTACAGGATCACTTGCAAATGCCAGCAATCTTATAATCATTTAGCCCTGCATAGAAGCGAAATGACTAACTATTAGTCCCAATCGGTTTATACTAGACAGAGATCAACCAGAACCGTTACTAACATAGTCCTCCTCTTCTTGACAGAGTTTCTGGGCACTATGAAAAACAGTTTGCTTCTCATCGTCAAAACTGTAAATTGTAACAGCCGATGTCTTGAGAGAATTTCTTCTCTAGATCCTCGGAATTGATACGATTTACCATATAAACAGTTCAGTCACAAGTTATAATTTAATTTCCGTACGTTGTTACTTCATAAGTAAGCTTATTGATTATGTTCTACCTGATATCCTCAAGAAAAATAAAAATGTCTTTAGCTCCAAATGATCAATCGACTCCAAATGCTCCAACAGGTCCAAATGCTCCAAATGGCTCCAACAGCTCCAAATGCTCCAAATGGCTCCAACAGCTCCAAATGCTCCAAATGGCTCCAACAGCTCCAAATGCTCCAAAAGATTCCAACAGTTCCAAATGCTCAAAATGGCTCCAAAAGCTCCAAATGCTCCAAAAGGCTCCAAATGCTAAAACAGCCTCCAAATGCTCCAAAAGGCTCCAAATGCTCCAACAGCCTCCAAATGCTTAACACAGCTCCAAATGCTCCAAATGGCTCAAAATGCTACAACAGCCTCCAAATGCTTCAAAAGGCTCCAAATGCTCCAAATGGCTCCAACAGCTCCAAAATGCTCCAAATGCTTCAAAAGTCTCCAAAGGCTCCAACAGCACCACCTTCAATTGGTTCCAACTGATTCAAAATTAATTTTCTTATCGAACTTGGCATGATTACTAACATGACTTAATTAGTATACATTTTGACTGGCAGTGGTAACGTTTTTTACACCTTTAAGTTATAAGTTTTATTTAGAAATCAGATTTCGATAAATGGTAGATACCATCTGGAAAGAAAATATATTAATTTATCTTCAAGTTTATACACATACATTTAATTTAAGCCATTATTGTATGTAGTCAGCTTCCCTCAGTTCTTTGAGTATGAAAGATATTTCTTTAATGTTCGAATAGTTTCCTGCACAAAGCGATCCATGTAGTAGTCGTAGCCTGTCAACCAATATGTTAGGATCTTCCCATGAGGTATAATCAATCTCTTCTGCTGCGTTCATCATCCTTGCATGTTTATAATAAATTTTATTATCTCTGGTGTCTATCGTTTTAACACCAACCATAAGGTCACTTTCGTCATCGTGCCAGTGATTATCACAAGCTTGATCAGGATAATTTATTTTATTACGACGTTTCCATCGTTTTGGTCTCATGCCACCATCATTGTCTTCGCTCTTGCATGCTTTTGGTGCTTCAGCACAGTACTCAATCATGTCAGCCTTAGATGTGTCAGCACAGTCTTCGTTCATGCCAGCTTCTGATGTGTCACCACAGTCTTCAATCATGTCAGCATCACAAACTTGATCAGGATAATTTATTACGTCGTTTCCATCGTTTCGGTCTCAGACCGCCATCACAGTCTTCGATCTTGCCTGCTTTAGGTGCTTCAGTACAGTACTCAATCATGTCAGCCTCAGATGTGTCACCACAATCTTCAATCATGCCAGCTTCAGATGATTCATCAAAGTCTTCGTCCTTGTAAGCTTCAGGTGGTTCTCCATCTTTCAAATTTTCATGGAGACGACTAGATATTGGAGTTAATATATTTTCATTTCTAATGTGGTTACAACTTCCTCCGTTTGTTTTAAATTTTAAATTATTATCTTGATCTAGATCAGTAATTTTAGCATTAGCTTTTTCGCCTTCGTTCCTCTTCCGCGATGTTGTAGCCCAGTCTTCGTTATCTTTATTCATCTTAATTGTACAGGTCTTGTAATGTCTATCCAAGTAATATCTTCTACCAAAGGATTTCTGTCACTGACTGCAATGAAATGGTTTTTGACAAGGACCCAAATTACACTCGCTTCTCTCATGTCGTTAAGCATTCTTTCTCAAGGTAAACACCTTGCTACAGTATCTACAGTGATGACGTTTTGAAACAGCAACAAATCCCGAATCAGGATTCATATTAGTTACTGAGACTAATGCCAGTTGCAAACTAAGAGTTTTAAATTAGATATATTACTTAAATAGAATTTTTTAATTATTTCATCAGCGAGAATTAATTTATCTCATTCAAAGGTACCTACTTGTTGCAAGTAGTTCTGCTTTTCAACAACAGATGTCGCCACATGTTACTTGCAGGTAAATAATATTTAGTTCTTTTATGCGGGATGCGGGATGCTCACTAACGATCGCAATAGAACGATGGCTTCGCTAGACTCCAAGGAGAAGGAAGTTCGTCCATCCTGTTAGTGCTTCTTAGATTTCTCAGAGATAATTTGACTGAGTAATAATATATTTTTTTTTTAAATTTACACCTGATAAAAATATTACAAGTGATGATTAAGTAGCAGAAATTCACTAATTATATGCAACCTTGAATAAAAAAAGACATGCTTCATTAAGTAAAAAAATCCTTCATGCAGAGATAAATTCCTCATCAGTAACAAGAAGCACTCGGAGAAAACCATCAGATGTCTAGTCAGGAATAATCAGAAGCACCCAGAGAAAACCATCAAAATATTGTCAATAATAATCAGGAGCACACGGAGAAATCCACCATAATACTGTCAAGAATAAACGGGAGCACACGGAGAAAACTGCCATAATATTGACAAGAATAATCGGAAGCATACGGAGAAAAACGCCACAAGTTTTCTTAGATATCATAAAATTACAAAAAAAATAAAAATTAATAAAAAATTTTAAATAAAAAACTAAAAATAAAAAATAATCGGCTAGCTTGTACTGGAACTCTAACTTTTCACTACAATGAGATGTTCACAATTGGAGACTTTTGTAGCATTTGGAGCATTTTGGAGCTGTTGGGGCCATTTGGAGCATTTGGTGCCTTTTGAAGCATTTGGAACCGTTTGGAGCTGCTGGAGCCATTTGGAGCATTTGGAGCTGTGTTAAGCATTTGGAGGCTGTTGGAGCATTTGGAGCTGTTGAAGCCATTTGGAGCATTTGAGCTGTTAGAGCCTTTTGGAGAATTTGGAGCTGTTGGAGCCATTTGGAGCATTTGGAGCTGTTGGAGCCATTTGGAGCATTTGGAGATGTTGGAGCCATTTGGAGCATTTGGACCTGTTGGAGCATTTGGAGTCGTTTGATCATTTGGAGCTAAAGACATTTTTATTTTTCTTGAGGATATCCGGTAGAACATAATCAATCAGCTTACTTATGAAGTAACAACGTACGGAAATTAAATTATAACTCGTGACTGAACTATTTATATGGTAAATCGTATTCATTTCGAGGACCTAGAGAATAAATTCTCTCAAGACATCGGCTGTTACAATTTACAGTTTTGACGATGAGAAGCAAACTGTTTTTCATAGTGCCCAGAAACTCTGTCAAGAAGAGGAGGACTATGTTAGTAACGGTTCTGGTTGATCTCTGTCTAGTATAAACCGATTGGGACTAATAGTTAGTCATTTCGCTTCTATGCAGGGCTAAATGATTATAAGATTGCTGGCATTTGCAAGTGATCCTGTAGTAGAATAGAAATTATGTAATAAATATAATGTTTGTAAAAGAACTTGTGTTTTATTTTCGAACCTGTCATTTTTTGAGGCATTTTTACCAAAAAATTAAGATTATTATTAGTTTCTTCCAGGTTTGTACCAAGGACCTTAGTCGATCTAATTAATTAATCAGTATATTGTTGGCAAATTTATTAAATGAATTTTGAACTTTTTCCTGAATTTCTAGGTTAATTATTAGGAATTTCCAAGATGACGGTCTTGATGTCTGAAAGGATGATGGTAGTAGAGGATTTAAAGTCTCTTTACGAATGTATATCATGGTTTATTGAAATTATTATTTTTATATATAAAATTAAATGTTTTGCATCATCCAGGGATCGAACCAAGGACATGAATCGATCGAATCAATCAGTATATTTATTGCCAATTTATTTAATGAATTTTGGCATTTTACCCGCATCTCTAGCATTAAAATTACGGATTTCCAAGATGGCATCGAAATGACAAGATGGCGAGAGTCACAGTAATAATAAATGATTACTGCACTCTAGTGGGTAAGAATTAATTTAACATGGCGTCAGCGCACTTTAGCCGACGATACAATTATGATGGCTTCCAGAAGAAGAAAACAAGATGGTGGCAATGACCACTAGCATTAGGTAGCTCCTGGTAGCATGTACTGAATGCAAAAAGTCGGATCCATGATGGTCGTCAAGGTAAGGGTCAAGGTCAAATTTCAAGGGCAAGGTCAAAGTTCAAAGTCAAGGTCATAGTTCAAGGTCAAGGTTTATTTTCTAGGACAAGATCAATTTTCAAGGCCAAGGCAATTTTCAAGGTCAAGGTAAAATTTCAAGGTCAAGGTCAAAGTTCAAGGTCAAAGTTCAAGGTCAAGGTTCAATGCCGACAGTTGAGGACAATGGTATGGTGAACAGAAAATTATACTAACATGGTATCAGCACACTCTAGCTGACGTAAACATGATGGTGGTCTCCAGCGGATGATGACAAGGTGGCGGACATGACGTCATACCAGTTGACGATATATACCTTGTTATTGTTGGTGGTAGGTCAGTCTAGGTTGCTTTCATGGAGGAAGTTCGACCGTTTACTCTTGCCGGGAATCGAACCAATGACGTAAATCGATCTAATCAAACATAATTTAAATAAGTTAATTTTTTGATGAATTTTGGAATTTTTTTCATTAAAATCAGATAATAAATAAAGATTTTCAAGATTGTGTCCAAATTTTAAGATGGCGGACATGATGTCATACTAGGTGACGATATATATGCTATTAACAAAGTGGTGGGGGGTCATACTGCTGGATGATATATATGCTATTAACAAAGTGGTGAGGGTCAGTCAGCCTGCACCCACCACGGGGGAAGGTTCGGTCGCCATTTTTATTATTTGCACTCGTCGGGTTCGGACCGAGGACTCTGAGCTCCATGTTGTAAATGTATGTTTTTTAATAATTATTATTAAAATTTAATTATTTAATTTTTTTTAAATTTAAATTTTTTTCATTAAAATCGGATAATAAATACAAAAGTTAAAGATGGCGGCCGTAACGATGATTGCAATGGTGACGTCATATTTCAAAATGGTGGGAAAGATAATGCTGGAATGTTCCAGAAAAAAAATGACATCATCCAAGATGGCGGATCCAAAATGGCCGCCAGGGTCAAGGTCAATGTCACGGTAGAACTGGTCCCGTTACGCTGTGTCCCGTTACGCTCATCCAAGATTGCCGCCGTGACATCACATTCAGATATGTGGCTCGGCTCCTCGCACCTCCCCCTGGACCCTGTCCCCGGAGCCCCATTTGTATACTACTCATGTGTTAGTAAGTAATAAGCCCAAAACATTGGGGTTTCCATATGATTGTGACACTCCTTTGGAGTGTCACATTGGTTGGTGTGTCGGTATTTTCCATGCAATGTGTACTTGTCGCGAGACTTGTCTTTTAGTGTCCCAGTGGGAGGTCTCTGCGGGTCGAGCACTCGCAGCGCGCCTACTCTGACTTTGTGTGTGGAGTAGGAATATTGGTTGTTTGAGGTTGGTATTGTCAGGAAATTTTGTTTTGTCAGGTATGCACCTGGTGCGGTGTTTTTAGTCGCGTTGAACGAGAGACATGATTGAGAGACGAAAGAAGGAGGTTATTTTGGTCTGGGCGGTATAGGTGATGGACAGCATAAAATTGTATTTTGTGAAATTTTAATGCAATATTACTCATCATAGCGACGACCAAGATTTTACCTTTTTTGAAGATTTGGTATTTTATGGGTGTAATATACGAGAGAAACTTTATGTTTCACGAGTAATATGGAGGAAGCTATATTACTTTTTCTTTGACGAAGCCAGTAATTCTGAGGTGGAATTACTGTAAGTTTTCGTGCGACGGGCGGCCTATACTACTGTGTTCCTGGGTTTCGTATTTCTCTGAAATATGAGCGGCCATGTTGAAGGTGCATGTTTTGGTTTCATGCTGTTGTGTTGGAGGTCGGAATAGAGCTAACAAAGAATTTACAGGTTGTGGTTGCTGCCATTTTCCTTAAAACCTGTTTTCCTGTGCGAGTAAGGTAGTCATTGCATTCAGTGACTTAAGTCCCATACTCAACGAGCCGTTTAATGCATTGCAGAGAGCCTCGAAGCTTTTATTCGTTAAATTGTGTTGCTGGAATTTAACTGTTGGAAATGCTGTGATGTTTTATTATTGGTGCACTGCCGAAACGACACTAATTGCTATTAAATAACTGTACTTAACCGAAATGTTTAAACTGTGTGCATCTTGGTGATATTATAGAAGAAATGTGGAGAAATTAGCATTTTTGGGGTAGCATAGTTTGGCTTGTTAGGCAAATGAACGTGCACAATTTATGATGATATGATTTATGATTGATGGTATATTAGAAAAGTGACGTTTATAAATCAAGACTGTTATTGTAATACATATTGGGGCTCAGCCAGTTATATAATAGTCATTACCTTGTTTTGCTTATGCCCCAACTAAGTTTATATTGAGAGTTAGGTCATAAAAAGTAATCCCTACTAGTACTCTAATGATATAAGCAGCAATAATGGTTTGATGTATCTTATATATATATATATATCATTAAGTATTGTGAAAAAATATGCTTCTCATACCAAATGGAAGTGAACAGTGAAATAAATAATATGGGCACTTTGGGATATATATATAAGGAATATATAATGGTGCTAGATAATTTTTTGTATTATATATATATATATATGTTTATATTTGTATTCTCCACTATGAACCTTTGTTATTTATTATAAAAAGTGATAACTCTGGTATTGGGTGTTGAGAGTTATGCTGGCATAATTATTATATTGGAGGGTGTGTATTCTAGCAGTGACTTAGGTTATAAGGTGATGTTGACAAACCTCTGTGATTTGATGGCAGTGGTTTGGTCTGTGATACCACTCTCTACCCCTTACACTTAGTTTATGTTGTACCAATTGTGGATGATGAATAAAGAAAATATGGTAGTTTAGGTGATTCTATTTGGAGAGCTCTAAATTTTAACTGTTGCTGTTCTTTCTTGATAATTATTTTGCATATGAGCTGTAATCGAATAAAATTTGTAGACACATATCATTTGTTGAACAATGTTTGGGTTCTTTACACAGCATATTATATTTGTCAAAAAAAAACCTAGTTTTTTTTTACATCTCAAGTTACCTTGCCCCTATATTCTTCTTGATAAGCGATAAATGGAGGGTAGGGTACTCACAGGCTGCGCCACTCTGCTCAACAGAGTAAGTGTGTTAGTTGTTAGTGCTGGTTTTGTTGTCTTATTGCTGTGGCAAGTCTTTACCGCACAACATGCACACTGTGTGGAACAGCAGCTCAGTAAAGCTGAACTATAGATTAACCGGTCTGCAGCATGTTAAGTGTCTAAGGAGGCAGACGATGTTGAGGCCCTGGGCAAGAAGATGATTAAATTCTTGAAAGGAAATAAGGGAGGAACTGATGATAGTAAAGGTGAGGGGAACTGCAGCACAATGAAAATACAGTGCAGATGAAAATACAGTTAGTATTGCCCTCTTTACAGACAGTTCCTCAATTGAACAGTTATGACCCCAGGGTGGTTTTAAATTTCATTATAGCTGTAGATAATATCAAGCGTAGCTTCTTACTTACGACAGATGTTGGATTGATCCAAGCACTATTGCCAAAGTGCTCGGGGGTGGTTCTGGAATTCCTGTTTGAAGGTCTTGAAAAGGATGTGAGTTGGGAAAACATAAAATCCACGTTTTGGAAGGTGATCTGTCCTGTTAGGAAAAGTGATTTTCTGGTGAGGAGTTGCACTCGGCATTTCCAATGGAAGGGGGAATGCATGGTTAAGTTCATTCATGACCTCAGGGAGATTGCTGCTGCTCTAGGGGAGGTGCTGTGTATTGAAGTCTTAATTTTCTTGGTGTCAGATAACATTGATCCTGAAATACAGCAACTGCGTTCATTTCTCCAAAGTCCTAGAAATTTTAAGGAGCTAAGCATGTGGCCCATTAAGGTTTTAATCAAGTACACCTGTCGTATATATGAATCCCAGAAGAAGGTGGAGAATAAGGAGGGTGAACAGCGGAAATTTGAAGTTACTTTCCCAAAATCCAATCCTCAACACCAGAAAAGCAGCGCTGTGTGTTTCATATGTCACAAAACAGGGCACAAGGCTAGGAGATGCAGGAAGAGGGTGCCTGATATGCGGAAATGTTTCAACTGTTTGCAAACCAGGCACATTGCCAAAAATGTTCAATCTAGTTCTTCCAAAGCTACCACATTAAAGAGGGATAGTTACAGCCAGGTGGGACGCAGTCAGATAGCAGTCATCAAGCATAAAGGAGGCGGGAAAAATACATCATTTTTGAGTGGACATACAGGTTGGCGAAAGAACTTTCCAGACCATGGTAGACACAGGGCCTAGCAGCAATTTTGTCAGTCAGTGTTTTGTCAGTCAGTTGGTGAGAGAGAGATCTGAAATTAAGAATAGATTGCGATTTGTCGATGGACTAAATTTACAAGTATCAAATGGTCCTAGTTACCAGGCAAAAGTTAACTTTCTAATGTATTTCAAGATCATGAAGTTTTCATGGACCAGGAAGATTTGGGTCCTCCATAACCTTATTAGTGATGTCGTGCTGGGTCTGGATTTTCTTGAAGAAACGTGGGCCATCCTCAACTGTGCTTGGATTCCAAAGGGCGTTGGTGGTGCCTTTGGCAGAAAAGAAGAGTAAGAGGGACACAATCTGTTTGGGAGTACAGTTAAAGAAGGGCAGTTAACCAAGAAGCAAGAAAAGAAGTTGCAGGGGGTTATTAAGAAATTTATGATGTTTTTATCATCAAACTAAGTAAATGTGTTATGCTTCCGTACAAAACTGTTGTCAGCGATTAAGAACCTGTAAAATGCAGATAATACCAGTGTTCGCCTCCTAAGTTAAGGCCTTCAAGTGTATCATAAAGGATTTGGAAGAGCAGGGAATAATAAGACATACCTGTCTGCCTATGCATTTCCGGCCTTCTTGGTGAAAGAGCAGGAAACTTGCAACTATCGTTAAGTCCCTGATTACCGCTTGTTGAATAAGAAGATTAAGGTAGACCCCTTTCCGTCCCAAAATATAGAAGTGATTTTTCAATATATTAGCAAAGGGAGATTCTTCACAGTCTTTGACTTGATCTCTGCCTTTCATCAATGAGAGTAGGAAGTACACCGGATTTGTCACCCCAGGGGGCATTTAGAATGGGAAAGGGTACCATTTGTGGTAAATTTTAGTGGGGCAGTGTTTGTCCAGAATTCTCCATTCCCTTCTTGAAGAGTTCCTGTTTGAGTTTTTGGTATCGTTCCTGGATAATATATTGGGGGCGCATCGTTTTGTCTAAAATCGTTTTGCTTAATCGTGTTTCTCCACCTTCGTTTTGCCTAAAATTCGTTTTGCCTAAAGTCTATTTGCCTAAAGTCTATTTTTCCTAAAGTTGTTTGGCCTAATGTAATTTTGCCTAAAATCTTTTTGCCTAAAGTCGTTTTTCCTAAAAGTCATTTTGCCTAAAGTATTTTGCCTAAAATCGTTGTGCCTAAAGTCGTTTTGCCTAAAATTATAATATCATGCTTAAATTCCCCTAAAGTCGTTTTCCCTAAAATCGTACTGCGTAAAAATCGTTTTGCCTAAAGTCGTTTTGCCTAATGTCATTTCGCCTAAAGTAGTTTTGCCTAAAGTTCCAGCACTTCGCTTTCTTTAACAGACAGTTAACTTGCCGAGCAGTCGTTTTGCCTAAAATCGTTTGGCCTAAAGTAATTTTGCCTAAAAGTATTTTAGTATATTCTTGCTCCATATAGTGTGTGTAAATACATTCCAGCCACTTGTAACTCTATTCGTTGATTCTGGAACTACTACCGAAACATTGTGAGAGGTTCGACATTCTGCCACAAGAGTGGAGGGTGTTCAGTATCGCCTGCATCTTTCAAGGAGGAAGGGTAGTTCGTTTTCGAGACAACAGGTAGTGTGTCGCTCATCAAGTATCGCCTGCATCTTTCAAGGAAGATGGGTAGTTCGTTTCCGAGACAAATAGATAGTGTGTCGCTCACCATTACTATATATCGTTTTTTAAGGTGGCTCCCTTCTTAAATATTTGAGCGCAGTTGTCCCAACTACGCAATGCATTCAATGCTGCGGAACGCACAACGCCTATACTAATTACTCGCAAACAAAATATGTAACAGTGGGGTATTATTACGCGATAAAAGACAAATGATAAATCTAATAATTTCATGTTGTACATTTTGACTGCGAATTAAGTAAACTTAGTAACCAGGCTCTGAATATGCGCTTTTTCGCCATTTTCACAATTTTTTTTCTATGTAAATATATTATACGGAAAATGTAAAACATGACAATTTTCACCTTTCGAGAAAAAATATCATATTACTAAAACATTTTTTTACGGAGACACGCGTATACGCTTAACTAGGGAAGGCCCTTACGTATAAAGTATTACTGTTTTTGAAGGAATAGTATACACTCTTGCGCTATTATTTATAACTTAGGGTAGATAATACGACAGTTTAATTATACTAAAACTGTTAATATTTTTGGAGTCCTAGAAGTATATTTCGTGGTTTAATGTTTCCAGAGAAAAAATGTAAATTGAATTTCCTGTATGACTTATTTATATGTAATTTCTATAGCTGAGTAATATGAAATAAATACTTTGAAATCAAAGGAAAGAAAGCGATAGGGTTAGTGAACGAAACGGAAACTTGTTAATTAAAACATGTTGTTCGGCAACTTAACATTTCATGGAATTATTATTATTATAATTTTATATCCACGAGGAGTTGTTTGTGGTAATGTTGTTGCCTTTGTATGGCTGTGACGCCTTTACGTTGAACTTCCCCTTCTCAAGATACTGCAAGCCTATAACATTTTTTTAAGTAAATTTTATGAACATAATCTGAAGACGAGTTTATAAATAACACAAACGTTTATAATAAAGTTTACTTCTGTTATGTATGTTTGCTATAATCAATAAATTTTTATTTCGTTAGCAACTTGACTTCACCTAAGCCACTGACAAAACCTGATATATTTTTCAGAAACGGAAGAGCCCTTATTAGCCTACTTTACTCTAAGAAATGTAGTATAAACTAATATATCGTCTTTAGTCACGCCGGATATCTGTATGTATATTTTTATTAAAAATATTTCTAAAATTATGATAATCGCTAGAAAATACGCCTACGTTTAACCAAATGCTATGCAGATCAATACCGGGCACTATGTTTTTTTTACGTTAGGAAAGTGAGTGGAACCACCGCTACTAGCACTACCTCTTGATTGTTGGATGCAATATAATTCGAAATAATGCTTTGTTATAGCACTTTAGAGATTTTTAATCACGTTTTTCAGGTACTTTTGATAATTTAAAGTCCAAATAAGGCTAGAATAATGGTAATTAATAATCTTTCTTTTGTGTTATAAGTAAATTCACAGTAATTTTAGTACACATATTCTGAATTCAACCCTTGACTTTTCAATGTAAACTAATACGACGAAACACCTAACTTCATCCACATCCCGCTAGGATCACTGGTCAAAGTAGTTTCCGCTACTCTTGCCGAATTTCCGGTATTGATCTGTATTGTCTTTGGTTTACCTCATTCAGCAATGAAACGTATGATTTTATGATATGTAGTTTTTCATGATTTATGACGTCATTTTACATAATTTTGTTATTTTTAATTTAGTCGGAAAAATATTTACGTCTGTAATTTGTTTACTCTATGTGATTTAAGTATGCCTGGGTTCCAGGTACTAAGCAATTTAAAGTAACGATGATATTGTATTTTACAGTATTTTTTTATTAAATAATTTGTGCTATGCAATCCCTGTTTTCACACCTCTACAGTGATAGCGTAGTACGCCACCTTGGTTGTAATATGGAGCGAAATAAATAGGCCGAGTAGCGCGACGCCTGAAGCATTTTATTGTGAAACTGAAGTAATTTGAGTACCTACTAGGAATGCTTATCGTCCCAGAACGGTTTTCAGAGATGTGAAGCTACATTGTGTAGTAAAAGAAAGTAGTTTTTAAGTGGTAATCTATATATTTATATTATGAGAATAGATGTGGTTAACCACTTTAAATTATTGTAGTTAGCTTTTCTTAAGCCAGCCTGCCTGAAGAGAATCTACGGTGATTTTTTTAAGAGAATTTAATTTCGGTTTATATCGGATTCATAATTGAGAATATTTTCAATTTAATGAGAGGAGGTTTCTTTTGTTTTGCTATGATATTGACGATCCTACCAAGTCACAAAAGCTCTGTTAGTCTTTGCTTTAACCTAGCTCCGGAGCAATATTATAGTCGACTTTATTTTGATTTAAAAACCTGAGATGTTTATATTACTTCTATAATTACGTCACAGAGATGTTTAATTCTGTTAATTGCTATAATACCTGTAAACCTGGTGACGCGATCAAAACTGTGCTATGTTAAAATTTGCAAAGATGGAACATTTTAATTCAAATATTATAAAAAAACTGAATTGGCTGGCCTAAAATTCGTAGTATAATGGACTTGTGTAACATTTGTTGGTTTGTGAAATATATCTTGCCATTATAGCATAATTGTGTAAGCATTCAGTCATCTGCTTAAGAACTTGCATCTATCAGGTTCTCAGTTTCCAGTCCAGTTTTCTCACATTCTCAGTTCAGTTCCCAATTCTCACAGGTACAATTATTTCACACTATTTCACACTATAATATCGACACTTGGAAGAATTCAAGTGGCTTCAAAACTCTGTATCTGAAGTTCCAGGAAGTAACATATCCTTGTTAGCAATTCATGCGCATCAACTGGAAACCAACAAATCTGTAAATTTTCTGTAGGATTGCTTCCACTATTTCATGACAACTCAAAAACAGTAGCAATGATTATTCATGACATGGGCATTGTTCGACAGATTACTAATTTTCTACATCCAGGTCAGGGTGTTGTAATTGCTATGGATCAACCATTATTTGCTCTTGCTAAGACTAATTAGTGGACATGGCCCAACAAATATGGAGACGATATATTTTTCATTATGTTTGGTTCACTTCATATCGAACAAGACATTCTAAAAGTTTTTGGAAAGTAGATGGGAGTGGGTGGACTCAAATGTTGACTAGTGCTGGAGTAGCGAAACATGGAACTGCACAATCGTTCACAAAGGTGTTGAACATTGCTAAAACAAGATTGGCACATCAGAAAAGTGCTGCTGAATTATATCAACTTATGAATTATGCATACAAGAAACAAAATAATTTAAGCAGTGAAAACAAATGTGAGAGAAAACGATTAGCGCATGGAAAAGTGAAAAAGAACCTCCACGCCTTTGTTCAAGTTTTGAAATACTGTGCTAAAGAGAGAACTTTTAATGTTAATATTTGTGAAATCGCACTGTTCAGCAAACTTCACAGCTTATGTTGACTCTTTGAAAGGGTTAACACCATGGTTTTTTGCAATGGATCATTATAATTATGCTATATTATAATTAAATTTTCGTGAGCGACAGCAACCATTGGTTAGAGAGACACTGCTGGTATGTGCGTATAGAATTGAAATATACAGTAAGCTCAAACTGTTTCAGAAGAAAAACACGGGATACATAAATAAGTTGACTAAACCACAAACATACTATATACCTTAACACACATAATTCACTTATCTCAGTCTCGTTACAATATTAATTATGGCATGCAGTATGATCGTAGTAACAAGCTTATTATGTTTCATTTCACATTAGATTTATTAATACTAAGAGAATAAATGTAATTAGTAAAACGATCGGCTTTTAGATTGTAAGATACTTCGGGGTTATTTTACAATACGATAAATCCCATGTGGTATCGCAAAGTAAAATAATAAGGCCAGCCGGCCTGATATATATATGTATATATGTATGTATGTATGTATATATATGCCGTTCGGGTTTATAACAGTGATATTCTCTAAAACAAGAACAATATAGTCCGAGGTTTCAGTGCGTGTATACAGCTATTCACATAAACGTTTTAGTGCAATAAGTACTCAATTATGAAAATTAATGAATTTATGATTATAACAGGGTTTAAAATTAACTTCAATTAATTTCTACTCACTTAAGTAATTCATGTCCAGGGAAACTTTATACTATAAAATTTTACTATTAATAAAAATGGTGTTTGTTTGGCTTTAGTGTCGTGCTATTTTGTACGATGCTGTCTGCAATTGCCATGGATTGCCGAATCTCTGTTGCGATAACAGTTTTTACTAGCACATTCTATTAAATAAATATGCATCATGTGCTACAGCAAAATCATGGATACATATAAAAATTAAAATAAAATGTATACCTTCAAACAAAGCTCGCATGTCTTAAAATAAAATTAGTTCTGTGAATCTAATATATTAAACTGAACTAGTATTATAAACAATTATTACTTATTAACATTATAATTTAACCAATTTACATTTTACGCATATTCATAAAATTGCTTTCCTTTGTACTTATACGCAGCCTTGTGACCGGAAATTAAACCAGCATACTCATTGTAGCGCCACCTGTTTTGGTTAAACTGAACTAAATGATCCAAAACGTGTGCTAAACAAGTTGTTACGAGATATACTAATAGTCACGCCATCTATACGCCAAATGAGAACGAAGTATTATTCTGAATATTTTAGAGATTAAATTTATATATCCAAATTTCGTTAGGCCTAAAGTCGTTTTGCCTAAACTCGCAGAGCACCACTCCACATTCTCAGGCAGTGATCAAACCTTACAGTCATTTTGCCTAAATTCGTTCTGCCAAAATTCGTTTTGCCTAAAATTCTAGGCATCTGTTTAGCTTGCCCTACAGTCATTTTGCCTAAAGTCATTTCGCCTAAAAGTAGTTTTGCCTAAAGTCGTTGTGCCTAAAGTCGTTTTGCCTAAAATTATAATCGCCTGCTTAAGTTCCGTTATAGTCGTTTTGCCTAAAATCGTAATGTCTAAAATTCGTTTTGCCTAAAGTCGTTTTGCCTAAAGTCATTTGGCCTACAGTTAGTTTGCCTAAAGTCGTTTTGCCTAAAAGTCATTTTGCCTAAGTCATATCGCCTAAAGTCATTTTGTCTAAAGAACATTTTAGGCTAAATGACTTTAGGCAAAACGACGTGTACTCGATATATTGGTGTTCTCCGAAACATTTGAAGAACATTTAGAACATGTGCGGAAGGTTCTGGCTAAGCTGCATCTTGCCGGGCTTATAATGAACCCAGACGTAGTTGTGTGGGCAAGCGAATAAATCAGGTTTTTGGGATTCTGCATATTAAACGGGAAACTGGTGATGGATCCTGAGAATATCGCCCCAATTGTTAACTTTCCTGCACCCAAGAACATCAACGGGGTTATTCGGTAAATTGGGATGCTGGAGTATTTTTCTAAGTTTATCCCCAATTATGCTGAGCGATGTGCGCGCTGAACAGGCTGAAGAAAAAGAGGTAGAACTCGTATGGGAAAATGTACAACAAAACACATTCTAAGACCTTAAGTATGCTATCTCGCACCCTCCTGTGCTTCATTTGCCTGATTTTGAGAAGATCTTCACGCTGCAAGTTGATGCCAGTAGCTTGGCTATAGGAGCGGTGCTTCTGCAGGGAGAGGAAGGTAACATGAAGCCGGTGGTCTATGCTAGTCGAGCCCTTACCCACTGCGAACCAACATATAGCACTTATGATAAGGAGGCATTAGCCTGCATTTTTGGGATGGATCGTTTTTCTAATTACCTGGAACATGCCGAGTTCAATTTGCTCACAGATAATCAGGCCCTTACCTGGCTGTACTCTCACCTGTGACAGCTAGAGAAAGTTGGACGATAGATTATGCGGCTTTCCCAGTTTAGATTCAAAATCTCGCATGTCAAAGGAAGCGACAATGGGGTGGCCGATGCCTTCTCGAGGATGTATGATCCGGGAGAGTTCTAAGTAGAGAGGGTAGAGGAACAAGTCGTGGAGAAGAATGCATGGCGATATACACTATCCCAATATCCATCATCAACATCGAGAGGTGGCAGCAAGAAGACGACCAGGGCCAGGCTCTTCGGAACAAAATTCTTGCAGGAGGATGCAAAGACTTCGTGCTTTATAACTTAAGGGGATTATCTATAACATGAACCGAAGAGGCAAGAACAGTGTCTAGGTGCCGAAGGCTGTGAGGGAAATGTTGCTTCGTTATTTTCACGACTCCACTGTAGGTGCGCACACGGGGATAGCCAAGACTGAGAGTAAAATCAGAAAAAAATTATTCTGGGAAAACATGCTGGTAAATGTGAAAGAGTATGTTAGTAAGTGTAAGGAGTGCCAGCTAGCCAAACAGCCGAGGAACACCAAGGTGGGTCTATAAGTACTCCGTGCAAAGACCCCAAAGTATTTGGGAGAGGTTATTTATTGACATCTTCAGGCCATTACCTCGTTCCAGTCGGCGTCAGAATTGCATCTTGATTTTAGTTGATGCGCTCTCTTGCTATGTGATTTTACTTCCACTCAGAGACATGAAGGAAACCTCTGTTAGTTCAAAGCTAGATAATGATGTTTGGAAAACCTTTGGTAGCCGCAAATTATTGATTTCAGATAATGCCACTTATTTCATTTCCATCACGATGAAGAATATGTGCTTCCAGTTGGGCATTAAACAGGTGCGCACCAGCCCATACTACTCCTGTCCAAACTTGGTGGAGCGTGTTGACAAGTCTGTGAAGGTGTCCTTGACTATATTTCACCAGAACAACCAAAGGGGATGGGATTCTGAGCTTCCTTCATTTAATGGGGCGCTGAACTCTATAGCACATGGGGTGACAGGTAGGTCACCGAGCATGGTAATGTTTGGACGAGAATTGCCTCATCCCTTGTTGAGTGTGTGGGGTATCCCACCAGGTTGTTTCGAGAGAGCCGGTAAGGAGTTGGAAGAGGTATGGGTCGAGACTGGGAAAGCTTTGGAGAAAGTGCATACATTGATGACTAATGATACAATAAGGACAGGATATAATTAGATATCAAAAAGGGTGATATGGTGGTGTGCCGTAAAATTACTCTAAGTAAGTAGGTAGATTTCGTCTCCAGCAAGTTAATTCCATCGTTTGAGGGCCCATTTCGTGTCTTGTCTACTTTGACACCCGTCACTGTAAATATTGGAGATCCTGAGAAAGGTCTTGTGGTGAAGAAGGCCCACATAACAGCGCTGAAGAAGTTTTATCATCTTAATTATTTTCTGTTCGGCCAGTCCGGGGGGTTTACATGCGTTCTAGTGTCCATTGGGTCTCTTTAGTGGGTCTGTGAATGTTTGATGTTTCTTCTTGGGGTTTTTCCTTTGTTGGGTGGTATATATTTTGGAGGGATTTTTAGTTTGGATCTCTTCTTGTTTCTCAGTATTGGTGTTTTTGTGAGTATGTTTCCTCTTGGAGGCTACCGATTAGGTTGAGTGTTTTGGCTGTGACACATCTTTAGAGTGCCACATTTTTTGTTTGTTGATTGTCACTTTTTTCCATTCCCTCGTGGATAAGTTAACCTGCATGCATTCTAGCGGTGCAATGACGTACTTGCCGCGAGACTTGAAATGAAAAAAAATACAAACTAAGTATCAAATTCGTCGGCATTTATTAATAACATTTTTAATAGTACCTTAAACCTTTTTCCCAAAAATAATGTTCTACAACCACTTATTAGTGCTAGGGATGAAAAATAGTGTTCGAAGATCAAAAATAATTACATAACTATCTAAGTAGGCATAATATGAAATGCATTAAGTTAAAAACATTCAAAATATTTTCGCAGCATGGAATATGAGAAAATGTTTAATAAAATTTGTTTAAATATTAGCGAACATACAGGATGTGTTATTTACTTCAAGTTCTTGAAATGTTCCAGGAGGTTATAGAAGTTTCCAAAACATTTTCAGAAGAAATACGTACCTCGAAATCTACCTACGCCTGTACGCTGTTCCGAAAACAATTTTTCTTGTATGTAGAGGCTTATTCGCGTTTTCTGTCTTAATTAACCTATCATAACCTAACAGAGATTGTCCTTTGAAATACAGGAGTATCGTTGAAAACAAGAAAACTTTTACATTAATGTGGAATGCAAAGAATGTAAGATGTCAAAATAATTAATTTGTTTCATTTTATTTAAGTCTGTTGCCAGATAATGTTTGAGATATATTTTAGTTAGGTAGATTTCAAAGAAATACTACCCACTGTAGCCGTTACCATGGTTCGACTTCCGGAAAAATATTTATGTAGTTTTTCTTTTCATGGTCCACAGACCCAAAAACCATCGTCAAATCAAAATTTATACATATGTATATATCACAAGCTTGTGGACACGATAACTGCTGTAATTTTTCACAAATACCTTACAAACTGATACCTAAAATCTAATAGTGAAAAATCTCAGTCAAGTTCGTTAATTTCCGACCGAATGGGTAGAAATGTAGAAGGTTTATGTAAAACAGAAAAATCACTGTAACTTATGGAAAATTTCACGTCAGTATAAAACAAAAGTTTTAAAATTTCAAAAAATTCATAAAATTCATACTCTGTATACTATTAAATCCATTTCTTTGTATTATAAATCATAAAAATATTATCTACAACTTTCGTGTAAAAATCTTTTTTAGATGACCAAGCATTACTCCAAAGGATATATAAAACTTGATTTGGATGACAAAAAAAATGTTCTAACTCCCTTTGTACGGACATAATCGAAACCGTTCTAATTGTTTGTAATCTTATAACTTTTATCCCAAACTTTTGTCTATAATAAGTTTTGATAAAACAAACCATTATTTCATGGGTTTATAATAAAAATATAAATAAAACTTTCCAACCATGTACCCTATCTAAACCATTATCATTTTTGTTTAATTTTCTAAATATTGACTAAAACTACTGTTAAAATTAATTTTTATCTAACCAATTATTTCTGCAAGGGGTATAAATAACAATGTTTGAAAGTAAAAGATGATCATTACTTTTTTAATATATTTACTATCAAATCCGTTATGATTTACTGAATAAATGGTAAACTTCACCTAATTCAGGCTGAAACCATTTTTGATGAAACAAATTATTACCGTAAAAAAATGGGCTGAAATTAAAAAAAAAAATTGAAATATCTTACTATCAAATTAATTTTATTTTATTTTAAAACATCTTAAATTTATCTTAAAACCTGGTGCCAAGCAAAATTGTATTCACCCACGTTATTAGTGCAACGGTGCTTGAAGGTTAAAAAATTTAATTTGCCTTATTTGGCATATAATATGTAATTCGTTTTAAGTTATTCAATGGTGTCTACATTGAGTTAAAAATAGTCGTAAAATTTTCTCTGCGTGGAAAATGAGCAAATATTGAATCGGTCATTTTGTAATATTGGAGAACATAAATATGTTATTTACATTAAGATCTTGAACATTTTTTAAATTTATAGAATTTTCTAACATATTTTCAGAAGAAATATATTTTTCGAAATCTATCTACACCCGTAGGCTGTGCTGGAATGTATTTTTTTTTTGTGGAGCTGTCATAATTTCGATTCCTATTTAATAATATGACAAAAAAAATGCAAACAGCTAACTATCATACTTCAGGAGAGGGCGATGTTTTGCAACACATAAAAAACAAATGTAACTAAATTCTAGTTCATATTTTACCAACGCACCCAATATAACACCACACGCTTCTTCAGGTAACGGTTAGACATCCTCCGGCTAAATACGTGTCGTAAAACGGCATTCATTTTCCAGCCTGAGGTTAGCTTAACTGACGGTTGGCTATCCTTTGCGCGAGGCAAAAAAAAAAAAAAAACCTCACGAACGAGACGGACGAACCAGAAGTAAAGGCCCAGCAAGGAAATCATGGCACTGTCCAAATAAGATCAACTCGAGCAAACGGACCGACGAGAATCCTTAGAACTTGCCAAATCAATTATTGAAAAAATGCATCGTTCACAAAGACAAGATTGTACGGAAAATTGTCCCGCTAACAGACATCAATAAAAAGCATTGCGGAGATAAACAAAACAATGCCACTCTTTCCTACAGTCTGCCGGACTGGTTATTGTATACTCGGTAGTGAGGTGTTTTTTTTTTTGTGTGTGTTTGCGGATTTAGTGTCTTTCTCTTTAATTAATGATTACATTCCTCACCATAGTGATGTTAAATATTTGTGCGGTCCCAGCCCTTGCACGAATGTCGGCTCTAGAAACATTTATTCGAACCCAGGCAGTCGATATTGCATTCTTACAAGAAAATGTGACACATGTTTTTTGTGGCTTTCAAACTTTCAATATGTATGCAAATGTTGGCAATCGGGGACACGGAACAGTGTCGCGCTGGACTGTAAATTCAAGACCTCCGTTGCCATCCATCAGGCCGGGTGATAGCAGGACGTATCAAAGATGTAGCCTACTGCTTTTGAACATTCATGCGCCCTCCGGAACTCAGGCGAAACGGGAAAAAACAACCTTTTTCGAAGTAGATGTGGTACCTTTCTTTAACGGTGCTTACAACCAGATAGTTTTTGGTGATGATTTCAGTTGCATCCCTCAAACAGATGACCACCAGGGAGGCGTCTATCCAACAAACGCAGCTCTCTCAACTTTGATAACTCGCCTGGAAATTAGCGATATAACTTCCGGGAGGATAAAAAGACAATTTACGTTATTTACGCCTCAAACCCGATCACGGATTGACCGATTTTACATCAAAACACGGCATTTAAATAAAGTCCATCGATACGAGGTACTACCAGTAGCAAGCAGTGACTATTGTGCGGTGATTTGCACATATGAAAAATTTGCCGAGATTACACAGTATGGGCGAGGCACGTGGCGTCTAAACACGGAACTGCTACAAGATACAGAAGTGACAGCTGACTTCACAGAACAATGGCAACGATGGCGAGGACGTAAACCACAGTTTCCTTCGGTCGCTATTTGGTGTGAGAAGTGTGTAAAACCGAACGTCATGAGGCTTTTCAAACGGCATGCATATCGACTGGCAGAGGAACGACGGGGGACTTGCAACTTTTACGAATCCATGCTGCACGAATTACAGCAACACGCAAACAGAGGGGAAAATGTAATGATCAATATACGCGCCACCAATAAAAAAAAACTGTTAAGTTTATACACTCAGAAAATTAAAAACCGTCACATACTATTACCAAAAAGGAGTCTTTTTGACGATGAAAAAATCAGCTTATTTTCCATAATTAAAGAGCAACAGCAAGTACGTCGTAAAGCCATTACCAGAATCCTGAACGACGATGGTATAACACTGCACGACCAGCTCGAGATAGTGAGTGTACTAAGACAATACTTTTCACAGCTGTACAAGAAACAAGAGACTAAATCAGATTTGATTCCGGAAGTGCTGCGGAAGTTTGAAAATAAAGTCAGTGATGATGTTAAGGAAGTAATGGAGGGGACATGTTTGGACGCGGAAATTAATAAAATAATGTCGCCCGGCATTGATGGGATACCCTATGAGTTCTACAAGGTCCTCTGGGAGATTATTGGTCCCTACTTCTGTGATGTTGTACGTGACATTCTTGCACGAGGGGAACTCTGCAAGTCTCACAAAGAAGGCATCATTGTTCTGATTCCGAAAAAGCAACATGCAGTGAAGCCAACAGACTATAGGCCAATAACGCTTCTGTGTACGGACTATAAAATAATAGCCCGGGTATGCGCACAACGTTTAAAGTTACGGCTGAGTGACGTAATTGGTTATGGACAGACGTGTACAGTTCCAGGAAGATCCATTATACAGGAATGCATGCATTGCGTGAAGTGCAACTACTTTCATCCTTAGAACAGAATAAAACTGCCTTGTTAAGCATCGACATAGATAATTCTTTCGACCGGGTTGAACACAATTATTTATTTCAAATAATGACCCACTTTGGATTCTCAGTCACTACAATAACTTGGGTAAAAATGGTATGCAACGGAATATCCTCTCGGCTGATTGTAAATGGATTTCTTACGCACCCTATACGGATTGAGAGCTCTGTCAGACAAGGTTGTAAATTGACAATGGTTTTATTTACAGTTGCCACCAAAGCTTAAGTCGAATGTTAGAAACCAAATTGGAAAGCATTCCTGTAAACCACATTTCGTTCAAATTTAATGCATATGCCGACGATATCGCATGCATCATCAGATCAGAAGATGAAATCAAAACAGTTGCAAATTGACTAGAACTTTGTGGTCATGTATAACATTTGAGAGTAAATGCTATAAAAACGGCAGTGTTGCATCTGGGTGACACAGAAGAAAAATTTGAAGAAGCACGCCCTTTTCGATCCATGGATAAGATTAAAATACTAGGTGTGTATTTTCAGGCAGATATAGCTCGTACTGTGCAACATAACTGGGACTTTGTCACAAATAAATTGTGCACTAGTCAAATAAGCATGAGCTATCGCCGTGCGAACATTATGCACAGGGTATCACTAATAAATACTTTTTTACTATCAAAGATGTGGTATGTGTCACATATTTTTCCCTTTACCAAGAGAATATAGTGCTCGTGTTCTATCGTAGATTAATCATTTTCTGGGGAAAACGTATATATTTGAATTAGCCTGCCCACAACTCTACCTACGTAGAAACCAAGGGGGGCTGGGACTTGTGGATCATGGCGCAAAATGCGAAGTAATTTATCACGCAACAGCTATCGCCTCTGTATTATGACAGACGGACATGTACGCGTATCTCCAGAAAACAGTCTGGGCGAAAGCAGGGTGACTGCCGAGGCACTCGCTACTGTCGTACAAGCCATGACTTATGACTAAACTGCCTTAGTCTAAAATCTGCATCACAGAACCGTAAAATTACGAGAAACAGTGCTAGTCATTGTAAATCGCACACCAAGTATCCACTGGATGCGGACTTAGAGAATAAATTATTGCGGACATAAATATTTCTTTAGATTTACGATCGACCGCGTGCAGTTTCTACAATAATCTAACAGCCACTGCTATGAGGAAATACAGGATTCATCATGTGGTAGTATTGATACATCCTTGCACAGAATAAGTGACTGCACGTATGCGGTGGTGTTATGGCACTGGTGTTGCCTAAGAGTGCGATGACTAATCAACGATGGTCAAGGTGACGTTAGCGACGTGCGTCTAATACACTGCAACTTCTTTGTGTTTTCGTCAGTGAAGAGAAGTGCAGTGGCTTGGTTCATCATGCAAGCTATAAATTTTCTGAAGGACGTCACAGCGCCGGTGACTCTGCGAGACTTCGTGCAGTCCTGCGACAGGAGCGGTGGAACATGGCCTGCCGGGACACGCTCAGAACAGGGTTTGGAACATTCTTATTTTTGTTTTGAAAGGACATAGTTATATCTGAATGTAATACATTATAAACTGAAAAATAAAAGTTTATTTTTATATTTCTGTGGACCTATTCCACTTTTTATATTTTATTTTTTACTTGAGAACTCAGATAAATTGCAATTTATTTTATTTAGTCTTTCCATAAATTTTTGGTGTGAAAGTATTTATTTTTGATTTATTTGTTTATAACTTGTTTAAACAATCATTTATTTTGCACACAGGAAAAGCATGTAGTATGTAGTCAACCATGTAATTGACTATATGTTTACATTTGTTTTTGTATGCATTATTTGTAACTAAATCCAAATAAAATTTTAAAAAAGATGTCGGTGCGGTCAAATGCGTACTTTTTTTTTAACCCAGAAATCCGAACTTTCGTGATTTGAATCACCGCAGTTCCAATGTTTTTTTTTATGAAAATTTTACATTAAGCGTTTCGATGACTACAATAACATATGCAGGTAATGGAACATCGACTTTACATGCCTGAGATAGAGCGATGCAGGCGCTCTCTAGGAACGAACAGCAGGAACAAATATTCCTGTATACAAGATGGCAGCCTCCAGAAAAGAAACAAGATGGCGTCCGTGACGTTATTCAAAACAGCGGCCTCCAGAAGATGAAAACAATACTGCAGATATAACATTATAATTGAAAAAGTTGTCGTGACAAAGGTCAAGGTAAAAGGTCAAAGTCAAAGTCAAATTTTAAAGACAGTAATAAAGGTAAACGTAAGTTCAAGGTCAAATTCAAAAGTCAAATTTAAAGTTTAAAGGTCAAGGTCATGCATGATTTAGCCATGACATCACATCCAAGATGACAGACATCGGTTCCAGCTTGCGAACTTAGCCCTTTGCTCGGAGCCCCCAACATATATACTACTTGCAAGTACGGAAGTATGCAAGTATGCAAGAGTGAAATGTGCAAGTATGCTAGTATACAAAAATTTACACAAGCAAGCCTAACACACGTAGGAAGGCAAGTGGCAGAGACAGGCCCTCGCGCAAGCGCAAGGATAAGAAGGCTCGTCATGCGAGTCGCAGCCCCACAAGCCGCGAAAACCTTCCAGCGGACAGTCCGCGGTCAAAACGTGTACATTCGCTCCGCATTGCCAAACTAGCGCTCGAGCAATGCAAAGACAATCCTCACAATGCCAGGGGCCAGAGCGGGAGTGGAAGAATGTCAACTAGTGGAAAGGTAAATGACCAGAGTTCTAACGATAGCGACTGTTAACATTTGCGCAATTGAAGCTTCATATAAATTCCAGGTTCTACACTGCCTTCTACGTGAACAAGCTATCGACGTGTTATTTCTACAAGAATGCGCCATAGCTCAGCTTCCATATTTTGATCAATACAACGTCTACCCCAACATTGGCACTCATGGTCGAGGCACGATCATTGTCACGAATAAGCACTTAGAGCTTACACACGTCAGAGAGCATGCATCCGGAAGATTAATCGCTGGCACGCTCGTAGCGCTGAACTCTTCAGGTGCGTCCGGACGGAGCATTATCGGTCAGTGCATAAACGTTTATGCTCCATCAGGTACCCGACACGGAGCGGAGCGGCAGGAATATTTTAGAACGGAAATTCTTCCATTAATCCAGAGTGACGGCACGGGAATTATTTAGGCGGGGATTTCAATTGTGATATTAACCCCATTGACCACATTGGTGGCCACTATCCAATAAACACCGCACTGCAAGAACTTGTATCAGCTATAGAGGTGGTAGATATGATAGATGTACTCCACATACCAACACCGCATTACACATTCTGTGCATATTATTCTAACTCCCGCTTTGACAGGTTTTATATGTCACGAACTCAGTGGCACAATTCCAAAACTTATGATGAGGTACCGGTGGCGGTGACTGATCATGCCATGTTAGTATGCAGAGTGGCGGCCCCCGAAGTTTCTTCAATACCAGGACGAAATTATTGGCGACTACAGACGCGATTACTCGGGCAAACGGAATTTGACGATGATTTCCGAAGGCGATGGCGACAATGGTTCCGGTACAAGTATCGATATGCGGACGCGGTGGAGTGGTGGTAAAACTGTTTCAAACCAGGCATCACCAGATTGTTTAAATACCACAGCGCACGATGCCGTCGGGAACTAGACTCTGTTCTCTACTTGTACGAAAGGGCGCTGAGAGAACTCACTCAGTGCGCAATCAGCGTTGGATACGAATGTGAGGGAGAAATCCCGCCACCTGAAGGAAATGTATTGTCCATACACAGAGCTAACATGGAGAGTCAACTCAGCTTCAATAACACCCAGAGTGCCCTCCAAAACGAACGGCTTAGTAATCAATCCCTCATGCAGGACCGGAAGATGTGGACCAACAGAAACATAAGCGCTATAACGAATTGGGATGGTACAGTGATTAGGGATTCAGCCGCAATTCTAGACGCATTTACAGGTACATACAAGGAGCATTATTCCAACCATGCCATTGACATGGATGCAGGAACTCGATTTCTCGACATAAACGACAGCGGCTTAGGTGACGTAGCACGGAATGGACTGGTGGCAGAACCAACAGAGGAAGAGATCACTCACATTGTTCGTCGAGCTCCGAAAACAAAGTCCCCTGGTGTAGATGGTATACAGTATGAATTTTATCAGCATTATTGGCAGATAATTCAGGGTGAATTCTGCGAAATGGCTCGAACAGTTGTCCGAAAGGATGCCTGGGACACACTGAGGCAGAAGGAATTATTGTTCTCATTCCTAAGGTGAAACAGCCGCATGAGATCACCCATTAACGGCCTTTCACTCTTCTTTGTGCTGATTACAAACTAATTGCACGGGTATATGTCAATCGAATTAAAATTGTGCTCTCGGATGTCATTGGACCTGATCAACACTGTGCAGTGCTGGGAACTACCATTGCGCATGCCACCACCGTTCTTCAGGATGTTCAGATGCTGGCAAAGAATACACTGGGTGCTCTAGCTTTACTGCACATTGATCTCGAGAAGGCTTTTGACAGGGTGAATTGGACGTTCTTGGACAGAGTACTTGAGAACCTACGCTTCCCCCCAATGCTTTTGACAACATTACGTATGTTCCGTGGGTATCTAACTTCAAGGTTGTCTATCAACGGCAGATTTGGTGACACATTCCCGATCCTGTCGTCGGTGAGACAAGGGTTCCCACTCTCAATGGCACTTTTAGTGTTATACATCGAGCCCATTATAAGGATTTTCAATGCCACTCTCTCGGGCCTGAGTATTACTGCGCAAAAGTTAACATGCATTGGCTACGCCGACGACGTTACGATCATTGTGCGCAATGAGGAGGAAATAGCATCGGTTCACAATATTCTCTCCGGATATCGCAAAGTTACGCAGGCTCGATGCAACTTCTCGATAACGCACGTCCTTAACTTGAAAGCAGAACCCGATGTGATCACTCCACCGCATCCCTTACAATCCACTGATGAAATTCGAATGCTTGGAATACTCCTTAACAACAACGTAGAGCAGACAATTAAAGAGAATTGGGGTACAGTTGCTCAAAAGGTCCGTGGTAGCCTGCTTGAATCCCGCTTCCGAAATCTCGACATTATTCAGAGAATATACATTATCAACACTGTCGTAACTATGGTACATGGCTCAGGTGTTCCCACTGCCAGCATCTATTGCAGCTCTCATCATGAAGTATGTCGGATGGTTAATTTGGAAAGGTTCCCTTTTTAAGGTCAGCAGAGATCAACTAAAGCTTACTGCTGTCGAAGTAGGTCTAGGACTCATTCAACACGAGCAGAAGGCGAGATCTCTATTCCAGAAGTCCATCTTACAACATGTCTTAAAGGGTGGAAATTCATCGGCTTTGTAGACAGAAGCGTGGGATGGTTTAGGTGGGCTTCCATTGCAATACAGGGCGGCCGCAGAGCATCTAATGAACACCATCTCAGAGCTCCCAGATGGAACGAATGTGTCAACTCGTTTCCTCTATGATTTTCATCGAAGAACAACAACCCACGTACCGAAAATCTAGACCAATATTCTCTCATTGCGTTGGCCGCAAATATGGAAAATTGTCGCGGACCCGGAATTACCCACTCATCTCCGTGCCGCAGCCTTTGATTTCGTAAATGATCTGACTTCCACCAAATATCGCAAGAAACAAATCTCGCTGACCCAGGACGACCAGTGTGAACTCTGTGGCTATCGTGACACTGCTATAGATCGAGTGTATGACTGCTCTTTTTCGCGCACGTTGCAGGAGTGGTGTCAATGAACACTTGCCAGACTTCTAGGTATCACAGAGGGACGTGTGTGCGGACAAGATGTGCTACCTCGACATAATAACGTTTCCGACAGTGAAGAGGAGGGCTGCTGTTTGGCTCATGACGAACTTGATTACTTCCGTGCTCCAGACGCCGGCACCATATCTACTACGGGACTTCATTGCCCAGTTACGACGTGACAGATGGTTGATGGTCAAAAACAACCCCTTACGAAGACGATTTGGACGTCGTTACCTTTTCCTGTTTTGAAAACTGTAATGGCACAACCTGTTGGTTCGTTGGTATGATAGTATGTAACCCTTTCGTGTACCCTTTTGTCTAACTTTGTCTGTTAAGCGAATGTACCAGCACTAAACTTGTCAATAAAAAAAGCGCGCTGTTCAAGCACATGGCCTGACAATCTGCCGGCTCTGGTTCGGTACCCACTGGTGCTATTTTATTTTTGTTTTTCGTTTTATTTATTTCTCACAAGATTAAACTAATAATCGATTAATTTAAATATGTTTAAAAAGTCAAAGTATATAATTGTGTGGGGTTTTGAAAAAAATCACAAAAACCACACTCTACAGTAAAAACAATTCTAAACTACATCATTTAAAACAATTCCTGTTTTAAACATTTTAATTAAATAATTTGCATTACACTTTACTATATTGAATATTTTGATTTTAAATATTTATATTTAAACTAGCTGCAGTACCCGGCTTTGCCCGAGTATACTTAAATTTAGTAATTTTTCGTAATTTTGGGGTTTTGCCTCCCCCCTCCCTCAAAATTGGGTGGGAAGTCGACTTTGGGTAAAAGTTCCACCATGCCCCGGACACTTTAGTTCGTAATGACTTAATTTTAATACAATTTCCTCCAATTTTTTGAAATTTTGTGGCTTTCACGTTTGTGGAGGAGTGGGGGGAGGGGTGTAGGTAAAGGACCTGGAATTTTTCGGAACACTCCATCTCGAAACAAATGATATTTGAAATTCCTAAAATTATCGAAATTTTGGGGCTTTTTCCCAGAGGGTGGCGGGTTCAAGGACCCTGAATGGCTCCAAAACACTTAAAATCGAAAGAGGAAGATTTTGAAAAATTTTTAAACTTTCGAAATTTTGGGGCTTTAACCACCTGGGGGGGGGGGTGATTTTGAGGACCCCGAATGGCACGGGAACACTCCAAATCGAAAGATATAAAGGAATATAAGAATGTAGGCATTTACTGTACTCCTATATACCATAATAACAATATTGACAAATAGAAAAACTTATTACCTACCTAAGAATAATTTTCTAAATAAATAAATAAATAACTCTATGTTTAAGAATTTACGTACACACATAATATTTAACTTCAAACTATACACACCAAAAAAAACTAAGGATGTTTGTGAAACTATTTTTTATTTGTCATAATGTTTAAAATATTTGTAGGATTTGTTTATATGTAAAACTGTGGTGGCCATTACCGCTTATCCAAAGGAGTATAGAAATTAATAGAGATATCACTCCCTGTACACACCACATATCTTTGAATTAATTTTTAAAAAAACATAGTCCAAAATGAAACAAAAAGTATCTATAAATAACAACTAATTTGACAAAAAAAATTATTCAACTAGAATGACAATGTTAACATCCACCTGAAATTTAATAGAGGTAGGTAGGTAAGAATACATATATATATATAAAATTAATGAAATTAAAACATACATAAATAAAATTATCTCACACTCAACCAAACATAATGTTTTATATGAAATAAAGGAAGATGGCAATTACACGTAACTATTCTAATTAATAAAAAAAATCAACCTACCTGAAATAGTAAAATCTGAATTTTTCAACAATATATTACATAATTGATAAATATTTCTGGTCTTCGGTCTCAGTAGCCCTAAGACTCTTGACGCTCAGCAGATAAATTATAAACACTAAACCAAACTCCTTGCAAATAAGTAGGTACTGTAAAAAAAATATAACAATATTGACAATAGAAAAAATAAGTACGCCCTACCAACCTATGAATAAATTTCGAAGAAATTTATAAGTTTAAGAATTTATATACATACAATATATTAAACTTGAAACTATCCACACAATAAAAACCTAAGAATGTTAGTGAAACTAATTTTTTGATTTGTCATAATACCTAAAATACGTATGTTTCCAAAATGAAACAAAGTATAAATAACGACCAATTTGACAAAAAAAATTGTACAACTCGAATGACATTGAAAACATACACGTGAAATTAAAAGAATTATGAGTGCCCTAGGTAGGGAGAAAAAATATATATAGAAGAAATTAAATTAAAAAATGGGTGCGTGTACTTAGGTACGTGCATGAGAAGTTATTCTTCTTTGACATCATTAAAAAATAGTTTTTAATTGCATGCATAAATATTGCGTGGAGTCCCTCCGCGCGGAAGAAGTGAAACTTCGTAATCTGGAAATGAAAATAGGAAGGGGTAGAAATTGATTTTTAGTGAAATCATATTGTATCAAATCAAACTAAAAAAAAAAAGGAAATAAATTTGTAACGATTCATAGATTGATCTTCAGAGAGAGAGAGAGGGAGAGAGAGACCTATTGAATGTCTATAAAACTTACTTTTTTATGAGAGCAGATTTTCATGGAATAAATCATGAAATCATTCAACGATAAAAGCTGTTTATTTAACTAAGCGGACGGGTTCGCCCCAAGGAGAAAATTGACGCGGCGAGACCTCGTGGACATAGAGAAATGACACACACTCACTATTTATGTGTTTATGAAACATGATTTTTTTTTCTGCAATTTAAATTGTAATATACAAAAACGGTATTGAAAATTGAAACAAATATGGCGACACTACAAACTGTCAAGATATTTATTTTTTTCTTACTCTCTACTTAGTTCCTTACAATAGAAAAACGTAACGTAATGGCTTGAAAGCTATTGCTCGGCAGGCATAGAGGAATGACACTAACAGTTTGTATATCTGTGACACACATTACATAAAATTAAGATATAAATTTTTAAACCGTTTAAAGATTATTTTTTTAGACTAAAGATAGCCTATGTCCATCCCCAGGATATAATCTATCTCCTTGCAAAATTTCATAACGATCCGTTCAGCAGTTCAGCCGGGAAAAGGTAACAAACAAACAGACATACAGACAGACAGACAGACAGAATTACTTTCGCATTTATAATATTAGTATTGATGTGAAAATATATTTAATTGATGTAATTATTAGTTTAATGTTGTGAGACATATGGAAACACAAAATGTAAATAAATAATCACAGCGAGTATCGAACCCGAGTCTGCAGATTGCCAAGCATTGCACTTGACCAGCGCGTCACGTTCCTAAACTGTCATTTTCTTAAAACATATTTCTGCAATAGCACTTCAAATTAACTAACAAATTCAGAAAACCTTTAAGGCATTGGTACATATTAGACATTAAACAAGCACCCAAACGAATGACAAAATAGTAATCTGGGGAAAAAATTCAAAAATGTGACGGAATTAGGGATAATATCATAATTTATACGAAGTTTCCATTTAAAAAAATGTAAATGTTGGGTTCCACTACTCCTAGCGCCGTTAGATCGCAGGTCGCCACTGGCTTCACTAAGCCGACGAGACTGGAATAGGAAGTTGCCAGACCTGGCTACATGGCCGTGGCTGGAGACTGCCCTGCCTCCACGTCGCGTGGCCCGGAACTCCCCGCGGACAGTGTGGCTCGCCTGTGGAAGACTCGCGTGCGACGACAGCGCCGGCGAAACAAATCAAAAGCTGTGCCGTAGTTTCGGTATGCCGCGTAATAGCGTACAGGAGATGGGGTGGACCAAGCTTAAACAGTACTAAAAATAATACGTGAGGATAGCTAAGAATTATGTTTAAATAAAAATGGGTGTGTGTACTTATGTACGCGCGTGAGAAGTTATACTTCATTAGCATCATTAAAAAATAGTTTTTAATTGCATGAAAATAATTAATTACAATAAAATAATAAAAGGGCTGGAAAAAGATAGTTAACACAGTCAATAAAGTTCAGGTTAAATTTGAATAATTAAATAAATAAAATTTAGAGAATAATAAATATATATGACATAATTTGTATTAAATATTATCAGATTCTTAATTTTAAATAAAATTAATAAAATTAATAATAAATTCAATAATTTAATTTAAGTTTATTCATTTTTTAAATATTTATTATTTTCTTAATTTAATATTCACTTTTAATTTTTATCAAAATTTTTGATTAAATTTGTTTATTTATTTTAATAAATACTTATTATTTATTGTATTTAATAATACAAAATAAAAAAAAAATATATTTTAATTTTATGTTCGATTTTAATTTTTATCACAATTTTTTTAATGTTTTATTAATATTTATTTCTTTATTTTGTAAATATTAAATTACCAATATTAAATATTTAACATTAATAATTTCATAATATGTAGTATTAATTATATTAAATAATAATATTTTAATTTATATCAATCAATAATACATACAAATAGTTAACCTCAATTATATTGGAGCACTTGAAAAAGTATATAAGCACAATTTTTTACTTATATTTACGAATAATAAATAATATTAATCAATATATTCTATTTTAATCACTACTGAATATAATTTAATAGCACATATATAATTCGCACTTGTATGAAACTAAAACACGTGTTGTGAATGTAGAAACTAGAAACATGTGGATAAATATTATAAATATTAAAACCATGATCAGAGGCGATGAGCGTGCCAACATGCGCGACTTATAGAGGTTCTATTTCTATTTTTTTGGTAGCTTTATTCGAGACTTAATGAGCGGTTTAGCGGGCAGCTTCAACCTGTTAATTTTGTGTTACAGTGATGCGCACGCATCTTAAAATTTGACTCTCATCATTTTTTTCATAACGCGCCTAAAGAAGTATAAATTCAATAAGTGGCAATAAAAAAATTGAAACAACTGAAAAGCTGCCTTCGGCGGAATGTTGAAGCTGAAAAAATGCCTCACAGAGATGTGTTACATCTAAACTCGGTAACAAGCAAATGCATGTGTTCTCATATTGCAAATACACTTATAATATGTTACTAAGTTATTACATTTAATGTAGGATTCTTTAAAAAATAATGTCGAGCGTGATAAATATAAACGTGAATTGTGTTTTCATTTACATTTCTTGGTGAGGATCACTCGTTGTTTCTGCACTTGCTGCTAGAATTCGTTGCCGGAGCAACTACTTCGACTATTGGATCATTTGAGTAGAAGAACGTAATTTTAAACTATAAAATGAAACGGCTCCGATAAAATAAAAAAAAGGAAACCCGGATTAAGGCCATATTTTTGACAAGGAGTTTTATTAAAAAACTGTCTAGCTTGTTATAATTCATTAAACAGTTAAAACTATTAGGTTTTCCTTTTGCTTTGTGAACTTTGGTTCGCGCCATCCGCCACATATGGAAGCACCGTGGGTACAAATTTTCTCTAAATATGACTTCCGTTCCATTCACGAAATTACTCCCACCAAATTCCGTATACTGAGAGCTTAGATGTTTCGATTTTTCTACATCAAAAATGCAAAGAAATTTTTATTTCAACTTTAAACCTAGGCAGCAAGCTGTTCCATATTTATGTTGCTATTACGGCAATTGCCACACTTATTACCGCAGAAATGAGGCTTAAAATACATTAAAAAATGTATAACATTTTAGTATATTTATATTACTATGAGTATTAAGGGCTGTAATTTCACAAGTTTTTATAATTATGTAGAGTTGTGTATTCTAAACCTTTATTTACAAAAACCTGGGCTTTTTTCGTAACTTAGATACACCTACATTGTAGAGTTTTATATTAAGACATATTGTTTTTGTTTTTTTCAGGTAAGAATGTAAAAAAATATCAGCAGTGGAGTCGGTGGTAAGTTTTTGTCATGTAATTCACTGAATGCAGATATATTTTTAATTATTTTCACATAATATGGTGTTTAACTGTTGGTGGATTTTTTAACAAGCTTGAGCTACCTATAATTTTAAGAAATCAATTTGGTCACATATTTTCATGCTGATATATTTCAATAATTCTAAAATGTGTTCAAGTTGGCAAGCACACGTGATTTATAATTAAGTTCAAGTTGCAGTGCTATACTACATTGTAAACAACAGAAATTAAAATGTGGGATGAAGTGGAGCAATTAACCTTGCACTTACACATATTGAAAGTATTTATGTATGTAATAAATAATAGTTCCTTCTGGCCCTGGTTTCTGGCTAGGGTGCCAAGGTGCCGACCGCCATCTTAGAGTGTGACGTCACGGCCATCTTGTACATTTACCTTGACCTTAAAAATTTTCCAAAAAAGACCCCAAATTTGACCAAATTTGCCCAAAATTCGCCAAAAATCCGCAAAAATGTCCCGTTTTACAGAAAAAATTCTTCCAAAAATTTTCAAAAGACTTTAAAATTAACAATTTCTCTATTTCCAGGGAAAACATTCCTTTTTAAGGAGAAATTTCCCGTTTTAGTCCTCAAAATTGCCAACAGCTTGAAAAGTCCGCAAAGCAACTTTAGAATCCATATCTACAAGCAACCGTAAGACGCCCGAGTTCATGACCTTGACAATTAGGATGACATGACAGCCATTTTGAATGAAAACGTAACTGTTGCGATTATCATTACGCCCACCATCTTGAAAATCCGTAATTTTTATGCTAGAAAATCGGGAAAAACTGTAAAAATCAAAAAATATTTAATTAATATAATTTAAATAAAAATTAATAAAAAAACACAGTTGTACATTTTGTTATGGTAGCCATATCGGATTCAAGAAATGTTGCATGTTTCGTTACACGAGCCATCTTGGAAGTGTATGACATAATCGTTGTGCTTTCGTTATGACAGCCATATTGGATTGTAGATCGTTGCAATTATCGTTAAGGCCACCATCTTGAAAATCCGTAATTATTATCAGATTTTAATGGGAATACCTAATTTAAATTTTATAAAAAATATATTCATGAAATTTTAATGAATTATTATTTAAAAAACGCAATAACGTACTCGTTTCGAACCCGACGAGGTAAAATATAACAATAAAGGTGACGGATCCTTCCTCGAATGAAGCCGCCGACAGACGGACTTCCAACCACTAAATCCATGAGTAATATAGAAAAGTATTTCCTAGCCCTGGCTTCTGGCTGAGGAATGAATATTTTCGACACCATATTGGATTGTGACGTCACGCCGGCCATCTTGGATGACCTTGACGTTTTAAATTAACCTTTAACCTTGATTTTGACCTTGAATTTTGCAATCTTGATATAGAGCACCCCAATCCCTGAATATTTAAATTTTCGTAATGGTCGTCATATTTAATTGTGTCGTCATGACCGCCATCTTGGATTCGCTATCTTGAATTTTGCCATCTTGATATCAAGCACCCCAATCCCTGAATTTTGCTATTTTCGTAATTATCATCATCTTTAATTGCTACATTATGTCAGTCATCTTGGATCAGCCATCTTTAAATCGAGAGCCCCGCTCAATAATGCTGCACTTTTCGTTACGAACACCATCATGGATGTATATGACATCATCGTAGTACTTTTCGTTACGACCACCATCTTGGATTATATAACGTTGCAATTTTGTTACGCCCGACATATTGAATTCTAAATTCACTTCCTCCATCTCTGATCTGATTTCACAGCCACATTTTTTGTTCCTGACATCATGTCCGCCAAATTTTTTACCGTCTCCTGGAGGCTGCCAACTTGGATGATGTCACAGCCATCATATTTTTTTTTCTGTTCTGCTGGAGGTCGCCAACTTTGATACTAACATCTTTGTTTCCTCTGTTTACTCCTAGAGAGCGCCAGCATCGCTATGTCTCATAGCATAATGCCGATGTTCCATTACCTACCAGAGCTATTATGGTCCTTATCGACATATTAAATTAAATATTTTATACAAAATACATTAGAAGTGCTGTGATTCGAACCATCACAGTTTTGATCTTTGTGTTGGAAAACATACACATTTATCCGCACGGCCATCAAGACATTTACCAGACTGAGAATTAAACAAGGTAGGTATATAAAAAATTACACACATATTCAGACATTTAATTATATAATTTTAAGGATTTATAGCATCGCCCGTACTAGACAGAACCGCCATCTTTTTTTCAGTAATTTTTTATTCATTTATTGTCCTAATTATTTTTATTATTTTCATTATTATTTTTAATATTTTATTTTTATTTTTTTCTGATTATCTGATATTAAGGAAAACGTGCTCCTGATTATTCCTGCCTAAATTTTGATGGTACAATTTGTGTGCTCATTATTCCTGTCGAGACTTCTGCTGATATTCTGCAAGTGTTTTTGGTTATTTCCGTAAATATATCTCTGCACGAAAATTTTTCTACTTAATGAGTCACGCAATTGTATTTTGAGTTACATTTAAATTGTAAATTTGTGCTACTAATTATCACTAAAAATGTTTTTTTATCTGGTGGATTAAAAAAAATCCATAACTCAGTCAAATAATATGTCTAGAGATAGCTGAGAAGCACTTTCAAGCAAGACGAACTTCCTTTTCCTTAACCCTTTATCACCCAGCGTCCTATTTATAGGACACACTATCTTTGTCCTTGAATCTTAAACACCAGGAAACATGAGACAGCGTGCTGAGTCACATGAGTTCTAGAGACCTTAGTCATCATGTTTTCCACCCTTTGTTCCATATAGTTCGCAGTATTGTGCTGACAGTGAGGAAGTGAAGTCGCTCCTTTTTCTTATCGTGCACGCTCTTCTCTTAGGTATTAATTTTTGCTGATGTATTGGAGGTAAGTTTATCTTTTTTATTACTGATGTACTTATTATTGATGTAACTGTTTAAGAAAATGTGTAATTAATTTTTATTGGTTTTTATTTTCTGTAGATTTGAATATAAATACCAGTGTCCTATAAATATGACGCTGGGCGTTGCACATATTTTACACTTCACGGTGTCAAAATGGAAAAAATATATTTTTTTGTATTTTTTGCAGGGAAAAGTTACGAAAATGAGTCGCCAACAGTTTCGATCTATTGAAGAAGCGCTAGAGTATTTCTATTCCGATAAAATAGAAGAGGATTTAGCCGCTCTTCCTCCAGATGTTGACGAACTGACAGACGAAGAGACAATTGATGATGAAAATCTAGAAGCACCTTTAATTCAGGATATTGCAGGTAATATAGAAGTAATTATTCCGGAGGTAGAAGGGGAAAATGACATACCAACTGCTTTTTCGCCACAAGAGTCAAAAACAAAAAAGAAAAAGTTTGACAACCTAAACATAACTTGGGAAAAAAAGATTCCAGAATACACAAAGCTGCCTGAAGCAGGAAATTCATTTTTCAGACTTATTGAGTTAGTGAAGACTGACTTAGCAAATGCAACACCTTCAGAAATTTTTGAAAAGTTTTTTACAGAGGAAATCTTTGATTTTATTGTCGAATAAACAATAAGGTATGCCACTACCCAGAAAAATATGCATGATTTAAGTATATCAACACAGGATATAAAAATCTTTCTTGGGTTTCTTGTGTTGTCTGGGTACCATACGTTACCCAGTGAGCGGGATTACTGGCGTGAAGAAGAAGACTTAGGGTTAGATGTTGTTCGGAATGCTTTTAGCAGAAATGCATATTGCACAATCAAATCTCTCATTCACTTCCAGGATAATTCTAAAGCTGAGGACAACAAACATGATAAATCGTTCAAGGTAAAACCCTTTATTGATAAAATCAATGACAAATTCCAGCAGTATGGTATTTTCGAGAAATACTTGTCTATCGATGAAATGATAGTCAGATATTATGGCCACAATCCACTAAAGCAGTTTATAAGGTCAAAACCGATACGATTTGGTTACAAGTTATGGGCATTGTGTGGTGAAAGTAGATACTGTTATAAGTTTAGCCTTTACTGTGGCAAAGAACCTTCGGAAACATCTTCTGTTGGTCCACTCGGAAGTAAAGTTGTTATGAGTTTGTTATCTGCAGTTGAAGATCCTTCCAGTCACGTAGTTTTCTTTGACAACTTTTTCACAAGCCATTCACTTTTGATAGAGCTGCGGGAGAAAGGCTTTAGAGCTACTGGCACAATACGTGTCAACAGAACAGCAAAGTGCCCTATAAAATCTACAAAGGAAATAGAGAAATCAGTACGAGGCTCATAAGATTACCGTTTTGATACCAGTAATGAAATACTAGTTCTTCGTTGGAATGATAACAGATCTGTGACCTTGGCAACCAACTATGACACAGTAGAACCAATTTCATCTGCTTTACGGTGGAGTCGAGAAGCCAAGGAACGACTGCCTATTCCACAGCCTCTCCTGATAAAGTCTTATAATAAATACATGGGGGGAGTTGATCACCATGACTGGCTGTTGGAAAAGCATGGAATTGCTATACGAGGCAAGAAGTGGTATTGGTGCCTTGTAACTCGAGTAATTGATATGACAATCGCCAATGCTTTCATACTTTACCGTCTCATACATGGATCAAAGTCAATCTCAATAAAAGACTTCAGAAGATCCATAGCAGTAAAGTATCTAAAGCTAGGCCATGGGCAAAATGTCATGAAAGGTAGGCCATACTCCTTTCCCTCTACATCTAAGCCAGCAGTATCAGAGGATATTCGATTTGACAGGGAAGACCACATTATAGGGAATAGAGAAAAGCAAAGACGTTGCCAATTCAGGGAATGCAAAGGAAAACCACTTACATTTTGTACAAAATGTGATGTTACATTATGTACAAGATGTTTTCCAAAATTTCACAACAAAAAGGAAAGCAGTAAGCCTAATTGACATTTTTCAGTGTACATGAACACACATGTTTTTTATGAACTAATCTGATGCTATAGGTCCTATATCTTGGAACACTTATCTGTATCCAGTTCAAAATATAAATGGTAAACTAATTCTGTCCAAACCAATTTTTGAAAAATTCATAAACAAATAAAAATTCTTATTTTTGGTACATTGTCACTCACTCTCTCTGTGTAATGCATTATTACTGTGATTCCATATTGTTGATGCACTTTTATTTATGTAAATTTGTACAAAATTATATGATTAGAATTTATGTTATATTTTATATAGCTTAGTTTTTCGTATGTCGACTTTGTGTGCACAATGTGTATAAAATGTAATTTAAAACATTATTGTAGTTCCATAAAAGTGTAAAAAATATATATTTTTCACAGTTATCCATAATTAGACTTAGTACAGCAAATTTTATAATGGACACATAAATTATTTTCTTATAGTATACGTAAAATTGTGTGCTTGAAATTGTTATTTAAAAAATTAGTTATACAAATAAAATAAATAATTTAAATGTTATAAGATTATTTTGTGAAAAAAAAATTACTGTGACTCACTTAAACCCAGCATCATATTTATAGGACACCACGTTTTTCAAAAACTATAGCATATAATTTTTTTTTGTAAATTTATTCATGCTTAGGGGTGTCAATTATACCAGATATGTAAATTTTATAACTAATTTTCAAAAATAATTAATTTGGGCATTAATGGGTTAATGACTAGCGAACCCTTCCTTATTTTGCGATCGTTAGTGAGCATACCGCATACCACTTAAAATAAATTAATAATTTCTACCACAACACAACAAGTGGTGACATCTTTAGATAAGAATCGGAACTGTTGTGACAAGTTTTTTTGCAAAAAATTAAATAACTGTCGCTACTGAATTGAGCTATTTAAGTCAGGTGGAGCCATGTATTCTCAAAGCCTCACATTCTCGTATTCTTGTAGTATTATAGCTTTGTACTCTCGTAGTTGCGTAGTCATGTTGCCTCGGAGCCTTTTAGACTTGTAGCTACGTAACCAAGTAAACTTTTAATCTTAAAGCCTAATGTCGCTGGAGTAGTTGGATCCAAAGACAATTTGAGGCGAAGATAGATGCAGCAATTGTATCCACATAGACTTGTAGCTCCGTAGTCAAGTAGTCTTGTAGCCATGTAGCCAAATGACGTTGGAGCAGTTGAATTCAAAGGATTGTTGGAGGCAATGACTGTTGGAGCCAAAGACTGTTGGAGCCAATCACTTTTATAGCCAAAAGACTGATGGAGCCTTAGACTGTTGGAGCCAAAAGACTGTTGGAGCCATTGACTTTGGAGCCAAAACACTCTTGGAGCAATATACTGTAGAAGGCATTATATTCTATCTTTACATTAAAGATGCGTAGACATGACTGTAGTATCATATACGACTGATGGGACAGAGTCAACCTAAAGAAATCGTATTTTATCAAGTTGAATTTTCGTCCAAATGTGCGTTCTTTGCGTTAAATGTGCTTCCAAATGCGATTCTTCTTTTTAATATGCTTCTGGCAAATTTCGATCAACAAATTCAATTGAAATTAGTTGCAGCCAAATTTAGATGGAGCACTTGGAGCAATTGTTGTAACACATTGAGATGTTGTAGTAATTAGAGCAGTTGGAGCTTTTGCAGCAATTTGAGCATTTTGAGTTATGGAGCAATTGAATCTATTGGTCAATTAGAGATATTGTCGCATAATATCTTGGAGCAAATGGAGCATTGGATCTCTTGGAGCACATGGAGCTGTTGGCCAATTCGAGTACTTGGTGCAATCGGATTTGTTGGAGCTGTTGGAGTGATTGGAGCTTTGGAGCTCTTGGACCATTCGAGCTCTTGGTGCAATTGGAGCTTTGGATCAATTGTAGTATTGGAGCACTTGGAGCTTTGGAGAACCTGGAGCTTATGGAGCACTTGGAGCAATTGGGGCAGTTGTAGCTGTTGCAGCAATTGAAGCATTTGAACTTTGGATCACTTGGAGCTGTTGGCCAAATGAAGCAATTGGAGCATTGGAACTGTTGGAACACTTGGTGCATAGGAGCAGTTGAAGCACTTCGAGCACTAAGAGCTGTTGGAGCTTTTAGAGCAGTTGGAGCAGTTGGAGCCTATCGTATATTTGCGGGATATTATTCCTGTGACGAGATCGTATTAAACTACATCGAATTTTCGTCCATATGTGCTTCCTTTTTGTCAAATACATGTCCTTGTGTGTATTGCATGTTCGTTGCACATGCTGTGTGTGTACTGTGTGTCCATTGTGTGTATAGTGTGTGTACTTTGTGTCCATTGCGTGTACAGTATGCGTGTACTTTTGTGTGATCATTGTGTGTAGTGTGAGCTGATTTTATGTCAAGTGTATGTGTTAACTGTGTGTCCATTGCGCGTCCTATGGGTTAATTACGTATCCTGTGTGTGTACTGTGTGTCCAGTGTGTGAACTGCGTAACCAGTGTGTGAACATGTCTGTCTAGTGTGTACTGTGTGTGAACTGTGTGTCCAATTTGCTGTGTACTGTGTGTCCATTGTGCGTCCTGTGTGTACTGTGTGTCCATTGCGTATCCTGTGTGTGTACTGGGTGTTCAGTGTGTCCAGTGTGTGTACTGTGTGATCTGTGTACTGTAAGTCCAGTGTGTACTGTGTGTCCAGTGAGTGTACTGTGTGTACTGTGTTTTTCTTTTCATGAATGTGTGTTTTCGTTAATTGTGTGTAGTTTAATCTGCAGTATATCTGAATATTAATTGGTTCAAAACCACTTGGTCTGGATAAAACATTTTTCAGGGATTCTTGTTCCTTTAGTAGACGTAAAACATTTTCCGTTTGTCTAAATGCTTGTAATTAGTTCGAAGGCTTTGTCTTGTTTTGACTGCATGAAAAATGTTATATTAGCTATAGACGAAGGTCACGAGGTTCGGAAATGACAGGTTTATACGAATGACATTGATCATGACCTCGTCTCGTGGTCCGAAGACACTTGCCCTATAGGTATAACATTTTACATAAACTGGTTGGAATGTATTTAATGCATCGCAAAAAATATACGTTCGACAGCGCGACTACATTTTAATTCTGTGCCGGAAATTTGGTATTTCGACACATTTTTTTTATTGTTTATATAATCTTAAATTAATTTTGGAAATTTTTATTTTTCTTTATAATTTTGTTACTAAAGGGCAATTTACTCTTTGTAAGGCTGGTGTACTCTACATAGTTAAACTTTGTGCCAGTAGGCTGAAGCACCTTCCCCAGAGACCTATCGGATCTTTTGCAAATCTAAGACTTCGTTGGCAGCCCGTTTAACATTTCCCTCCCTTGCAGGCACGTCCCAGGTCTGTAACATTACTTCACTTCATGACTAAAACTGCATACAACAGCTCTGGACGAGTTGTTACCATTTCTCAGAGACGAGCTGACCGTAGCCTTTACCGTCACGCATACGTCTTAGGTTCACTCCCCGAAAGTCACGTCATGGATGCTCGTTCCCAGCGTCGTTGCGTTTTTTGTCCACCCTCCTCCCCTCTCGGTTCTAAGAATTTGTCTAAGATCATTGACCGGTCGTACACCTCGCCAGGCAGCGACCGTCTCCAAGGACGACTAGCATAAAAAATGTGTGTGCCAAGATGGACCACACACTACATCTAGCGGCAGAAACTGTAATGTCTTCTCTTGGCGCCAGCTCGTTTAGCTGACGCCCGCGACACCTGTGGGCGAGCTTGCTAACTCCCCCCTTTTGTCCTCTGTAGGCCGCCAGAGTGCAGCACCTGACTGCCCCTTTATCCCCTTGTTATAGCAGGTGTCTTGGGCGAGTCGAATCTTTTTTATTTCAGACACCCCTCAACAAGTAGCGCTAAAGTCGACCAGTGCTACCAACGTCGAGACATCAAAGTCAGAGTTTTTTATGATGCCCACTCGGGGAACTTTGGAACCTTTCTGTCCGGACGTCCCAGTTCCCCCCTCCACTTTTGATTGAACATTTACTTTTAATTACGAGACGCAGTTCTTCGCGAGACATTTCGCGTCGCGACTGCAGACGGACCGTTTGCGATTATCGGCGAGTCGACGAGACACTGCAAGATTTCCATCCGGCCGCAACCGGCGATGTAGTCCATTAAATAAGGGATGCTATCCCTGTAATCTGCTTTAAGTAGTTTATTCCGTCTGCATAGTACAAAGTGTAATAGTTAGTTTTCTTTTAAATTATTTCTTTTGAAATGGGGGAAACGTCCGCGCTCAGCCGCGTATTCGCGGGAGCCAGTTCCTGGCTGGCGACACATCGGAAAATATAAGCCAACCTCCCTGTCTGGTGAGTGACGATCCGCGACTTTCCCCAACCTCCCCTTAACTTTTGCGGGCATTCTCTGCCCAGTTTATACTGTCTGTGTACAAGTTCTGATCAGTTTTGATTCGGACTGTTCGCAGACAGGGTCCGAGAGCCGGACGCCAATATGGCATTTTCACGACCCTTCCTCAACAACACACAGGCGTCCTGGCATCAGGTTCCCAAGGGATCTCCGGGAAACTAAGCCCCGACCTCCGGTGCTTCTGTATCTTTTAACCTTTTTCTGAACTTTCTTAAACTACGCCGTCAGACGAAGTTCATCAGATAAACATCATTTCTGGACTTTTCGTATATATACTGGGATGGTTTGAATATATTTGTATTTTTTTATTGGTTTATGTATTTTTTTAAATGAAACCTTTTTATAATTTAATTTCGGGTCGACCCATTATTTTTTTTCTTTCTAAATATACCTGAGATCTTTTTAAGTACGTAATGGATATTGTATGTTTATATTTCTTTAATACCTGTTATAAATTTTCCTTTAATAAATTTGACGTAATTATATTCAGACGGAATCACACCTTGTTTCTGTTCATTTTATTTTAACATTGTGAAATCTTAATGATCCCCAGCTCAATTCGTCGGACACGTATCTTGTCAAGTTTGTTTTTCGTAGAGTGAATTTAATAAACTCCATGAAAAATAATTGGAAACATGATTAAAAATTTATTTCCAACTTTAGTTAAATTTATCACTGTCTGAGAATCAATCCAAAAGATGATATCGACCGATTCTATCATTATTTTAATAAGTAATTTTTTTTTATGAAATTTGGAATATTTCCTAATTTCTAGCTAAATATTTACTAATTTTCAAGATGGTGGACATATTGACTTATAGGAGGCTGGTATTTGAGGAACTTAAGCTGCTTTTAGGATTATTACATGATTTATTAAATAAGTATTTTTTATCTAAAATATTTTTTTGCATTATCCAATGATCGAATCAAGGAAGGAGATCGATTGAATTAATCAGTAATTTTTTGATGATTTTTGGAATTATTCCCGAATTTCTAGCTAAATAATTACGAATTACCAAGATGGCGGTCATATGTCATCGTCGACTACTGGAGGCTGGTTGTAAACGAATCTAAGCTTATTTTAGGACTTTCCACCATATTTAATGAAAATAATTTTTTTTACATAAAATTAATTTTTTGTATAGATCAGGTACAAGTACAGGAATTGATCGAGTCTATCAGTAAATTAATTGTAATTTTTTTAATGTATTTTGGAATTTTTCACAAATTTCTAGTTAATTAATTATGGATTTCCAAGATGACGTCCAAATGTCAAGATGGTGGGAGCCATATTAATAATAAATGATTAGGCCTACTGCAATCTAGTGGATAAAAATTAAACTAATATGGCGGTAGCACACTCTAGCATACCTAAACACGATGGTGGTCTCTAGCAGTCAAAAACAAGATAGAGGACATGACGACATACTAGCTGGTGATATATATCCCCTGGCATTAGTAGTGGATAGTCAGTTGTCGTTTATTTTATTCTGGTTGTCACCGTGTTCGAATAGAGGACATATTTGCGTTTTTAAAAAAATAATTTATTATAATTAGATTATATAATTTTTTAAATGAAAAAATTTCCTCAATACATTATGGTAATAATTACATATTTTAGAGATGGCGGCCGTAACGATAATTGCAACGATCTAGAATCCAATATTTAGGTCGGAACGAAACGCGGAACGATTACGTCATTCAAATCCAAGATGGCGGGCGTAACGAAACATGCTTCGTTTCTAGAATCTGATCTGGAGACAGTAACTAAATGTGCAATAGTGTGTTTTAAATAATTTTTAATAAAATTTTATTAGTTAAATTTTTATTAATTTTTATTTTTATTTTTTTTTGCATAAAACATACGCATTATCAAAATCATTAGCCTGACGATAATCACAGTAACGTCATAATTCAACATGGCTGCCATGTCATCGGGCGGCTTAGGGTGGCTTGTAGTTATGGATACTTATGCCACTTTGTGGACTTTTCAAGTCGTTGCCACTTTTGAAGTCTAAAATGGGAGATTTTCCTTCAAAAATAGAGTTTCTTCCCTCAAAATAAAAAAATTATTTATTTAATGTTTTGAGACCTTTTGGCGTAATTTATGACAATTTATGACAATTTTATGACAATTTAATTTTGAAGGTCAAGTTCAAAGGTTAAGTTCGTCATCCAAGATGGCCGCCGTGTTGTCACAATTCAAATGGGGGTCAGCACCTCAGCACCTCAACCAGAAGCCAGGGCCAGAAGGAATTATTATATAGTACTCCTTTAATATGTCAATAGGTATTAACAATATATCCATATGTTTTTTAATATTTTTCTGACTTACTAAGCTTATAAAATTAGTATCTCGTATCCATTGTGTAAATAAAATTACGGTAAACAATTTAATTGTTGTTCTGCAACTTAAGATAAGTAGGTTACAGTTTAGCTTTAGTAATTAAATAAGCTCATGTCAAGGTAAAAGAAACATTATTTGATGAATTATTTCAGTTGGGAAGATTCAGATATTTTCTTAGATAGCTGTAACATTTTTAATATTTTTTTTAAATTACAGCCAATAACTTAAATATTAACAAATTATTATTTTTTATTCTTCATTAATGTTCTAGGACACAATACCTATAACGATAGAAATGTTTAAAATGTTTACTTTTAATAATATATCATTTCAATATGATTTTTGTTGAATTTATTTTTTTTTTTGCTCTTTTCAAGAATATTTAGATTTATACTGCTGTTATTTTCACAAACGTATTATGGTTAAAATAGTTAATAAATTTATTTATGTATTAGGAATATGGAATGGACGTCTTGTTTCTCAGATAATGTTTGCGGAGGGTAGGTGTGTTGCGTCTTATCGACGCACGAAGCTAGGTTAGAATCATTGGCCGATGGTGACCAGGGTGGTCCAGACCACCTGGGTTTGTTCATATTTTGTTTTGTTTTCCGAGATACGTGAGCAATGCGAGCTGTCACGCCCCTCGCACCTCGCCGTAGTGCGTCCAGCGCGCAGCACAATGGAGAGTGCTTGGTAAGTGTTTATTGAGAAAGGGGGATGCAGGACATGTTTCACGCATTACGAGGAACTCGCCACGAGTCTCCTTCTGGTGGAAGTATTTTTTTTTTTCGGCAACAGAATTCTTATTGAATTTGACTCTGAAAACATTCCAGAATTTAAGTTCAAAAGTTAAAGAGTAATTTGAAATCAACAAGCGTTCCAAGAAAGAACGTCTGAGATAAATAAGAAAATGTGGTAGCCTGGATATATCTTTTACATGCGTTTTCCATTTCTTAAATATTCCCGTATCCTACAATTTAATTTCTTTTAAATATATATCTAAGGTTTCATCTCTTTGAAAAAAAATGCATTGTGAAAAAAAATAACACACTCTTAGTCTTTTGAGAAATACTTTTCGTAAGACTTTGGCTTCATTTAAAATTTTAAGAAATTACTGCTCGCATACCTGCTTCTGAGGATATTTCACTCAGGTACTGCTCGCCTGTATAAAAATATAAGTGTACCATAATTTTTTACGTTTTTCTTACAAGAAATATTAAAGAATGAAACTTTCATTAATTCTTAAGGATTGACATTTTATAATTGCTGTTTTTTTTTTCATTTTAAACAAAACACAGAATATACAATTTCACACAAAAAACAAAAACACTTCATATATAATTTCACAAAGAAAATATACAATTACATTTTTCTTATAAGTTAATAATAACAGCATATGAAACTACTGAAAGTATAATTAAAAGTGAAAAAGAACATATAACACTGCTTAGTTTAGAGAAGCACCTGTTACTATTAAAATCCTTCATAAAATAAATACTATTTGTCATTTATTTCTATTTCTTCTGGCTGTTATTTGACTATTATAATACGAATATATTCATCAACAATTTGTGTAAAGTAAGTTTTTGAGTCTATATTTCAATTGCCGTCAATTATTTTTTAAACTCCAAAACAACGCTTATTAATATTTTAATATTTTTAAATAAATTTCAATCCTTTTGGTTATTAAGTTATACTTAGTGCGCAACAGACAGAAGTACAACAAGTGCAATAAGGACTTACACCCTACAACCCAAAAATATTTTAGATACTTTTCTGTAATGTTCCTGAAACAATAAATACGATTATTTTTATTCTATTCGAAAAATTTTATATTGTATGTAGTAAAAAATTTTCATCTAAGTATTAAAGGCGGTATTAACATATTATAAATATGTTATTTTTTATTATGGAGTCACGTCAGACATAAGCGTGTTAAAATATTATTTTACGATATTATCAACTAGAACAATTTTTTGGCTTATATATAGAACCTTAGTTCAAATCAAGAAGCCGAGGAAATTATCCTTGATTTAACGTGCGATTGGAACTTTCATGTTTTATAAATACTGTTGTTTTATTTGTATAATAGCTACAGTATAATATAAGAAACCCAAAGACCTTTTTTTTCTGTAATTTGAGGCCGTAAACATGATTAGTACTAAATAAAACATTCATTGACCATGGTCACAGAGTTACATTTAATTAGTGAATTCATGTTACCAAAGCAGCGCGTACAATTCTTTATCAAGTGGAATTCGAACAAAAACACCATAACTCAGTCAAATAATAATAAGCTCTGAGGCATCTGAGAAACACAAACATGCAAGACGAACTTCCTTCTCCTTGTTGTCTAGCGAAGCCATCCTTACGCGATCGTTAGTGAGCATCCTGCATCCCACATAAAATAACTAAATAATATTTACCTGCAAGCAACTGGCACCATATGATGACAAGAATCGATACTACTTTAAACATGTTATTTTGCATTATATAAATTAACTCTCACCATTGAATGGTGCTATCGTAGTCAGTTGGACCCATGTATTCTCCAAACCTAGCAGTCTCGTAGCCACGTAGCCTTCTGTTATGGAAGCTTCGTAGTCCTGTAGTCTCGCAGTCACGTAGTCACGTAGCCTTGTGTTGTGTCTTACAATATTTTTATCAGTTGGAATGCAAAAAATAATTATCCATTACTCAGCCAAATATTATATCATGAGACATCTTAGAAGCACTAACATGTAAGACGAACTTCCTTCTCCTTGGTGTCTAGCGAAGCCATTTCTCTTTTGCGAACGTTAGTGAGCATCACGCATCCCACATAAAAGAAATAAATAATATTTACTGCAAGCAACACGTGGCGTCGTCTGTTGTTGAAAAGCAGAACTACTTATATCAAGTTTCTTTGCATGAGATAACTTAACTCTCGCTGATTAAATATTTAAAATATTATATTTAAGTAATGGTTCAAATTTTAAAACTGTCAGTTTGCATCTAACATTATTCACAGAAGCTACCATGGATCCTGGTTTGTTATCTTTACCTGAATTGGAAGGAAGCCGCTGTAGATACTGTAGCAAGGATTTTGTCATGAGGAGGAATGCTAGACGTCATGAGAAGAATGATTGTGTTAAAAACACACTACGCAAAATGTTAAGCTGTAATCGGTGTAGCAGGTTGTTAACACGAATTGACTCCTTAAAAAGACGGTAGAACATGTAAAGCCAAAACACGTGATATAGGACATCGATAAAGACACTACACTAAGGAAGAGTTTGCTGGTTGATGTAAATAATTTTCCTTGTCCTAAGCGTGATGGTATTAGCTCACCGGATCGTGACAAAAAAATAATCTGAAGGATTTTAAATATTTATGGAAGAATGAAGGCAATGGAAGAATCCCTAACGTGAAAAGTGAGAATACATCAGGCCAAATTCAAGTAGAACCTTCGTACTTTGTAAAAATGATGGACACTTAAAATGAAAGATTTTATACGATAAAGAAACTTCGACATCAACGTTATCGAATTCTTGCAGTAATCCGGATGAAGACGATGCCTTCTACGGTGATGGCGACAGTGACTCTGAGGCTGGTGACAAAACCAACGACTGTCAAGAACCACCTAAAGCTGTTAGTATTGAAAGCTGTGATAAAGCCCTGAGACCGAAATGGTGGAAACATCGTGAAAAAATAAATAATTCTGATCAAGCTTATGATGAAAACTGGGAAAATAGTGATCGTACAAAAATTAAGAACCGACATTCCAGGAATATGGTGATAACAGAAGAGATTGATTATATGTCATTTGAAGATCTAACATATAAGTTGAGCTCCTGAGACTGTTGGTGGCATTTGTTCGTAGAGGAAACTACTCGCATATCGATGAAGTATCGTCCATACTCAAAGAACTGAAGGATGCTGGCTACCTACAATAATAAATTGTTTTACCTGCAGTTGTATAATGTTGAGATATAAAATAATAATTAAAAATACAAAAATGTAATGTTTTATTTCTTTTATTCTGATTTCTAACTAAGCCCAAATTCTCGCCTGTGTGTTCATTCCGTTTCCTGTGTGTACTGTGTGTTCATCCGTTTCCTATGTGAGTAGTATATAATAGCCGGTCCTGAAACTGGGTTCTGGGTGTGGATTAGAAGATTGTCAACGCCATCTTGAATTGTGACGTCAAGGCGGCCATATTGGATGCTCGTGACCTTGACCTTTGACCTTGATCTTGACCTTCGACCCTCAAAACTTGTCAAAATTTGCCAAAATTGGGCAAAAATTGCTCAAAATTCCTCAAAAATCGACAAAATTTACATTTCTGTGGAAAAAAATTCCGCCAAAAAATCTCAAAAAATTCCACAAATCAAAAATTATGATTTCTAAAATCCTCAAAAGTCGTTTTGCCCTAGAATGAACCCAAATTCCTAAAAAAAAAAAACGGCTTAAGCATCCATGTCTAAAGCCTCCGGTAATGATACCATGACCGCCATATTGGATTTGACGTCAACGTTGCAATTTCCGTTACGGCCGCCATCTATAACTTTTTCATTTATTATCCTATTTTAAAGAAAAAAATATTTTAAATTTATAAAAAAATCAAATAATAAAATTTTGATAAAAAGTTAAAATAAACAATCATTTACGACACGGAGCTCGGAGTCCTCGGTTCGAACCAAACGAGTGCAAAAAAATAAAAATGGCGACCGATCCTTCCCGCACAGTGGCTGCAGGCAGACTGACTCCCACCACTTTTTTCAAAGCATATATATCACCAGTGAGCATGACGTCATTTGGCGGCCATCCTGAAAATCCGTAATTTTTATGTTAGAAAATCGGGATAAAATTTAAAAATCATTAAAAAAATTTATCAACAGAATAAAATAATAAAAATCCTTAAAACCACTATTGCAATTTTCGTAACGACCGCCATCTTGAAATCATCCGCTGGAGACCACCATCTTGTTTCCGTCTGCTAGAGTGTGCTGATACCATGTTAGTATAATTTTCTGGTCACCATACCTTTGTCCTCAACTGCTGACCTTGAACTTTGACATTGACCTTGAAATTTGACCTTGAATTTAATGACCATCATGGATCCGACATTTTGTATTCAGTACATGCTACCAGGAGCTACCACATGCTAGTGGTCAATGCCACCATCTTGTTTTCGTCTGCTGGAGGACACCATCTTTTGTGCGTGTGTACACGTCTTACCATCATGCTAGTTTTATTCTAACACGCTAGAGTGCAGTAATCATTTATTATTTTTGCTGTGACACCCGCCATCTTGAAATTTGGACGCCATTTTGAAATCATGTAATTATTTATCCAGAAATGGGGGGAAAATTCCAAAATTAATTAAATAAATTGTCAATCATTCTACAGATTAATTCGATCCGCTCCTGTCCTTAGTTCGAAACTCGATCGATTTAATAATGTTTAATTTTATGTAAAAAAATAATAATTTCAATAAACCATGTTCGAAATTCTTAAAGAGACTTTAAATCCTCTTCTACCATCGTCCTATAAGCCATCAATACCAACATCTTGGAATATACAAATAATTAACCTAGATATTCAGGAAAAATTTCAAAATTCATTAAATAAATTTGCAAACAATATACTATTAATTATGTTGACTAAGGTCCTTGGCACTATTCTGGACGAAGCTAAAAGAAATTAAATTTAAATACCAGAAAAGTGTAAGGTTCGAGAAATAAAACACCACAAGTTCTTTTATAAACATAATATCTATTACACAATTTCTATCCTACTACAGGATCACTTGCGAAAGCCAGCAATCTTATAAACATTTAGTCCTGCATAGACGTGCAACGACTACATCTTAGCTCCAACAGCTCCAAATGCTCCAATAGGTCCAAATGCTCCAACAGCTCCAACAGCTCCAATGATATTGGGCTACAATGCTACGAGTCTAAGAGACTACAAGGCTACGAGTCTAAAAGGATCTAGCTGGTTACGAGACTGCATGACTAAAAGACCGTATGGCTACGAAACTACATGTCTATGAAGCTACGAGGATACAAGTCTACTCGGCTCCAAAAGCTACAACAGCTACAACACGCAATGTACGCGCAATACATGCAATTTACGCGCAATAAAAGTAATGATTACAAATTACACAAAGGAAACGAAATGAAGAAATAGTACACACAGGGAAAAACGTAATATACACACAGTACACACAGTAAACGGAACGTACACACAGTACACACAGAAAACGGAATGTACACACCGTACACACAGAAAACGGAACGTACACACAGTACACACACAGGAAACGGAACGTACACACAGTACACACAGGAAACGGATCGTACACACAGTACACACAGGAATCGGAACGAACACACAGGAAACGGAATGATCACACATACAGTAGCGGAAACACAGGCTTAGTTGGAAATCAGAATACAAGAAATAAAAACATTAAATTTTTACTTTCAATATTTTTATTTTTATTCTCAACATTACACAAATACAAGTAAAAAAGCCATTATTGTATGCAAACAGCTTTCCTCAGTTCTTTGAGTATGAAGGATATTTCTTTGATGCACGAATAGTTTCCTGCACAAAACGAGCCATGTAGAAGTCTTAGCCGGTAAACCAATATGTTTGGATCTTTCCATGATATGTAATCAATCTCTTCTACCACCATCTTACTTGCTTGTTTATTATACATCCTTTTTTATCACAATCGCCCCAGTGATCATAATGAGCATTATCAGATTTATTTATTATAACACGTCGTTTCCATCGTTTCGGTCTCAGGACACCGCCACATTCTTCGATCTTGTCAGCTTTAGGTCCTTCATCACAGTCTATGCCTTTGTCAACAGCCTCAAAGTCACTGTAGAAGACATCCTCTTCACCCAGATAACCGTATGAATTCGATATCGATGATGTCGAAGTGTCTTCATCGTCTTCTTGCTTCCTTTTTAGGAGTCCATCATTTTAACAAAGAATGGAGGATCTACTGAATATAGGCTTGAATGTATTCTCACTTTTCACGGTGTTGATACTTCCATTAGTTTCAGTCTTCCCGAAGCCATCAGCATCCTTCAATTTATGTTCTTCGTCACGATCGGGTGAGCTAATACTATCACGCTCAGGACAAGGAAAATTATTGTCGTAAGCAGATCACTCTTCTTTAGTCTAGTGGATCCATCGATGTCCTCTATGTCGTAAGTAGGCTTGGCATTACCTTTTCTATCATGTCTGTTTAAGATGTCAATTCGTGTTAATAGACATGTAGTTTCGTAGCCATGCGGTCTTTTTGTCATGCAGTCTCGTAACCAGCTAGATCATTTTAGACTCGTAGCCTTGTAGTCTCTTATACTCGTAGTCTCTTAGACTCGTAGCATTGTAGCCCAATATCATTGGAGCTGTGGAGCTGTTGGAGCATTTGGACCTGTTGGAGCATTTGGAGCTGTTGGAGCTGTTGGAGCTTTTGGAGCATTTGGAGCTGTTGGAGCTAAGATGTAGTCGTTGCACGTCTATGCAGGGCTAAATGTTTATAAGATTGCTGGCTTTCGCAAGTGATCCTGTAGTAGGATAGAAATTGTGTAATAGATATTATGTTTATAAAAGAACTTGTGGTGTTTTTCTGGTAATTAAATTAAAATTATTTTAGCTTCGTCCAGAATCGTACCAAGGACCTTAGTCAACCTAATTAATCAGTATATTGTCTGCAAATTTATTTAATGAATTTTGAAATTTTTGCTGAATTTCAAGGTTAATTATTACGAATTATCCAAGATGTTGGTAGTGATGGCTTATATGATGATGGTTTATTGAAATTATTATTTTTTTTACATAAAATTAAATATTATTACATCGATAGAGTATCGAACCAAGGACAGGAGCGGATCGAATTAATCTGTAGAATGATTGCACTCTAGCATTTTAGAATAAAACTAGCATGATGGTAAGATGTGTACACACACACAAGATGGTGTCCTCCAGCAGACGAAAACAAGATGGTGGCATTGACCACTAGCATGTGGTAGCTCCTGGTAGCATGTACTGAATGCAAAATTTCGGATCCATGATGGTCGTCAAATTCAAGGTCAAATTTCAAGGTCAATGTCAAAGTTCAAGGTCAGCAGTTGAGGACAAAGGTATGGTGACCAGAAAATTATACTAACATGGTATCAGGGCACTCTAGCAGACGAAAACAAGATGGTGGTCTCCAGCAGATGATTTCAAGATGGCGGTCGTCACGAAAATTGCAACGGTGGTTTTAAGGATTTTTTTATTTAATTCGGTTGATTAAGTTTTATAATGATTTTTAAATTTTTTCCCGATTTTCTAACAAAAAAATTACGGATTTTCAAGATGGCGGCCAAATGACGTCATGCTCACTTGGGATATATATGCTTTGAAAAAAGTGGTGGGAGTCAGTCTGCCTGCAGCCACTGTGCGGGAAGGATCGGTCGCCATTTTTATTTTTTTGCACTCGTCGGGTTTGAACCAATGACTCTGAGCTCCGTGTCGTAAATGATTGTTTATTTTGATTTTTATTAAAATTTTATTATTAAATTTTTTTTATAAATTTAAAAAAAAATTCATTAATACGGATGATAAATAAAAAAGTTATAGATGGCGGCCGTAACGGAAATTGCCACGGTGACGTCATAATCCAATATGGCGGTCATGGTATCATTATTCCTAGAAATGGCTTACGGCAGGCTTTATACATGGATGCTTAAGCCGTTTTTAGGAATTTGAGTTCATTCTAGGGCAAAACGACTTTTGAGGATTTTAGAAATCATAATTTTTGAATTGTGGAATTTTTTGAGATTTTTTGGCGAAATTTATTTCCACAGAAATGTAAATTTTGTCGATTTTTAAGGAATTTTGAGCAATTTTTGCCCAATTTTGGCAAATTTTGACAAGTTTAAAGGGTCGAAGGTCAAGATCAAAGTCAAAGGTCAAGGTCACGAGCATCCAAGATGGCCGCCGTGACGTCATAATCCAAGATGGCGTCGACAATCTTCAATCCACACCCAGAACCCAGTTTCAGGACCGGCTATTATATACTACTTATGTGTACTGTGTTTACTGTATGTTCAGTGTGTTCTTTTGTTGAATGTGTGACATTTCGTTAAATGCGCGTATTCAAAACTGTAGCATATCTTAATGTTTACTAGTCCAAAACCTCTTCGTCTTGATCAATCATTTTTCAGGGGATTCTTGGTCATCTTGTAAGCGTAAAACATGTTACGTTGGTTTAAATGAATATAATTAGCGGACGACGAAGAATGTTATGAGGTTCGGAAATGACTGGTCTATATGTCTGACATTGTTGATGACCTGGTCTCGTGGTCTGAAGACGCTTGGTCTATATGTATGGTTTTGTATATGAACGGTTTGGAAGTTATTCAAAGTATAGAAAATTTGTCTTACATGTTAAGCTTGTCGGCAACGTATTTACTCGTCGAACAGGTATATTGTCATGAGTTGTTTTTCTTAGAGTGAATGATTAATAAACTCCGAGAAAGGTGATAGGAAACAAGAAAAAAAAATATTTAATATTTATTTATTCTTATCACTGGTCGAGAATCAAACCGAGGACGGAAATCTATCTTACCAATCTTTATTTATTGAGTGATTTTTTTGGTGAATTTTGGAATTTATTCCCGAATTTCTAGGTTAAATATTACAAATTCCAAGATGGCGCCCAAATGTCAAGATGACGGGCACCACAGCAAAAATAAATGCTTACTGCACTCTAGTGACTAAGAATTAACCTAACATGATGGTAACGTACTCTAGCAGAAGGTGTGTGTACTATGTGATACTAGTGCTCCTTGTATAGATTACTGAAAACAAAATGGTGGCCATTTCCTATAGCAGGCGATGAATGATAACTAGCGCTCCTGGTAGCGAGTACTGAATACAAGATGGAGGATCCAAGATGGTCACCATGGACAAGGTTAAATGTTAAGAACAAAGTTCAAGGTCAAAGTTCAAGGTCAAGGTCAAAGTTCAAGAGCAAATTTCAAGATCAAGGAAAATGGACATGGTAAAGGTCAAAGTTCAATGCCAACAGTCGAGGTCAAAGTTATGGTGAGCTAAAAATTAAACTAACATTGCGTCAGCGGACTCTAGCAGATTAATGAAAATTACCCTTTTAAAATGTTTGCAGAGTATCGATGAAAAATAACTCTAGGTTCGGAAACGCTTGGACTGTGTGAAGTTTTGATGTTTCTAATTATTTGTAGCGATGTATTTTTTGTAGAATATGCGCTGGGTTCGATACTGATATATGAACTTCAACTTTTTCTTGGCGCATATGTTACTTTGGTAGGGTCGTTTTCTACTCCTGTTCTGTTTTTTCGTACTTTGAAGTCATTCCAACAAATACTTTTAATTTACTGGGTTATGATTCCAATCATTTTTTTACGTATTAGCATGATGGTCGGTAGGAAAGGGCCTGCATGCCTCGAGCGCGCAGCTGGACTGCTACCCGATTCTTCTGTAATCTTGCGAATCTCTGCCCGCGTGAGAGATCAAAGTCATCAACACAGACAGGCATCGTTATGCCAGCGCCTACCTTTAGCCTTTAACAATTTTTAAAATTTTGAGGAAATATGCTTGAATTTAGGTACTTTGACTTGTCGTATGTGATTACTTTTAAAATAACATGAATTTGAATTTATTTTCTATGCAAGGCAAAAATAAAATAAAAAGTAGGCGGGTGGGTATCGAACATATGGTTCTTACCACATGAGTGCATTTTCCTTGTGATATTCATTTTTATTAGTAATTGTATGCTGGACCTTAGACTGTTTAATATATAATAAATTTAATTCACTGAATGCTCCATTTATATCAATCCGCGGATATGAATCAATCGAATCAATCATTATTTTAAATTGTGATATTTAATTAATGATTTTTGAAGTTCCTTCTGAATTTCCAGATTGATGATTAAGATTTTCTAAGATGGCGGCCAATATGTCATCAGCATCTTACTGGAGGTTGATAGACTAGGAATCTAAGCTTCTTTTAGGTTTTTCACCATAGTAATTTTAATACTTGATTTTTACCTAAAAATGTAATTTTTGCATTGTTTAAGGTTTGTACCGTGGCCTGAAATCGATCAAGTGAATCATTATTTTAATGAGTGATTTTTTTGAGTATTTTTTGGAACTTTTCCATTTTTCCTGGTCAATAATTACAGATTTCCTATATGGCGGCCAAAATGGCCCTTCAGTTTGGCGGATATCGTGACAGTTGACAGTTAATAAATAATTACTGCACTCTAGCAGGCAAACATTAACGAATATGGTAACAGCACCATCTAGCATCCAAAAATAATGTTGCGGGACCAAGATGTCAGCCACCAGCAGACGAAAACAAGATGGCCGCAGTGACATCATTTTGGCTGTTGTTATATCTTTCTTGGACTGTGTGGTGGCTGTCAGTCTGCCATTGGCTTCTGTGGAGGAAGAATCGACCACCATTTTTATTCAAATGTTTTCGCTCGGTTATTATTGAGAACCCCTGACATTTGTTTTCGTTAAAGTGTTTTATGTTAAAATGTTATGAATTTTACGATTTGTTTCTATTTTCTAACCTTTAAATTAAGGATTTTTAAAATGGGCTAAAATATTCAAAATTGCATCATGATTATTATTCAAATTAATTAGTTTTTATAAATTGTAAAATTTTCCCGAATATCTAGCTTATTATTTACGGATTTTTAAGATGGCGGTGGTAACGAAATTTGCAATGATATGTTTGAGGTCAAAGTCAAAGCTCCCTTCCAGAGGCTAATGTCAGGCTTGTGCATGTGTAATTTTAGTCTCAATGGGGACATTTCCAGCCTCAAGCATTTTGGGGAATAAAACTGTAAAGCTGGATATTTTTCTTAATAATAAGGAAATTTCTAGGAATTTTGATTCATTTTGAGGTATTTTTGAGGAAATTTTGACATTAAAAATTACCGCTGTTACGTCACAGTCCGATATGACGATTTGCACCTCAGGCATCCCACTTTCACTCTGTGCCCGGACCCACCGTTATATACTACTACCGAGAAATAAAGGTATATGTAGAAATAATGTTGTTAGTCGGACATTTCGGAATGCCTTCTTGCAGCTATTTTAAAGTGCGAATAACATGGAAGGCATGTATTCATACAAAGATTTTTCCAGGTAAACGATGGGTTGCCATGATTAAAGTAGTGTGTGACGTCATCCGGTATGACATACCTTAATACCTACAACATACGTAGAGCCCAGAATTCAGACAAACATTTTTACATCTGTTACATTCTTTATTTTTAACATGCATTGATTTTTATATTTAATTTACTCACATAGTTAGGATCTAATTTTAGGAAGTTAATAGTCGGTGTAGGCCTATATTTGGCGAGAAAGCCAAGTTTAAGTAAGAGAGTTTCTACAATAAAATGCCAGTTGAAGCTTGATTAAGAATTCTGTTTACAGCCGTATATTTACGTTAATTTGTTCTTGAGTGCATTGCAAACCTTAATAAAGTTAAAAAGTTAAGAGACTACAGTGAAGGCTCAGTCTCACACGCTGTCTTCGTTATATTATTTTCTTGTCATTGTCATTAGTAAAGGTATTTTCCTGTAAATATATTTCGATAGCACTCTTGCATTTTATGTTTTGTCTTTCATGCAAGTGATCGTAATTAATACATATAGCGAGATATTTCAATGCTGATAGATATTACTTAGCAAATATCTGTTCAGAAAATTTTGAGACAAGCATAAAATGCAAGAGCGCTATAGGGATCAATTTACTAAAAACACAAATAATAGTAATGAAAAGGAAATAAATTAACCAACATGGCTCGTGTGCAAAGCATTAGAAAAAATTTTAAGCGATATCCGAGTGGGGTTTACGATAAAAATTTAAGAATTCGGTGAGGACGGATGACAGTTCTGTTTCAGTATTTCGTTTTTAAACTGTACTTTTAAAGAGTACAAATGGCTAAAACGCGTATATTTATAATAATTTTTAGGCATGGAACACCCAGTACAGATTCTTTAACTTACTTAAGGGGTTTGCATTACGTCTTTATCTTAATTTATAAGCAATAAAATGTTATAGTTGCCGCTCAAATCTCACAGTTGCCATAATCAAAAGAAGACTGCGTGCCAGTTCACAGCCTTTCCTTAGAGGTGAAACCGCGCTACCAGAACCAGCGAGCGTCGCCCTTATCATCTCGCCTCACAAATACAAATACATCCCTGACTAGGCGGAGGCATAAAGAACCTGTGACTCCATCGTTATTCATGCGCGTTTACAGCCAGTCCTCACTGATTTCCATCTAAAGAAAGTCCTGCCTGACCTTGAGCTAGGCATCCCCCCTCCCTTTTTTACTCTCATGCGTTGGTCCGTGATTAAGACGTCAGAGAGCCGGCAGATGGTCCTTTTTCTTGGAGGTGGGTTGGAGAGGGGAAAGTGTAATTTGTGGACTCTAGTGTTCTTCCCGCGGTCGAAAATTATTAGGTGTGCGTGGCTGGGACGGCCGGAACTCGGCGGCCTTCGGGCGTGCCTCTGGATGTCTTCATCATCTGTGAGGGTGTGGGATGTGGGTGGGGCGGGCTGCTCGCTCCGAGCCAGCGTTGCCAACTTTGTCACTTTCCAACCAAGCCCATGGTCGTTTCAAATAACGATTTGTACGGGGGGTAGCCTATAGGAATTTTGTTACAGGTGTAAGTAACAAAAAATGTGTGCGACGCGTCTACGCGTGACATAAGTGAAGCTTCTTGCTTATTATATTATTACGTAGAGACATGCAAAATTCGCGGATTCATTTCGCGATAGGCTAGCATCAAAACAACTATACCTCGTACCGCTTCTGCGATTGGCCCACATTTTATCCGGGGAACTGTGAGCCAATGGGAAACACTAAAACAAGAAAGTGTCGAATTATGGACAGCCTAGTTGAGACGTCTCACGCGTCAGTAGCCAATGAACAGGTGTCATTTCCGCGAGTATTTAAAGGACTGTGGAGTCTATCCTAGAGGTCAATGAATCCGCGAATTTTGCAGGTCTCTAAAGGTATAGGAAACATAATCTCTTTAACTGAGGTCTCAAATAAAAATTGGACGTATACGAGCGCAAAATAATGCTATTGCCCAAGTATACAACTGTGAAAGTATGCAACTATGGAAGTATGCTACTATGCAAGTATGCAACTACGCGAGTGTAAAATGCAAGTAAGCAAGAGTAAAATGGAATTATGCGGGTGTAAAATACAAGTATGCGAGTGTAAAATGCAAGTAAGCAAGTGTAAAACGCAAGTATGCGAGTGAAAAATATGCAAGTATGCAATGTGCAAGTATGCAATTTGCAAGTATACAATGTACAATTATGCAAGAGTGCAAGTATGCAAGTGTGCAAGTACTCGGGTGTGTATGTATGCGAGTGTGCCGCCGTTTCCTCATATGCTCGGCCGGGAGCGTGTGACAGCGATACCGGGAACTATTACGTTCCCATAACTCGCTGTGCGAGTGTGCAAGTATTCGGCAGCATTTATACCTTTCCCCAGCCGTCTCCTGCTTACCGGTACCCCCACCACGTACCTTAATATTCCTCACCTTTCCCTGTTCCCCACCACTTACCTAACTATTCCCCTCATGCTATTAGAATTTTCGCAACGCTCGTAAATTGTAGCCCCTTTAGCAAAGAAGTTTTACTTCAAAAAATTTTATATTTATCGTCACTAACATGCTGACACGGAGGACTACATAAGTAGCCATAAGTGACGCGGATTCTTACACAGTGTTAGTTGCAGGTGTTGTAACCGCTCACTTTGCATCACCCAAAATAACATTCCACCTTCAGTAAATCAGCTCTCCTATCCCCGTCTTGCTTACGCCACTGAAGATTTTGTTGGGACAGTAACTTAATTATTTGTTTTTGAGATATTTAGTTGTTTTAAAATGTTTTTAGTTGGAATGTAGGGGTTTGTGTGTGATCAAAGGAATAACAAATCGTAGTTTGTGACCAAGTAAATTTATTTGTTTACATGATTTCTTGAGATGTCCAGATGATCTCATTTTTTTCGTAGTAGTCAGGAATATCGCAATGGAGAAATTTGTGTTGGTGAAGAGGGGAAAGTGTATTCTAGTTTAGTGTGAACTTAGTTCACTAGGTTAAGGTGGCCGCCTAGCTGGGGCGCTAAGGGCGACACTGGCTCACGCATCGCACGCCTTACAGCCGCTAAGCGCTAATAACAGATCTGGTGTGTAGTCTTCTCTTCGGTAATGCGCTTCTATGAGACTTTAAGCTGTGGCCTTATGATTATGTTTTGGAATATTAAAGAAAAAGGCTCCCGGTACATCTGTACACTACTCACTAAACTGGGTTTAAAAAAAGTTTCCTTCTAAAAACGTATTTGAAAAAAATAAACATGTTATCTTAATGCATTGTCCACAATATACGGGATGTTCATAAAAGAATGTCCCTCCATCAATATGTAAAGTTTGGCCCTAACCCCGGCAAAACTAAACAACTTCCGCAACCCGCGACACAGTAAAACTCCTATATTGCCCCGTACCGCGAGCGCAGGTAAACCCAAAAAAAATATTTTAACCCAAACAAATGGCAGGCTTAAAAAATACTAATAAGATTACGAACAGTGAGAGGAGGCAGCAAGTTAAAAAAAGACGCAAAATGTACATGGCAACATTTAATAAATATATATATAAATATACCATATAATCGTTTCATGACAAATCGGCGCATCCATCATAAAATACATACCCTATAACTACTTATAAAAAAATGCTATATAATAAAACTAAATAAAAATACTTTAACAATTCCCCCAAAAAATATAATTTGATCATATACTGCGGAGCTCCGTAAAATTAAAGGTAATTACCAAAAAGGCATTAAAAATATATAAGAACAAATTAATACAATCACAAATATATACGCCCCGGGCGTAGCATTACTGTAAATACCAATTAACAGAATGAAATCTAGCAAAAATTGACACACATTAGCGTCCAAATCAATATATCAAAAATTTAGCTAATTACAAATTATGGGTTAACAAGCGCTTCTCAGTTAAGTCATTTTCTAACGGTCGACGCCTTTTTTCTTCCAGGTCGGGCAGGGATTGGATGAACAGGCTGAACGTAAAATCCCAGTTTCAAAGTTATTGGTCCGTTAATTTAATTCCCAAAAATCCACCAATTATAGTTTCGCACCAGGGGTCCAAGGGGTCAACGGGGCGGTGTCACTGCTGGCACTTACTTGCTTTTTTGACGTCGTGATGTCCGGTCACCAAATACACTCGTTTTCTCACGAGTGTCTTTAATGGTAAACCCTTGGCATAACGCGTTACCTTAGCTGCGGTTGATTGTACGGCTATGACGAATCCTTCGCCATACCGTCTTGGATTCTTGGCGCACATAATTCATCCTTGGAAAATCCTTGCGACATTCACACACGCCTCACCAACCCCTCGCTTTTCATCGTACCAATGCGTTCTAAATTATATTATATATGAACCCCGTTCATTAAAAAAAGGAAACACTCATATTCAGATGTTCGACCGGCAAGTCACTTCGACATGGAACCAGCACCATGGCCAACCCGCGTTTAACTCACGTCCACGCCCGCCCGGGCCTACGAGGCGACTGACACTCGTCCCTCCGCTAACGTCACACGCTCAGCTGTTCACCACGCGCGCCGCCTAGCGCAGCGATTACCAAAGTATTCGGTATTGTTCTTGAACTTTCCAGACCAATTTAATAACTTAAAATCTTAAAATTAAAAGTAATAAGACTAAACAAGAATTACAATTTCCTTATTTAAAACAAAATATAACAAACTTAAATCCAAAATAACTCTTATTACCAGGGCATCTGAAAAGGTTAATAAAATAAGTTAACCATTTCTGCCAACCTAAACATTATCAAAGGTAGAGGCTGTAGCACACATGCTACAAATAGTATATCACAACAGTTTAATTTATACTATTATAGTACGGCAAGATACTTGTGAACTTGCCCAGACCCCAATTCGTGGCGTGACGCACACTACCGTCACATGATAGCCGCCAGGAGAAGTGGAGGGGATCAGTTACGTGCTTCACTCGGCTGCGTGAGGATTGCGTCAGCGCGTCATGCCGGGACTCGGGTTACACGGTACAACAAGCGAGCCTAGTCCATCAACTTAGGTAATTAAGTCAAACCTTATTCCAGGACGACCCTTGCGAGGACAGGCGCGTGAAATTGTATACAACGTTGTGACGCATCTGAAAGAAAAGAAGTTGCTGTACGCTTTAAAATACAATGTTACTGAAGCGACAAGTACTGCGACAGGTGTTTCTGAATCAACGGTAAAAAGGATTTTGGCTGAGGGGAAAGTAAAAAGTAAAATTAGTCTGAACTTTTCAACACCTACTGGCCAAAAAAAAGAACGCAAAAAAATTGTTAGAAGTCGACGAATTTACGTGTGGTGCTGTGAGGAGAAAGTGCATGAATTTTACACTGTCAGGAAAACTGTCACAACTTTAAATAAATTAAAGACGGCTTTGCGAGATGATGGTGTTTTGGACTGCAGTAAAGAATTTTTGAGAAAACTGTTAAAGAGACTGGGATTCCGTTGGACGAAGTGTCAGCCAAGGAGAAGGATTTTGATTGAGAAGCCTGGTATAACAGCATGGAGGGGGCGTTTCCTACAAGAAATGCGCAAGTTTCGAAACGATGGTGGTTCAATCGTTTATGTAGATGAAACGTGCATCCATGCTACCCACAGCATTAGTTCTTGTTGGCAATCGGACAATGAGCTGGGTGTTACAGAGCCAATCGGGCAAAGGCCAGCGTTTAATAATTGTGAATGCAGGAGGAGAGGAGCGATTTGTACAGAAAGCATTTTTGATATTATGGTCAAAACAAACAACGGGAGATTATCATAATGACATGAATTTCTAAAACTTTACGAAATGGGTTACACATAAACTGCTTCCAAATTTGCCCGAAAACTCCGTCATTGTTCTCGACAATGCAAGTTATCACAATGTACAGACAAATAAGAAGCCGACTTCTGCTAACACCAAACAAGTGATTCAAGAGTGGCTAAAAATAAACAACGTAGCTTTCTCCTCTGACCTAACAAAAGCCAACCTACTATTACTTGCGAAACAAGTGCCCACTTCCAAAACTTTCAAAATTGACGAAATCATTAAAATGAACTCCCACGAAGTAATCAGGGTTCCACCATATCATCCTGACCTCTATTCGATTGAGTTAGTGTGCGAAGAAATATCATACTCGCTCGAAGACAAGAAGACATTATGTGAACAGCTCTTTAGTAGCTACTCTAAAGAACAATGGAAAGAATGCTGCCTGCATGTGGAAAAAATCGAGAATGAATACTGGAACAGTGATAGGTTATTAGATACTGAAATAGATAAGATTATTGTTAATCTTGAAGAATCTAGAGACAAAGATTATACTAGTGAAACTGAAAATGCCAGCTTCACGCCAGACTCAGATTAGGTAAATAACATAATAACTATCTAACTATTCAAATATTACGTTGGCATCTTAAAAATATGTATCTATAATCTACACGCGTTTTTGCGTCGAAAATTAGTGACGGGCAAAGTAGTGACAAAACGCAAATGTTCTGTATTTTACCTTTAAGAAAATGCTATTTTTACAGAACCCTTAACCAAATGATAATTTGATAACCAAGCCTTTAAAGAATGAGTAATGTTATCACATGCAGCTTTTTTGTTTATGATAGTATAGTTTTTTTCACATAGAGGTTTTTTATGACTGCAAACAAATAGCGTGACTTTTAGCATGCTGTTCTGTTAACTTGATTTATTTTTGTAAATATGTATGTGTTTGAATGATTTGGACATGTGTTAACGATGTAGTGTATTTTCCAGTTGTGATTACATCACGCAGTTCATGCGTTATAACCCTTGTGTCGCGTTCGTGTAAGACGGGCTGACACTCCATCGCCTTGATTTGGAGGGGTCGCCACGCCTTCCCCTCCAGACACTGTCGTTGCACTAAGGGGTGGTAAAGGGGAAGGCAGACCATGCGCACAGCGATAACAGAGACGGTTCAGATTTAACTTTTCCCCCTATAACAACAAATCATGCGTCAAATTGAAGGTAAATTAAATAGTTTTTCTTAAAAATGTTCAATATGTGCCCCTTTAGTTATACGTCACACATCCCCAAGTACGAACATTATGGGTTTTACCTTCCCAATTAGATGAAAAGTTGACTCATCGCTGAACACCACACGATCAAAAACGTCCTCTTCCTGCTCAAACACTTGAAGTGCAGAGTTACAACTTATACCATAGTCATTTGGCTTTAAAGAATGTAGTAACCGGTATGGACGCAAGCGTAAACGTATGATTTAAACCTTCCACACGGTCGTATTTGGCAACTGAAGTTCAAGACATGCTTTCCGAATAGTTGTCTTAGGACTACGCAGGTAAGATGCTATGACACGGTCAATATTCTGTACAGACACGTTTGGTCGTCCCGTGCTTTTCCCTTTACGAACACATCCGGTCGTTTCCACTTGCCTATACCATCAGCGGATGTTTTTGCCACGTCAGGGATCACAATTTACACTTTAAACGAAACGCACGTTTAACTGAAACAAAATTACTCTTTAATTGTGACCTCGAACCAAATCTCTACATCGCTTACAGTTGATGCTATTAACATTTATAACTGGGACATTCTTTTATGGACATACTGTACTTGTTAATACGAAACAACGAAACGAAACTTTTGTACGCAAGTGAAGTATCTCTTATAAACTATTCTCAAACACGCACATTAAAGAAATTTTGAGAGATTTATAAATGTACGTTCCCGCGCCGACCTCTGCGCGCCGTCGAGCAACCAGCCAGGCAACCACTCGCTGCCTGCGGGTACCTGTCAAGTGAACTAAGAAATATCTTTAGTTTAGTGAAAGTGGCGGCAAACGCGAGTTGTAGTTGTTTCCAGATCTATTGAAGTAGGTTTTGACTGAGTTTTGGGTTGGAATGTTGTTTAACTATTGACAACACTGCTCCCTTCGCCGCGAACACACACACAAAAGCACACCAACACACAAACTTATACTCGCCTACGTGTCTAAAGGTGCGGTTCCATGTAGCGTCTGACGCAGCACGGCTGACGCATAGAGCGTCAAAGGATGAGTAAGCGAGGTCGTTGTTCTATCTAATGATAAGAGGATGAAGATGATGAAGAAATTCTACTGCAACTATCTGAGGCAAATGTTGACAAACAACTGATTTTTCTCTCCAAATTATGATGTTTTTAACATATAATCAATCGGCACTTGTTAAACTGCGACGAGGCATTTCGATTACATCCAAACATAATGAAACCATTATTTCGTAGATTTGTAAGTGCTGACAGTAAAAAAAAAGAGAGATTTTAAACTATTTTACCATTTTTCTCTCGAGCTTTCAGGAGTTTAGTAAATTTTCATAGCTCTTAAAATTCAAATATTTCGCTTATTTTATCCTCCGATCAGTTTTATGCCAGTAATGACTGATATATTTGTTTATTGTTGCGTAGAGACGCACTACATGAAAAATATCGAGCCTCGTCATGAACTAAATAGTAATGAACAACCACCAACAAGGAATATAAGCCCGTTGGCAAGCAGTGGTTGTTGTGCGCATTAAGATGTATTTTCTGTGAAAGATTCATTCATAGAATACTTCAACATCCGTGCGGGCGCAGAGACAACATCCTGGCAAAGATATCATGATACTAAACCACAGTGCTTCCTACCCTTTCTGTATTATTTTATACATGTACATTGTTAATAAAAACATTTATAATATACGTATATCATTTTATAATTTTAACTTCGTGTATTGTCATATATTTCTCCATAATTTTTATATTTTTTCATATCTTTTATTTTTGTTTAGACTGTAATACAGCCAGTTTATTTTTATTTTAAACTGAATATTTTATTTTAGCATAACTTTTAAAGTTTAAAATTGATTTAGTCAAGGAAAAATACTTCATGATTTATCAATTTTTCACAAAAGTATTTCAAAAAACTGTATGAGGGTAACACCTCATTGTAAATGAATTAAAGTTTAAGTATTTTTAAACATTATTAAATACTTTTATTTTATTAATCGCATATATTATTGCATTATTAAGTTTTATTTATAAGTTAAAATAACACGTCCCTCTAATGTTTATCAGTTTATGGCTATCACTTTGCCTATTCTTTATTGTTACAATAACTAACAATATAATAAACAACATGAATGTACTGACAATATATTATAGTTTTTGAAACCTTATCTCTCCAAGAGTTCTGATATTATCCCCATGTAATTCTGTTCGCAGTCTGGTCCTTGTAGCGGTAAAAAAAAAAAAACATCGTAGATTCATTTGGAAATTTTTTTTTTTTTTTTGTATTTCTCATCCTTCCCCTCTGTGAATAGTGGCATTCCTTCGACCGTGGGGGAGTGCGGCTGGGTCTACACTGCTCTCCGAGCGACTATACTGTGTCCAGCGACTCTACAGTCTAGCGACTCTACTGCCTAGCGACTCTACTGCCTAGCGACTCTACTAACTAGCGACAGCCGCATCGTGGGAAACAGGCCCATAACATTTCATTGTAGCAATGTTCTGCTTCAGACGCTGGATAGGAATCCCACCTTAATAGACAGTGTAAACTAATCTTAAAGAACATATTTAAGATGTATCTAGTAACTTTTAAATAAATTAACTTAAAACATCATTATACTAGGCGTAACCCAATTAGCCTCACCACGTGTCAGGAACGTGCGCAGAATTTCATTTAGGCCTGCTGTTTGCTTTCAATTTCTTTCTTTTTGTTGGTGGGAATGAAATATTTTTTTAATGATTTCATCAGTCCCGTGCATACGCCCCTCACACTTGTGGTCCCGATGGTTAAGTGGTCAAATCATTAGTCTCCCATAAAAAATCTGGGTTCGAATACCAGCAGAATGAAACCTGAATTATTTATCAAGTCGTAGACGTGGCGAACGTTGCTGCAAAAGTATAAGTTTTCTCGTGGTCCTCCCACTTACCCTCACCGATTCGTTCCTTCGTGGCTCCATCACTCTGTCTTACCACTCGCATGTGTCTAATGGACCTCATTGTGACCAAGAAGGTGTAAGTGGGAGTCCCACGTGACCTTGTACCGCGGAGGTGGGTGGGGTTGACTAAAAGGTCGATCCAAAAGCTTAGACTCTGCGCAAATTCGCCCTTGTGACTGACTGACGCAGATATTTTGATGTCACGCAAACTGGTTTTGAAATACACGTCACGACAAGAAGGTTAGAAGCTTGAATATTCTTGCAGCAGTGTACAGAAGTTTAACATCGTTTCAAATTTCTCAGCATATCCAACTTTTTGTACGACATTTTAGAACGTCCAAAAACCCACTACAAGACATAACTGATCTGAATACCGTCACTATATTTTGTTATTAAATTTATCAAAAGTTCCCTTTCTTTAACTCGCATTAAAGTAGTTATAAATTTGTTGCCCCCTAAGAGGAGTAACATGTAGTTGAAAACAAGCAAACACAAAAACTGTGTTGTGAGAACAGCGTTTAATCACAAAGAATCGTAACATCCCAAATTCACAAGAAACGATTAATCGACAAGATTTTCTCTTGGACTGGCCCCGCACCGTCTCTCGGAACTGTCGACGACGCGTCCGAAACTGCACCGGAACACTCGTTCCCAACACATCTAACTCCTAAGTCGTTACGTCCAAGGAGCAAACTTTCCCTTGATATTCTTCACTCGCCCGGCGACTAAAGATACTGTTATGTCGCCGGCGAGACTTTTCAAATATCATGAGCGAGTTTTGAGTTCAACAGGATCCGCGAGCTCCAAATAGTTAGGCGAGTTACCATTAACACTGGGCTGCCGGGTTAACTCGCTCCACCGCTGCTCTTCGTCCCTTATGGCTGGCAATGCTTAGTCCGAAGTCAAGAATATAAGTGTTCAACTTCTTACCCGGTGCAGAGGCTAAGTCCAATTTCCTCGGGCGGCACGTGGCCGGGCAGCGTGACGTTACAGTTTCAAGCGACGAACAGAGCGGCGGCACGGCGACGTCGTCTTGAGAGCGTCCCTCACACTCTCTGCTGGTCTGTTGCTCTGCCTGTAGTCCACCCGAGCAGGCCTAGGTATTTATAGTGTCCATAGTGGTCCTATCCGCCTTACCAGAACAGTGCAGAAGGTGGGCGGATAGATAGACTGTTGAACTATATTCAAGACATGTGACCTGTCAAGTGACCACCCCGCTCCTGTCATGGTCACGTGATTGCTTGTGTTTACAAGCTTGCCGAGGTGTCAGGCAACCTTCAACGCTTATGTGTCCGACTGTTCATCTACCATGAAGGGAACAAAATCGGGAGGGAAAGAAGAACGTTGCGATGAACCAAAATACAACCGAAACATAGTAATATTTAGGGTTATACTACTAAATAAATTCATACAAGTATGTGAGTTTTAATAACTTTGTATCAATATCAGTTAATAAATATTTGATTTTAGTATAATATTATGCAGGTTATGTGAGCAATAAAGTTTAGTAAATTTATCGAAACGCTTCGAGCTGAAAACAAGCTTGATTTCCTGCTGTAATGTGGGTAAATCTTGTACTGCTATTTGTGTAAGTGTATAGTATGTGAGTCCCTGTTACTAAGTATTCATGTTACAAAACTATTTTAAATATAATTATGATTTAAAATAAAATTAGGAATTAAAATGTATTTTGCAAAATATTTCTGTGATTTGGATTTTAATATATTTTAATACACTTGCTCCCCTAATTACATTGGCAATAAACATGCGAACATATATGATATTGCAAGAATAACCGCTTAATTATAAATACATTTTAAAAAATTGATTTTACTTCTTTTTGTAAGACGCTTGTGACTCAGAAGTGCATACATGCGCTTAAATATGCGCAATTTGCTTAATTTTAAAATGGGAAATAGACTTGCAATACCGCCTTCATTCACGTCAATTCCCATCACGATCCACCACTCATCCTTCTATTTTATTGTGCACGCATAATTTTAGAGAGTAGACAAACATAAAATTCCCCAAGGAAAAGTGTCAACATAGCCAATAAATGTGAGACAAGCAGTCGGTAGACATCTGCACCCTGCGCATCTAATCTGAAAGAAATTCCTTTACCTCTCGCTGCTTTTCAATACGCCATTTTTAAGTTGATAGAAATTTAAAGTGCTAAACAATTGCACTTTGATTTGTTTGTTTTACACTTGATGTAAGCTTAAGTATACCTAGCAATATTTAAAACAGGCATTTTACGATATTTTATATAGTACATAAACTCTTTTAGCACATCTATCAAAATAAAATGCAAGGAAATATGCGTGAAAAAATTTCATCACCATAAAATAAATATATTCAAAACATTTTCGTTGGTTATTATGTTTGTTAAAGGACAAACAAAATTTACTGTGTAGCCTACCGCCAAATATTCTCAGAACATCGAACTTGAATTAGGATTGTAATTATGGTGACAGTCGTGGTGTTTTAGAGAACAGTAAGCTGATGATACAACCCAAATTTTGGCGTGGCCTTAGAATATACTATTATATTACATACACTTATAATTTCGAAACTTTACGTCAAGGTCCATTAAACATTACTGTGTTGTCATGTGCATCAACGGGCCAGAGCTTCCCAGGTACAGACAAACATTTTTACTAAATGGTTTTACATTTATTGCTGTAACAAAACCCTCAGCTGAGTTACCCGTTCTGCTTTTCTGTGATGGGCACACAACTCACAAGCGTAACATTGACGTAATTAATTTAGCAAGGGAAAGACATGTTACGATTTTATGTCTACCCTCTCCCTCCCTGGTCGCATAGAATCCAAATCTTGGATAAAACCTTTATGAGTCCATTATAGTTTAACTAGTAAGGAAGTGAGATCTTTTTTAAGGCATAACTCAAGTCCATTCTTGTGGTTTCTTTGTGACATACAGTGAAAACCAGCAAATGACGTATGACCATAAAATGTTTTGATCAAGCTTCCCCATTGGAAGAATAATTCAAATAAAGAAACCAAAATTGTTATTAAAAATTGGTTGTATGTAAAGTCGGTTTACGGACGATAGTTTAACGTGAGAACGTCATAACAAAATATTGATGAAATGATTGATCCAGAAGAAAAGGAAATATCATATTCGGCCTGAGACTGAGCCGTAATAGGTTTTTGCAACCAAACCATTTAGGCATTAAAAATATTATATTCTTTGAGGAAGAATTTTTTTTGAATTATTCAATCTTTTGCATGATAAAATCTACCTCTGCATACTTTTATGAATAAAATTGAATCATTTTTATTGAATTATCACTATTTTGTATGTATACAAAAGAGTGAAATGAAATGTGCAATTGAATTAATAAATTTACTTTTATTTGCATTCATTAATTCAAATATATTTATTACTTTTGAAATGTTGCGTGCGCTATATTTATTTTTACAAGTATAAAAGAAAACTTCACAACTACCGGGTTTCGAACCGACAACTATAGATTAAAAGTTAGGTACGCTAACCACACGCTCACGAGGCTATGCTAAGATAATGAAGTTTCAAAAGTTTTATATGTATGTATAAAAACATTGTTCACGGTAGGGGTATAATATTAACACGATTTTATAACAAATACGCATCCCAAATACACCAAACTTATTTATAATGTGTTACAATATTTTTTAAAACATTGTGCAAAAGATCCCGGGTGTAATTTGAATTATTATGTGTAACTGTAAAACACCATTGTTGGTTCAAAACGTATTTGAATTTTCAACATTACTTTTAAATAACCGTACCGATTGTGCTGCAAATCGGTGGACGATCGTTAAATTACATAATTTTAATAATACAAACGACGAAAATATGATTGAAAAGTAAAATCGATGGTTGTTCCAATCGAGTGAAAGAGAGATGCCACGCATGCGTAGGCCCTACAATGAGCGTGAAGAGAGAGCCACGCATGCGTACAATGAGCAAACAGAACACATCCGTAGTGGGACATCCGTAGTGGGACACTTTTTCGTGCGTGCAGCCGGCGTTCATCGATTTATTAGACGTTGTCACGTCAAAAACTTGGTCACGTACATCGAATATAAAATAAATCAATTTACCTTCTATAACACCAAATGCCTCACGTTGGAGTGTTATCTATCCATGGCCGCTATGTTGCGGAGAATTTTGGACCCTTCTAGTAGTTTCAGGCTGCAAAATAATTGCATGTCGCATATTTTTTCTTCCTCCTGAACAACAGTATTGCCAGCTGTTACCATCACTAGAAATAAAACTCAATTGCATCGTAAAACTGTAGTTGGAGCTTTCGGTGCCAGAGGAGGATAGGGGGTGGGCGTTGTTTGTCGTCGAAGCGAAGGGGATGAAGTGCAGTGGGTGGAGGGTGGTGGGCGTGAACGACGATTGCACAAAGCGCGGGGGGGAGGGTGCGTGCTTGCATTAAGTGCTTGCGTCAGGGAGCAAGTGCGTTCCGGACTTCACCCTGCCCCCTCCTCTTTCAACCCAAAGGAACTGATTCAACGTTTTGTTTTCTTCGCGTGTGTCGTGTTCGCCCTAATGGTTCCACCGAGAGCACAGGCGCAAGGGAGCCGAAGTCGTTTCTGCCACCGGTTGCGCCGCGGCAAAAACCAACCTAGTACACGTGTTTTCTCGGAACCACGTGACCACCCCAACAAGGATCCTGGGGCCGATAACACTCCTTTGTCGATTGTTTTGAAAAATACATCACTTGTACCAATATGCTTCCTCAAAATTACTTTCGTCAGCGTAAAAAAAAAACTGTTTTTGCATTAAAGGTTTAACCGCGTCGCACTGGTAGTCTGTATCCGAGGATTCGACCTGCGTTGCAGCAAGAATCTTTAGAGTTAAAAGTCAACTGAGAACTAGGTAGCCTTTCAACCTCTTCGAAGTGTTTAAGGAGCCCTACCACCTCCCAGTTACCGGCTAATCCTCAAATCTGAACATAAATGCTGCAATTCAGAGCGAAACGTCTACACACCATCACTGCGACGCAGCTAAACCTCGAAGGCCAATATAGCTTCTCAGGCAATGGTCGTGAAAGCCTGCCAACTGCTTTATGAAACAATTTTTTTTCTTTTCATAAATACATTGCCCGTTAACAGAAAATCAATAAAAGTTGCTGTATAATAAAAATACAATACCCGTCAAACTTTAGAACTATTGAAAAATTCGTACAAAACTTTTCTACCGTTAAACATCATATGTAATATATTTTTTCATTATTTTTTTTAACAAAATACATATTTATGAGTTTAAATTTTTGAAATCGTTTAATTAGTTTACACGATATGAGATTTTACAGGTTTAAGAATAGTTGAATATTTGTAAATTTTATTGCTAGGAAAAAAATGTTAAAACTATATTTGTTGGTATCTAAGTATTATATTTTTTAGTTACGTAATTGTATTACTTTAAAGAAAAATTTAAATTATTAAGAAAAATTTTTGCTTACATTTTTTTCAAGTGATTTTGAAAATCTGATTTTAAGAAAATCAATCTTAGACTTGTAATAATTGGAAAATATGCTTCCTTACATGTAAAGCCAATGATAGATTACTCTTTCAGTGTTAGTATGTTTCTGTCTGGCTCAACAGAGCGCGCCAAACCCACCTCGTTGGATCAGTTTCTATAAAAAGTAGCTATATAATTTCTTTCGTGCGCGGTATAAAGGGCTTAAGTCAAAAAAGTTGAATTTTTAGATATTTATACTGCCATGCTCAGAAAAATCCAAGCTTTCCAATGGTAAAAAGGGCATGAGTCTAAAATTAATAATAACGGCTGTTATAAGCGTTGGTTTAATTGACTTATGACAATGACAATGTTAACATCCACCTGAAATTTAATAGAGGTAGGTAGGTAAGAATACATATATATATATAAAATTAATGAAATTAAAACATACATAAATAAAATTATCTCACACTCAACCAAACATAATGTTTTATATGAAATAAAGGAAGATGGCAATTACACGTAACTATTCTAATTAATAAAAAAAATCAACCTACCTGAAATAGTAAAATCTGAATTTTTCAACAATATATTACATAATTGATAAATATTTCTGGTCTTCGGTCTCAGTAGCCCTAAGACTCTTGACGCTCAGCAGATAAATTATAAACACTAAACCAAACTCCTTGCAAATAAGTAGGTACTGTAAAAAAAATATAACAATATTGACAATAGAAAAAATAAGTACGCCCTACCAACCTATGAATAAATTTCGAAGAAATTTATAAGTTTAAGAATTTATATACATACAATATATTAAACTTGAAACTATCCACACAATAAAAACCTAAGAATGTTAGTGAAACTAATTTTTTGATTTGTCATAATACCTAAAATACGTATGTTTCCAAAATGAAACAAAGTATAAATAACGACCAATTTGACAAAAAAAATTGTACAACTCGAATGACATTGAAAACATACACGTGAAATTAAAAGAATTATGAGTGCCCTAGGTAGGGAGAAAAAATATATATAGAAGAAATTAAATTAAAAAATGGGTGCGTGTACTTAGGTACGTGCATGAGAAGTTATTCTTCTTTGACATCATTAAAAAATAGTTTTTAATTGCATGCATAAATATTGCGTGGAGTCCCTCCGCGCGGAAGAAGTGAAACTTCGTAATCTGGAAATGAAAATAGGAAGGGGTAGAAATTGATTTTTAGTGAAATCATATTGTATCAAATCAAACTAAAAAAAAAAAGGAAATAAATTTGTAACGATTCATAGATTGATCTTCAGAGAGAGAGAGAGGGAGAGAGAGACCTATTGAATGTCTATAAAACTTACTTTTTTATGAGAGCAGATTTTCATGGAATAAATCATGAAATCATTCAACGATAAAAGCTGTTTATTTAACTAAGCGGACGGGTTCGCCCCAAGGAGAAAATTGACGCGGCGAGACCTCGTGGACATAGAGAAATGACACACACTCACTATTTATGTGTTTATGAAACATGATTTTTTTTTCTGCAATTTAAATTGTAATATACAAAAACGGTATTGAAAATTGAAACAAATATGGCGACACTACAAACTGTCAAGATATTTATTTTTTTCTTACTCTCTACTTAGTTCCTTACAATAGAAAAACGTAACGTAATGGCTTGAAAGCTATTGCTCGGCAGGCATAGAGGAATGACACTAACAGTTTGTATATCTGTGACACACATTACATAAAATTAAGATATAAATTTTTAAACCGTTTAAAGATTATTTTTTTAGACTAAAGATAGCCTATGTCCATCCCCAGGATATAATCTATCTCCTTGCAAAATTTCATAACGATCCGTTCAGCAGTTCAGCCGGGAAAAGGTAACAAACAAACAGACATACAGACAGACAGACAGACAGAATTACTTTCGCATTTATAATATTAGTATTGATGTGAAAATATATTTAATTGATGTAATTATTAGTTTAATGTTGTGAGACATATGGAAACACAAAATGTAAATAAATAATCACAGCGAGTATCGAACCCGAGTCTGCAGATTGCCAAGCATTGCACTTGACCAGCGCGTCACGTTCCTAAACTGTCATTTTCTTAAAACATATTTCTGCAATAGCACTTCAAATTAACTAACAAATTCAGAAAACCTTTAAGGCATTGGTACATATTAGACATTAAACAAGCACCCAAACGAATGACAAAATAGTAATCTGGGGAAAAAATTCAAAAATGTGACGGAATTAGGGATAATATCATAATTTATACGAAGTTTCCATTTAAAAAAATGTAAATGTTGGGTTCCACTACTCCTAGCGCCGTTAGATCGCAGGTCGCCACTGGCTTCACTAAGCCGACGAGACTGGAATAGGAAGTTGCCAGACCTGGCTACATGGCCGTGGCTGGAGACTGCCCTGCCTCCACGTCGCGTGGCCCGGAACTCCCCGCGGACAGTGTGGCTCGCCTGTGGAAGACTCGCGTGCGACGACAGCGCCGGCGAAACAAATCAAAAGCTGTGCCGTAGTTTCGGTATGCCGCGTAATAGCGTACAGGAGATGGGGTGGACCAAGCTTAAACAGTACTAAAAATAATACGTGAGGATAGCTAAGAATTATGTTTAAATAAAAATGGGTGTGTGTACTTATGTACGCGCGTGAGAAGTTATACTTCATTAGCATCATTAAAAAATAGTTTTTAATTGCATGAAAATAATTAATTACAATAAAATAATAAAAGGGCTGGAAAAAGATAGTTAACACAGTCAATAAAGTTCAGGTTAAATTTGAATAATTAAATAAATAAAATTTAGAGAATAATAAATATATATGACATAATTTGTATTAAATATTATCAGATTCTTAATTTTAAATAAAATTAATAAAATTAATAATAAATTCAATAATTTAATTTAAGTTTATTCATTTTTTAAATATTTATTATTTTCTTAATTTAATATTCACTTTTAATTTTTATCAAAATTTTTGATTAAATTTGTTTATTTATTTTAATAAATACTTATTATTTATTGTATTTAATAATACAAAATAAAAAAAAATATATTTTAATTTTATGTTCGATTTTAATTTTTATCACAATTTTTTTAATGTTTTATTAATATTTATTTCTTTATTTTGTAAATATTAAATTACCAATATTAAATATTTAACATTAATAATTTCATAATATGTAGTATTAATTATATTAAATAATAATATTTTAATTTATATCAATCAAAAATACATACAAATAGTTAACCTCAATTATATTGGAGCACTTGAAAAAGTATATAAGCACAATTTTTTACTTATATTTACGAATAATAAATAATATTAATCAATATATTCTATTTTAATCACTACTGAATATAATTTAATAGCACATATATAATTCGCACTTGTATGAAACTAAAACACGTGTTGTGAATGTAGAAACTAGAAACATGTGGATAAATATTATAAATATTAAAACCATGATCAGAGGCGATGAGCGTGCCAACATGCGCGACTTATAGAGGTTCTATTTCTATTTTTTTGGTAGCTTTATTCGAGACTTAATGAGCGGTTTAGCGGGCAGCTTCAACCTGTTAATTTTGTGTTACAGTGATGCGCACGCATCTTAAAATTTGACTCTCATCATTTTTTTCATAACGCGCCTAAAGAAGTATAAATTCAATAAGTGGCAATAAAAAAATTGAAACAACTGAAAAGCTGCCTTCGGCGGAATGTTGAAGCTGAAAAAATGCCTCACAGAGATGTGTTACATCTAAACTCGGTAACAAGCAAATGCATGTGTTCTCATATTGCAAATACACTTATAATATGTTACTAAGTTATTACATTTAATGTAGGATTCTTTAAAAAATAATGTCGAGCGTGATAAATATAAACGTGAATTGTGTTTTCATTTACATTTCTTGGTGAGGATCACTCGTTGTTTCTGCACTTGCTGCTAGAATTCGTTGCCGGAGCAACTACTTCGACTATTGGATCATTTGAGTAGAAGAACGTAATTTTAAACTATAAAATGAAACGGCTCCGATAAAATAAAAAAAAGGAAACCCGGATTAAGGCCATATTTTTGACAAGGAGTTTTATTAAAAAACTGTCTAGCTTGTTATAATTCATTAAACAGTTAAAACTATTAGGTTTTCCTTTTGCTTTGTGAACTTTGGTTCGCGCCATCCGCCACATATGGAAGCACCGTGGGTACAAATTTTCTCTAAATATGACTTCCGTTCCATTCACGAAATTACTCCCACCAAATTCCGTATACTGAGAGCTTAGATGTTTCGATTTTTCTACATCAAAAATGCAAAGAAATTTTTATTTCAACTTTAAACCTAGGCAGCAAGCTGTTCCATATTTATGTTGCTATTACGGCAATTGCCACACTTATTACCGCAGAAATGAGGCTTAAAATACATTAAAAAATGTATAACATTTTAGTATATTTATATTACTATGAGTATTAAGGGCTGTAATTTCACAAGTTTTTATAATTATGTAGAGTTGTGTATTCTAAACCTTTATTTACAAAAACCTGGGCTTTTTTCGTAACTTAGATACACCTACATTGTAGAGTTTTATATTAAGACATATTGTTTTTGTTTTTTTCAGGTAAGAATGTAAAAAAATATCAGCAGTGGAGTCGGTGGTAAGTTTTTGTCATGTAATTCACTGAATGCAGATATATTTTTAATTATTTTCACATAATATGGTGTTTAACTGTTGGTGGATTTTTTAACAAGCTTGAGCTACCTATAATTTTAAGAAATCAATTTGGTCACATATTTTCATGCTGATATATTTCAATAATTCTAAAATGTGTTCAAGTTGGCAAGCACACGTGATTTATAATTAAGTTCAAGTTGCAGTGCTATACTACATTGTAAACAACAGAAATTAAAATGTGGGATGAAGTGGAGCAATTAACCTTGCACTTACACATATTGAAAGTATTTATGTATGTAATAAATAATAGTTCCTTCTGGCCCTGGTTTCTGGCTAGGGTGCCAAGGTGCCGACCGCCATCTTAGAGTGTGACGTCACGGCCATCTTGTACATTTACCTTGACCTTAAAAATTTTCCAAAAAAGACCCCAAATTTGACCAAATTTGCCCAAAATTCGCCAAAAATCCGCAAAAATGTCCCGTTTTACAGAAAAAATTCTTCCAAAAATTTTCAAAAGACTTTAAAATTAACAATTTCTCTATTTCCAGGGAAAACATTCCTTTTTAAGGAGAAATTTCCCGTTTTAGTCCTCAAAATTGCCAACAGCTTGAAAAGTCCGCAAAGCAACTTTAGAATCCATATCTACAAGCAACCGTAAGACGCCCGAGTTCATGACCTTGACAATTAGGATGACATGACAGCCATTTTGAATGAAAACGTAACTGTTGCGATTATCATTACGCCCACCATCTTGAAAATCCGTAATTTTTATGCTAGAAAATCGGGAAAAACTGTAAAAATCAAAAAATATTTAATTAATATAATTTAAATAAAAATTAATAAAAAAACACAGTTGTACATTTTGTTATGGTAGCCATATCGGATTCAAGAAATGTTGCATGTTTCGTTACACGAGCCATCTTGGAAGTGTATGACATAATCGTTGTGCTTTCGTTATGACAGCCATATTGGATTGTAGATCGTTGCAATTATCGTTAAGGCCACCATCTTGAAAATCCGTAATTATTATCAGATTTTAATGGGAATACCTAATTTAAATTTTATAAAAAATATATTCATGAAATTTTAATGAATTATTATTTAAAAAACGCAATAACGTACTCGTTTCGAACCCGACGAGGTAAAATATAACAATAAAGGTGACGGATCCTTCCTCGAATGAAGCCGCCGACAGACGGACTTCCAACCACTAAATCCATGAGTAATATAGAAAAGTATTTCCTAGCCCTGGCTTCTGGCTGAGGAATGAATATTTTCGACACCATATTGGATTGTGACGTCACGCCGGCCATCTTGGATGACCTTGACGTTTTAAATTAACCTTTAACCTTGATTTTGACCTTGAATTTTGCAATCTTGATATAGAGCACCCCAATCCCTGAATATTTAAATTTTCGTAATGGTCGTCATATTTAATTGTGTCGTCATGACCGCCATCTTGGATTCGCTATCTTGAATTTTGCCATCTTGATATCAAGCACCCCAATCCCTGAATTTTGCTATTTTCGTAATTATCATCATCTTTAATTGCTACATTATGTCAGTCATCTTGGATCAGCCATCTTTAAATCGAGAGCCCCGCTCAATAATGCTGCACTTTTCGTTACGAACACCATCATGGATGTATATGACATCATCGTAGTACTTTTCGTTACGACCACCATCTTGGATTATATAACGTTGCAATTTTGTTACGCCCGACATATTGAATTCTAAATTCACTTCCTCCATCTCTGATCTGATTTCACAGCCACATTTTTTGTTCCTGACATCATGTCCGCCAAATTTTTTACCGTCTCCTGGAGGCTGCCAACTTGGATGATGTCACAGCCATCATATTTTTTTTTCTGTTCTGCTGGAGGTCGCCAACTTTGATACTAACATCTTTGTTTCCTCTGTTTACTCCTAGAGAGCGCCAGCATCGCTATGTCTCATAGCATAATGCCGATGTTCCATTACCTACCAGAGCTATTATGGTCCTTATCGACATATTAAATTAAATATTTTATACAAAATACATTAGAAGTGCTGTGATTCGAACCATCACAGTTTTGATCTTTGTGTTGGAAAACATACACATTTATCCGCACGGCCATCAAGACATTTACCAGACTGAGAATTAAACAAGGTAGGTATATAAAAAATTACACACATATTCAGACATTTAATTATATAATTTTAAGGATTTATAGCATCGCCCGTACTAGACAGAACCGCCATCTTTTTTTCAGTAATTTTTTATTCATTTATTGTCCTAATTATTTTTATTATTTTCATTATTATTTTTAATATTTTATTTTTATTTTTTTCTGATTATCTGATATTAAGGAAAACGTGCTCCTGATTATTCCTGCCTAAATTTTGATGGTACAATTTGTGTGCTCATTATTCCTGTCGAGACTTCTGCTGATATTCTGCAAGTGTTTTTGGTTATTTCCGTAAATATATCTCTGCACGAAAATTTTTCTACTTAATGAGTCACGCAATTGTATTTTGAGTTACATTTAAATTGTAAATTTGTGCTACTAATTATCACTAAAAATGTTTTTTTATCTGGTGGATTAAAAAAAATCCATAACTCAGTCAAATAATATGTCTAGAGATAGCTGAGAAGCACTTTCAAGCAAGACGAACTTCCTTTTCCTTAACCCTTTATCACCCAGCGTCCTATTTATAGGACACACTATCTTTGTCCTTGAATCTTAAACACCAGGAAACATGAGACAGCGTGCTGAGTCACATGAGTTCTAGAGACCTTAGTCATCATGTTTTCCACCCTTTGTTCCATATAGTTCGCAGTATTGTGCTGACAGTGAGGAAGTGAAGTCGCTCCTTTTTCTTATCGTGCACGCTCTTCTCTTAGGTATTAATTTTTGCTGATGTATTGGAGGTAAGTTTATCTTTTTTATTACTGATGTACTTATTATTGATGTAACTGTTTAAGAAAATGTGTAATTAATTTTTATTGGTTTTTATTTTCTGTAGATTTGAATATAAATACCAGTGTCCTATAAATATGACGCTGGGCGTTGCACATATTTTACACTTCACGGTGTCAAAATGGAAAAAATATATTTTTTTGTATTTTTTGCAGGGAAAAGTTACGAAAATGAGTCGCCAACAGTTTCGATCTATTGAAGAAGCGCTAGAGTATTTCTATTCCGATAAAATAGAAGAGGATTTAGCCGCTCTTCCTCCAGATGTTGACGAACTGACAGACGAAGAGACAATTGATGATGAAAATCTAGAAGCACCTTTAATTCAGGATATTGCAGGTAATATAGAAGTAATTATTCCGGAGGTAGAAGGGGAAAATGACATACCAACTGCTTTTTCGCCACAAGAGTCAAAAACAAAAAAGAAAAAGTTTGACAACCTAAACATAACTTGGGAAAAAAAGATTCCAGAATACACAAAGCTGCCTGAAGCAGGAAATTCATTTTTCAGACTTATTGAGTTAGTGAAGACTGACTTAGCAAATGCAACACCTTCAGAAATTTTTGAAAAGATTTTTACAGAGGAAATCTTTGATTTTATTGTCGAATAAACAATAAGGTATGCCACTACCCAGAAAAATATGCATGATTTAAGTATATCAACACAGGATATAAAAATCTTTCTTGGGTTTCTTGTGTTGTCTGGGTACCATACGTTACCCAGTGAGCGGGATTACTGGCGTGAAGAAGAAGACTTAGGGTTAGATGTTGTTCGGAATGCTTTTAGCAGAAATGCATATTGCACAATCAAATCTCTCATTCACTTCCAGGATAATTCTAAAGCTGAGGACAACAAACATGATAAATCGTTCAAGGTAAAACCCTTTATTGATAAAATCAATGACAAATTCCAGCAGTATGGTATTTTCGAGAAATACTTGTCTATCGATGAAATGATAGTCAGATATTATGGCCACAATCCACTAAAGCAGTTTATAAGGTCAAAACCGATACGATTTGGTTACAAGTTATGGGCATTGTGTGGTGAAAGTAGATACTGTTATAAGTTTAGCCTTTACTGTGGCAAAGAACCTTCGGAAACATCTTCTGTTGGTCCACTCGGAAGTAAAGTTGTTATGAGTTTGTTATCTGCAGTTGAAGATCCTTCCAGTCACGTAGTTTTCTTTGACAACTTTTTCACAAGCCATTCACTTTTGATAGAGCTGCGGGAGAAAGGCTTTAGAGCTACTGGCACAATACGTGTCAACAGAACAGCAAAGTGTCCTATAAAATCTACAAAGGAAATAGAGAAATCAGTACGAGGCTCATAAGATTACCGTTTTGATACCAGTAATGAAATACTAGTTCTTCGTTGGAATGATAACAGATCTGTGACCTTGGCAACCAACTATGACACAGTAGAACCAATTTCATCTGCTTTACGGTGGAGTCGAGAAGCCAAGGAACGACTGCCTATTCCACAGCCTCTCCTGATAAAGTCTTATAATAAATACATGGGGGGAGTTGATCACCATGACTGGCTGTTGGAAAAGCATGGAATTGCTATACGAGGCAAGAAGTGGTATTGGTGCCTTGTAACTCGAGTAATTGATATGACAATCGCCAATGCTTTCATACTTTACCGTCTCATACATGGATCAAAGTCAATCTCAATAAAAGACTTCAGAAGATCCATAGCAGTAAAGTATCTAAAGCTAGGCCATGGGCAAAATGTCATGAAAGGTAGGCCATACTCCTTTCCCTCTACATCTAAGCCAGCAGTATCAGAGGATATTCGATTTGACAGGGAAGACCACATTATAGGGAATAGAGAAAAGCAAAGACGTTGCCAATTCAGGGAATGCAAAGGAAAACCACTTACATTTTGTACAAAATGTGATGTTACATTATGTACAAGATGTTTTCCAAAATTTCACAACAAAAAGGAAAGCAGTAAGCCTAATTGACATTTTTCAGTGTACATGAACACACATGTTTTTTATGAACTAATCTGATGCTATAGGTCCTATATCTTGGAACACTTATCTGTATCCAGTTCAAAATATAAATGGTAAACTAATTCTGTCCAAACCAATTTTTGAAAAATTCATAAACAAATAAAAATTCTTATTTTTGGTACATTGTCACTCACTCTCTCTGTGTAATGCATTATTACTGTGATTCCATATTGTTGATGCACTTTTATTTATGTAAATTTGTACAAAATTATATGATTAGAATTTATGTTATATTTTATATAGCTTAGTTTTTCGTATGTCGACTTTGTGTGCACAATGTGTATAAAATGTAATTTAAAACATTATTGTAGTTCCATAAAAGTGTAAAAAATATATATTTTTCACAGTTATCCATAATTAGACTTAGTACAGCAAATTTTATAATGGACACATAAATTATTTTCTTATAGTATACGTAAAATTGTGTGCTTGAAATTGTTATTTAAAAAATTAGTTATACAAATAAAATAAATAATTTAAATGTTATAAGATTATTTTGTGAAAAAAAAATTACTGTGACTCACTTAAACCCAGCATCATATTTATAGGACACCACGTTTTTCAAAAACTATAGCATATAATTTTTTTTTGTAAATTTATTCATGCTTAGGGGTGTCAATTATACCAGATATGTAAATTTTATAACTAATTTTCAAAAATAATTAATTTGGGCATTAATGGGTTAATGACTAGCGAACCCTTCCTTATTTTGCGATCGTTAGTGAGCATACCGCATACCACTTAAAATAAATTAATAATTTCTACCACAACACAACAAGTGGTGACATCTTTAGATAAGAATCGGAACTGTTGTGACAAGTTTTTTTGCAAAAAATTAAATAACTGTCGCTACTGAATTGAGCTATTTAAGTCAGGTGGAGCCATGTATTCTCAAAGCCTCACATTCTCGTATTCTTGTAGTATTATAGCTTTGTACTCTCGTAGTTGCGTAGTCATGTTGCCTCGGAGCCTTTTAGACTTGTAGCTACGTAACCAAGTAAACTTTTAATCTTAAAGCCTAATGTCGCTGGAGTAGTTGGATCCAAAGACAATTTGAGGCGAAGATAGATGCAGCAATTGTATCCACATAGACTTGTAGCTCCGTAGTCAAGTAGTCTTGTAGCCATGTAGCCAAATGACGTTGGAGCAGTTGAATTCAAAGGATTGTTGGAGGCAATGACTGTTGGAGCCAAAGACTGTTGGAGCCAATCACTTTTATAGCCAAAAGACTGATGGAGCCTTAGACTGTTGGAGCCAAAAGACTGTTGGAGCCATTGACTTTGGAGCCAAAACACTCTTGGAGCAATATACTGTAGAAGGCATTATATTCTATCTTTACATTAAAGATGCGTAGACATGACTGTAGTATCATATACGACTGATGGGACAGAGTCAACCTAAAGAAATCGTATTTTATCAAGTTGAATTTTCGTCCAAATGTGCGTTCTTTGCGTTAAATGTGCTTCCAAATGCGATTCTTCTTTTTAATATGCTTCTGGCAAATTTCGATCAACAAATTCAATTGAAATTAGTTGCAGCCAAATTTAGATGGAGCACTTGGAGCAATTGTTGTAACACATTGAGATGTTGTAGTAATTAGAGCAGTTGGAGCTGTTGCAGCAATTTGAGCATTTTGAGTTATGGAGCAATTGAATCTATTGGTCAATTAGAGATATTGTCGCATAATATCTTGGAGCAAATGGAGCATTGGATCTCTTGGAGCACATGGAGCTGTTGGCCAATTCGAGTACTTGGTGCAATCGGATTTGTTGGAGCTGTTGGAGTGATTGGAGCTTTGGAGCTCTTGGACCATTCGAGCTCTTGGTGCAATTGGAGCTTTGGATCAATTGTAGTATTGGAGCACTTGGAGCTTTGGAGAACCTGGAGCTTATGGAGCACTTGGAGCAATTGGGGCAGTTGTAGCTGTTGCAGCAATTGAAGCATTTGAACTTTGGATCACTTGGAGCTGTTGGCCAAATGAAGCAATTGGAGCATTGGAACTGTTGGAACACTTGGTGCATAGGAGCAGTTGAAGCACTTCGAGCACTAAGAGCTGTTGGAGCTTTTAGAGCAGTTGGAGCAGTTGGAGCCTATCGTATATTTGCGGGATATTATTCCTGTGACGAGATCGTATTAAACTACATCGAATTTTCGTCCATATGTGCTTCCTTTTTGTCAAATACATGTCCTTGTGTGTATTGCATGTTCGTTGCACATGCTGTGTGTGTACTGTGTGTCCATTGTGTGTATAGTGTGTGTACTTTGTGTCCATTGCGTGTACAGTATGCGTGTACTTTTGTGTGATCATTGTGTGTAGTGTGAGCTGATTTTATGTCAAGTGTATGTGTTAACTGTGTGTCCATTGCGCGTCCTATGGGTTAATTACGTATCCTGTGTGTGTACTGTGTGTCCAGTGTGTGAACTGCGTAACCAGTGTGTGAACATGTCTGTCTAGTGTGTACTGTGTGTGAACTGTGTGTCCAATTTGCTGTGTACTGTGTGTCCATTGTGCGTCCTGTGTGTACTGTGTGTCCATTGCGTATCCTGTGTGTGTACTGGGTGTTCAGTGTGTCCAGTGTGTGTACTGTGTGATCTGTGTACTGTAAGTCCAGTGTGTACTGTGTGTCCAGTGAGTGTACTGTGTGTACTGTGTTTTTCTTTTCATGAATGTGTGTTTTCGTTAATTGTGTGTAGTTTAATCTGCAGTATATCTGAATATTAATTGGTTCAAAACCACTTGGTCTGGATAAAACATTTTTCAGGGATTCTTGTTCCTTTAGTAGACGTAAAACATTTTCCGTTTGTCTAAATGCTTGTAATTAGTTCGAAGGCTTTGTCTTGTTTTGACTGCATGAAAAATGTTATATTAGCTATAGACGAAGGTCACGAGGTTCGGAAATGACAGGTTTATACGAATGACATTGATCATGACCTCGTCTCGTGGTCCGAAGACACTTGCCCTATAGGTATAACATTTTACATAAACTGGTTGGAATGTATTTAATGCATCGCAAAAAATATACGTTCGACAGCGCGACTACATTTTAATTCTGTGCCGGAAATTTGGTATTTCGACACATTTCTTTTATTGTTTATATAATCTTAAATTAATTTTGGAAATTTTTATTTTTCTTTATAATTTTGTTACTAAAGGGCAATTTACTCTTTGTAAGGCTGGTGTACTCTACATAGTTAAACTTTGTGCCAGTAGGCTGAAGCACCTTCCCCAGAGACCTATCGGATCTTTTGCAAATCTAAGACTTCGTTGGCAGCCCGTTTAACATTTCCCTCCCTTGCAGGCACGTCCCAGGTCTGTAACATTACTTCACTTCATGACTAAAACTGCATACAACAGCTCTGGACGAGTTGTTACCATTTCTCAGAGACGAGCTGACCGTAGCCTTTACCGTCACGCATACGTCTTAGGTTCACTCCCCGAAAGTCACGTCATGGATGCTCGTTCCCAGCGTCGTTGCGTTTTTTGTCCACCCTCCTCCCCTCTCGGTTCTAAGAATTTGTCTAAGATCATTGACCGGTCGTACACCTCGCCAGGCAGCGACCGTCTCCAAGGACGACTAGCATAAAAAATGTGTGTGCCAAGATGGACCACACACTACATCTAGCGGCAGAAACTGTAATGTCTTCTCTTGGCGCCAGCTCGTTTAGCTGACGCCCGCGACACCTGTGGGCGAGCTTGCTAACTCCCCCCTTTTGTCCTCTGTAGGCCGCCAGAGTGCAGCACCTGACTGCCCCTTTATCCCCTTGTTATAGCAGGTGTCTTGGGCGAGTCGAATCTTTTTTATTTCAGACACCCCTCAACAAGTAGCGCTAAAGTCGACCAGTGCTACCAACGTCGAGACATCAAAGTCAGAGTTTTTTATGATGCCCACTCGGGGAACTTTGGAACCTTTCTGTCCGGACGTCCCAGTTCCCCCCTCCACTTTTGATTGAACATTTACTTTTAATTACGAGACGCAGTTCTTCGCGAGACATTTCGCGTCGCGACTGCAGACGGACCGTTTGCGATTATCGGCGAGTCGACGAGACACTGCAAGATTTCCATCCGGCCGCAACCGGCGATGTAGTCCATTAAATAAGGGATGCTATCCCTGTAATCTGCTTTAAGTAGTTTATTCCGTCTGCATAGTACAAAGTGTAATAGTTAGTTTTCTTTTAAATTATTTCTTTTGAAATGGGGGAAACGTCCGCGCTCAGCCGCGTATTCGCGGGAGCCAGTTCCTGGCTGGCGACACATCGGAAAATATAAGCCAACCTCCCTGTCTGGTGAGTGACGATCCGCGACTTTCCCCAACCTCCCCTTAACTTTTGCGGGCATTCTCTGCCCAGTTTATACTGTCTGTGTACAAGTTCTGATCAGTTTTGATTCGGACTGTTCGCAGACAGGGTCCGAGAGCCGGACGCCAATATGGCATTTTCACGACCCTTCCTCAACAACACACAGGCGTCCTGGCATCAGGTTCCCAAGGGATCTCCGGGAAACTAAGCCCCGACCTCCGGTGCTTCTGTATCTTTTAACCTTTTTCTGAACTTTCTTAAACTACGCCGTCAGACGAAGTTCATCAGATAAACATCATTTCTGGACTTTTCGTATATATACTGGGATGGTTTGAATATATTTGTATTTTTTTATTGGTTTATGTATTTTTTTAAATGAAACCTTTTTATAATTTAATTTCGGGTCGACCCATTATTTTTTTTCTTTCTAAATATACCTGAGATCTTTTTAAGTACGTAATGGATATTGTATGTTTATATTTCTTTAATACCTGTTATAAATTTTCCTTTAATAAATTTGACGTAATTATATTCAGACGGAATCACACCTTGTTTCTGTTCATTTTATTTTAACATTGTGAAATCTTAATGATCCCCAGCTCAATTCGTCGGACACGTATCTTGTCAAGTTTGTTTTTCGTAGAGTGAATTTAATAAACTCCATGAAAAATAATTGGAAACATGATTAAAAATTTATTTCCAACTTTAGTTAAATTTATCACTGTCTGAGAATCAATCCAAAAGATGATATCGACCGATTCTATCATTATTTTAATAAGTAATTTTTTTTTATGAAATTTGGAATATTTCCTAATTTCTAGCTAAATATTTACTAATTTTCAAGATGGTGGACATATTGACTTATAGGAGGCTGGTATTTGAGGAACTTAAGCTGCTTTTAGGATTATTACATGATTTATTAAATAAGTATTTTTTATCTAAAATATTTTTTTGCATTATCCAATGATCGAATCAAGGAAGGAGATCGATTGAATTAATCAGTAATTTTTTGATGATTTTTGGAATTATTCCCGAATTTCTAGCTAAATAATTACGAATTACCAAGATGGCGGTCATATGTCATCGTCGACTACTGGAGGCTGGTTGTAAACGAATCTAAGCTTATTTTAGGACTTTCCACCATATTTAATGAAAATAATTTTTTTTACATAAAATTAATTTTTTGTATAGATCAGGTACAAGTACAGGAATTGATCGAGTCTATCAGTAAATTAATTGTAATTTTTTTAATGTATTTTGGAATTTTTCACAAATTTCTAGTTAATTAATTATGGATTTCCAAGATGACGTCCAAATGTCAAGATGGTGGGAGCCATATTAATAATAAATGATTAGGCCTACTGCAATCTAGTGGATAAAAATTAAACTAATATGGCGGTAGCACACTCTAGCATACCTAAACACGATGGTGGTCTCTAGCAGTCAAAAACAAGATAGAGGACATGACGACATACTAGCTGGTGATATATATCCCCTGGCATTAGTAGTGGATAGTCAGTTGTCGTTTATTTTATTCTGGTTGTCACCGTGTTCGAATAGAGGACATATTTGCGTTTTTAAAAAAATAATTTATTATAATTAGATTATATAATTTTTTAAATGAAAAAATTTCCTCAATACATTATGGTAATAATTACATATTTTAGAGATGGCGGCCGTAACGATAATTGCAACGATCTAGAATCCAATATTTAGGTCGGAACGAAACGCGGAACGATTACGTCATTCAAATCCAAGATGGCGGGCGTAACGAAACATGCTTCGTTTCTAGAATCTGATCTGGAGACAGTAACTAAATGTGCAATAGTGTGTTTTAAATAATTTTTAATAAAATTTTATTAGTTAAATTTTTATTAATTTTTATTTTTATTTTTTTTTGCATAAAACATACGCATTATCAAAATCATTAGCCTGACGATAATCACAGTAACGTCATAATTCAACATGGCTGCCATGTCATCGGGCGGCTTAGGGTGGCTTGTAGTTATGGATACTTATGCCACTTTGTGGACTTTTCAAGTCGTTGCCACTTTTGAAGTCTAAAATGGGAGATTTTCCTTCAAAAATAGAGTTTCTTCCCTCAAAATAAAAAAATTATTTATTTAATGTTTTGAGACCTTTTGGCGTAATTTATGACAATTTATGACAATTTTATGACAATTTAATTTTGAAGGTCAAGTTCAAAGGTTAAGGTCGTCATCCAAGATGGCCGCCGTGTCGTCACAATTCAAATGGGGGTCAGCACCTCAGCACCTCAACCAGAAGCCAGGGCCAGAAGGAATTATTATATAGTACTCCTTTAATATGTCAATAGGTATTAACAATATATCCATATGTTTTTTAATATTTTTCTGACTTACTAAGCTTATAAAATTAGTATCTCGTATCCATTGTGTAAATAAAATTACGGTAAACAATTTAATTGTTGTTCTGCAACTTAAGATAAGTAGGTTACAGTTTAGCTTTAGTAATTAAATAAGCTCATGTCAAGGTAAAAGAAACATTATTTGATGAATTATTTCAGTTGGGAAGATTCAGATATTTTCTTAGATAGCTGTAACATTTTTAATATTTTTTTTAAATTACAGCCAATAACTTAAATATTAACAAATTATTATTTTTTATTCTTCATTAATGTTCTAGGACACAATACCTATAACGATAGAAATGTTTAAAATGTTTACTTTTAATAATATATCATTTCAATATGATTTTTGTTGAATTTATTTTTTTTTTTGCTCTTTTCAAGAATATTTAGATTTATACTGCTGATATTTTCACAAACGTATTATGGTTAAAATAGTTAATAAATTTATTTATGTATTAGGAATATGGAATGGACGTCTTGTTTCTCAGATAATGTTTGCGGAGGGTAGGTGTGTTGCGTCTTATCGACGCACGAAGCTAGGTTAGAATCATTGGCCGATGGTGACCAGGGTGGTCCAGACCACCTGGGTTTGTTCATATTTTGTTTTGTTTTCCGAGATACGTGAGCAATGCGAGCTGTCACGCCCCTCGCACCTCGCCGTAGTGCGTCCAGCGCGCAGCACAATGGAGAGTGCTTGGTAAGTGTTTATTGAGAAAGGGGGATGCAGGACATGTTTCACGCATTACGAGGAACTCGCCACGAGTCTCCTTCTGGTGGAAGTATTTTTTTTTTTCGGCAACAGAATTCTTATTGAATTTGACTCTGAAAACATTCCAGAATTTAAGTTCAAAAGTTAAAGAGTAATTTGAAATCAACAAGCGTTCCAAGAAAGAACGTCTGAGATAAATAAGAAAATGTGGTAGCCTGGATATATCTTTTACATGCGTTTTCCATTTCTTAAATATTCCCGTATCCTACAATTTAATTTCTTTTAAATATATATCTAAGGTTTCATCTCTTTGAAAAAAAATGCATTGTGAAAAAAAATAACACACTCTTAGTCTTTTGAGAAATACTTTTCGTAAGACTTTGGCTTCATTTAAAATTTTAAGAAATTACTGCTCGCATACCTGCTTCTGAGGATATTTCACTCAGGTACTGCTCGCCTGTATAAAAATATAAGTGTACCATAATTTTTTACGTTTTTCTTACAAGAAATATTAAAGAATGAAACTTTCATTAATTCTTAAGGATTGACATTTTATAATTGCTGTTTTTTTTTTTCATTTTAAACAAAACACAGAATATACAATTTCACACAAAAAACAAAAACACTTCATATATAATTTCACAAAGAAAATATACAATTACATTTTTCTTATAAGTTAATAATAACAGCATATGAAACTACTGAAAGTATAATTAAAAGTGAAAAAGAACATATAACACTGCTTAGTTTAGAGAAGCACCTGTTACTATTAAAATCCTTCATAAAATAAATACTATTTGTCATTTATTTCTATTTCTTCTGGCTGTTATTTGACTATTATAATACGAATATATTCATCAACAATTTGTGTAAAGTAAGTTTTTGAGTCTATATTTCAATTGCCGTCAATTATTTTTTAAACTCCAAAACAACGCTTATTAATATTTTAATATTTTTAAATAAATTTCAATCCTTTTGGTTATTAAGTTATACTTAGTGCGCAACAGACAGAAGTACAACAAGTGCAATAAGGACTTACACCCTACAACCCAAAAATATTTTAGATACTTTTCTGTAATGTTCCTGAAACAATAAATACGATTATTTTTATTCTATTCGAAAAATTTTATATTGTATGTAGTAAAAAATTTTCATCTAAGTATTAAAGGCGGTATTAACATATTATAAATATGTTATTTTTTATTATGGAGTCACGTCAGACATAAGCGTGTTAAAATATTATTTTACGATATTATCAACTAGAACAATTTTTTGGCTTATATATAGAACCTTAGTTCAAATCAAGAAGCCGAGGAAATTATCCTTGATTTAACGTGCGATTGGAACTTTCATGTTTTATAAATACTGTTGTTTTATTTGTATAATAGCTACAGTATAATATAAGAAACCCAAAGACCTTTTTTTTCTGTAATTTGAGGCCGTAAACATGATTAGTACTAAATAAAACATTCATTGACCATGGTCACAGAGTTACATTTAATTAGTGAATTCATGTTACCAAAGCAGCGCGTACAATTCTTTATCAAGTGGAATTCGAACAAAAACACCATAACTCAGTCAAATAATAATAAGCTCTGAGGCATCTGAGAAACACAAACATGCAAGACGAACTTCCTTCTCCTTGTTGTCTAGCGAAGCCATCCTTACGCGATCGTTAGTGAGCATCCTGCATCCCACATAAAATAACTAAATAATATTTACCTGCAAGCAACTGGCACCATATGATGACAAGAATCGATACTACTTTAAACATGTTATTTTGCATTATATAAATTAACTCTCACCATTGAATGGTGCTATCGTAGTCAGTTGGACCCATGTATTCTCCAAACCTAGCAGTCTCGTAGCCACGTAGCCTTCTGTTATGGAAGCTTCGTAGTCCTGTAGTCTCGCAGTCACGTAGTCACGTAGCCTTGTGTTGTGTCTTACAATATTTTTATCAGTTGGAATGCAAAAAATAATTATCCATTACTCAGCCAAATATTATATCATGAGACATCTTAGAAGCACTAACATGTAAGACGAACTTCCTTCTCCTTGGTGTCTAGCGAAGCCATTTCTCTTTTGCGAACGTTAGTGAGCATCACGCATCCCACATAAAAGAAATAAATAATATTTACTGCAAGCAACACGTGGCGTCGTCTGTTGTTGAAAAGCAGAACTACTTATATCAAGTTTCTTTGCATGAGATAACTTAACTCTCGCTGATTAAATATTTAAAATATTATATTTAAGTAATGGTTCAAATTTTAAAACTGTCAGTTTGCATCTAACATTATTCACAGAAGCTACCATGGATCCTGGTTTGTTATCTTTACCTGAATTGGAAGGAAGCCGCTGTAGATACTGTAGCAAGGATTTTGTCATGAGGAGGAATGCTAGACGTCATGAGAAGAATGATTGTGTTAAAAACACACTACGCAAAATGTTAAGCTGTAATCGGTGTAGCAGGTTGTTAACACGAATTGACTCCTTAAAAAGACGGTAGAACATGTAAAGCCAAAACACGTGATATAGGACATCGATAAAGACACTACACTAAGGAAGAGTTTGCTGGTTGATGTAAATAATTTTCCTTGTCCTAAGCGTGATGGTATTAGCTCACCGGATCGTGACAAAAAAATAATCTGAAGGATTTTAAATATTTATGGAAGAATGAAGGCAATGGAAGAATCCCTAACGTGAAAAGTGAGAATACATCAGGCCAAATTCAAGTAGAACCTTCGTACTTTGTAAAAATGATGGACACTTAAAATGAAAGATTTTATACGATAAAGAAACTTCGACATCAACGTTATCGAATTCTTGCAGTAATCCGGATGAAGACGATGCCTTCTACGGTGATGGCGACAGTGACTCTGAGGCTGGTGACAAAACCAACGACTGTCAAGAACCACCTAAAGCTGTTAGTATTGAAAGCTGTGATAAAGCCCTGAGACCGAAATGGTGGAAACTTCGTGAAAAAATAAATAATTCTGATCAAGCTTATGATGAAAACTGGGAAAATAGTGATCGTACAAAAATTAAGAACCGACATTCCAGGAATATGGTGATAACAGAAGAGATTGATTATATGTCATTTGAAGATCTAACATATAAGTTGAGCTCCTGAGACTGTTGGTGGCATTTGTTCGTAGAGGAAACTACTCGCATATCGATGAAGTATCGTCCATACTCAAAGAACTGAAGGATGCTGGCTACCTACAATAATAAATTGTTTTACCTGCAGTTGTATAATGTTGAGATATAAAATAATAATTAAAAATACAAAAATGTAATGTTTTATTTCTTTTATTCTGATTTCTAACTAAGCCCAAATTCTCGCCTGTGTGTTCATTCCGTTTCCTGTGTGTACTGTGTGTTCATCCGTTTCCTATGTGAGTAGTATATAATAGCCGGTCCTGAAACTGGGTTCTGGGTGTGGATTAGAAGATTGTCAACGCCATCTTGAATTGTGACGTCAAGGCGGCCATATTGGATGCTCGTGACCTTGACCTTTGACCTTGATCTTGACCTTCGACCCTCAAAACTTGTCAAAATTTGCCAAAATTGGGCAAAAATTGCTCAAAATTCCTCAAAAATCGACAAAATTTACATTTCTGTGGAAAAAAATTCCGCCAAAAAATCTCAAAAAATTCCACAAATCAAAAATTATGATTTCTAAAATCCTCAAAAGTCGTTTTGCCCTAGAATGAACCCAAATTCCTAAAAAAAAAAAAACGGCTTAAGCATCCATGTCTAAAGCCTCCGGTAATGATACCATGACCGCCATATTGGATTTGACGTCAACGTTGCAATTTCCGTTACGGCCGCCATCTATAACTTTTTCATTTATTATCCTATTTTAAAGAAAAAAATATTTTAAATTTATAAAAAAATCAAATAATAAAATTTTGATAAAAAGTTAAAATAAACAATCATTTACGACACGGAGCTCGGAGTCCTCGGTTCGAACCAAACGAGTGCAAAAAAATAAAAATGGCGACCGATCCTTCCCGCACAGTGGCTGCAGGCAGACTGACTCCCACCACTTTTTTCAAAGCATATATATCACCAGTGAGCATGACGTCATTTGGCGGCCATCCTGAAAATCCGTAATTTTTATGTTAGAAAATCGGGATAAAATTTAAAAATCATTAAAAAAATTTATCAACAGAATAAAATAATAAAAATCCTTAAAACCACTATTGCAATTTTCGTAACGACCGCCATCTTGAAATCATCCGCTGGAGACCACCATCTTGTTTCCGTCTGCTAGAGTGTGCTGATACCATGTTAGTATAATTTTCTGGTCACCATACCTTTGTCCTCAACTGCTGACCTTGAACTTTGACATTGACCTTGAAATTTGACCTTGAATTTAATGACCATCATGGATCCGACATTTTGTATTCAGTACATGCTACCAGGAGCTACCACATGCTAGTGGTCAATGCCACCATCTTGTTTTCGTCTGCTGGAGGACACCATCTTTTGTGCGTGTGTACACGTCTTACCATCATGCTAGTTTTATTCTAACACGCTAGAGTGCAGTAATCATTTATTATTTTTGCTGTGACACCCGCCATCTTGAAATTTGGACGCCATTTTGAAATCATGTAATTATTTATCCAGAAATGGGGGGAAAATTCCAAAATTAATTAAATAAATTGTCAATCATTCTACAGATTAATTCGATCCGCTCCTGTCCTTGGTTCGAAACTCGATCGATTTAATAATGTTTAATTTTATGTAAAAAAATAATAATTTCAATAAACCATGTTCGAAATTCTTAAAGAGACTTTAAATCCTCTTCTACCATCGTCCTATAAGCCATCAATACCAACATCTTGGAATATACAAATAATTAACCTAGATATTCAGGAAAAATTTCAAAATTCATTAAATAAATTTGCAAACAATATACTATTAATTATGTTGACTAAGGTCCTTGGCACTATTCTGGACGAAGCTAAAAGAAATTAAATTTAAATACCAGAAAAGTGTAAGGTTCGAGAAATAAAACACCACAAGTTCTTTTATAAACATAATATCTATTACACAATTTCTATCCTACTACAGGATCACTTGCGAAAGCCAGCAATCTTATAAACATTTAGTCCTGCATAGACGTGCAACGACTACATCTTAGCTCCAACAGCTCCAAATGCTCCAATAGGTCCAAATGCTCCAACAGCTCCAACAGCTCCAATGATATTGGGCTACAATGCTACGAGTCTAAGAGACTACAAGGCTACGAGTCTAAAAGGATCTAGCTGGTTACGAGACTGCATGACTAAAAGACCGTATGGCTACGAAACTACATGTCTATGAAGCTACGAGGATACAAGTCTACTCGGCTCCAAAAGCTACAACAGCTACAACACGCAATGTACGCGCAATACATGCAATTTACGCGCAATAAAAGTAATGATTACAAATTACACAAAGGAAACGAAATGAAGAAATAGTACACACAGGGAAAAACGTAATATACACACAGTACACACAGTAAACGGAACGTACACACAGTACACACAGAAAACGGAATGTACACACCGTACACACAGAAAACGGAACGTACACACAGTACACACACAGGAAACGGAACGTACACACAGTACACACAGGAAACGGAACGTACACACAGTACACACAGGAATCGGAACGAACACACAGGAAACGGAATGATCACACATACAGTAGCGGAAACACAGGCTTAGTTGGAAATCAGAATACAAGAAATAAAAACATTAAATTTTTACTTTCAATATTTTTATTTTTATTCTCAACATTACACAAATACAAGTAAATAGCCATTATTGTATGCAAACAGCTTTCCTCAGTTCTTTGAGTATGAAGGATATTTCTTTGATGCACGAATAGTTTCCTGCACAAAACGAGCCATGTAGAAGTCTTAGCCGGTAAACCAATATGTTTGGATCTTTCCATGATATGTAATCAATCTCTTCTACCACCATCTTACTTGCTTGTTTATTATACATCCTTTTTTATCACAATCGCCCCAGTGATCATAATGAGCATTATCAGATTTATTTATTATAACACGTCGTTTCCATCGTTTCGGTCTCAGGACACCGCCACATTCTTCGATCTTGTCAGCTTTAGGTCCTTCATCACAGTCTATGCCTTTGTCAACAGCCTCAAAGTCACTGTAGAAGACATCCTCTTCACCCAGATAACCGTATGAATTCGATATCGATGATGTCGAAGTGTCTTCATCGTCTTCTTGCTTCCTTTTTAGGAGTCCATCATTTTAACAAAGAATGGAGGATCTACTGAATATAGGCTTGAATGTATTCTCACTTTTCACGGTGTTGATACTTCCATTAGTTTCAGTCTTCCCGAAGCCATCAGCATCCTTCAATTTATGTTCTTCGTCACGATCGGGTGAGCTAATACTATCACGCTCAGGACAAGGAAAATTATTGTCGTAAGCAGATCACTCTTCTTTAGTCTAGTGGATCCATCGATGTCCTCTATGTCGTAAGTAGGCTTGGCATTACCTTTTCTATCATGTCTGTTTAAGATGTCAATTCGTGTTAATAGACATGTAGTTTCGTAGCCATGCGGTCTTTTTGTCATGCAGTCTCGTAACCAGCTAGATCATTTTAGACTCGTAGCCTTGTAGTCTCTTATACTCGTAGTCTCTTAGACTCGTAGCATTGTAGCCCAATATCATTGGAGCTGTGGAGCTGTTGGAGCATTTGGACCTGTTGGAGCATTTGGAGCTGTTGGAGCTGTTGGAGCTTTTGGAGCATTTGGAGCTGTTGGAGCTAAGATGTAGTCGTTGCACGTCTATGCAGGGCTAAATGTTTATAAGATTGCTGGCTTTCGCAAGTGATCCTGTAGTAGGATAGAAATTGTGTAATAGATATTATGTTTATAAAAGAACTTGTGGTGTTTTTCTGGTAATTAAATTAAAATTATTTTAGCTTCGTCCAGAATCGTACCAAGGACCTTAGTCAACCTAATTAATCAGTATATTGTCTGCAAATTTATTTAATGAATTTTGAAATTTTTGCTGAATTTCAAGGTTAATTATTACGAATTATCCAAGATGTTGGTAGTGATGGCTTATATGATGATGGTTTATTGAAATTATTATTTTTTTTACATAAAATTAAATATTATTACATCGATAGAGTATCGAACCAAGGACAGGAGCGGATCGAATTAATCTGTAGAATGATTGCACTCTAGCATTTTAGAATAAAACTAGCATGATGGTAAGATGTGTACACACACACAAGATGGTGTCCTCCAGCAGACGAAAACAAGATGGTGGCATTGACCACTAGCATGTGGTAGCTCCTGGTAGCATGTACTGAATGCAAAATTTCGGATCCATGATGGTCGTCAAATTCAAGGTCAAATTTCAAGGTCAATGTCAAAGTTCAAGGTCAGCAGTTGAGGACAAAGGTATGGTGACCAGAAAATTATACTAACATGGTATCAGGGCACTCTAGCAGACGAAAACAAGATGGTGGTCTCCAGCAGATGATTTCAAGATGGCGGTCGTCACGAAAATTGCAACGGTGGTTTTAAGGATTTTTTTATTTAATTCGGTTGATTAAGTTTTATAATGATTTTTAAATTTTTTCCCGATTTTCTAACAAAAAAATTACGGATTTTCAAGATGGCGGCCAAATGACGTCATGCTCACTTGGGATATATATGCTTTGAAAAAAGTGGTGGGAGTCAGTCTGCCTGCAGCCACTGTGCGGGAAGGATCGGTCGCCATTTTTATTTTTTTGCACTCGTCGGGTTTGAACCAATGACTCTGAGCTCCGTGTCGTAAATGATTGTTTATTTTGATTTTTATTAAAATTTTATTATTAAATTTTTTTTATAAATTTAAAAAAAAATTCATTAATACGGATGATAAATAAAAAAGTTATAGATGGCGGCCGTAACGGAAATTGCCACGGTGACGTCATAATCCAATATGGCGGTCATGGTATCATTATTCCTAGAAATGGCTTACGGCAGGCTTTATACATGGATGCTTAAGCCGTTTTTAGGAATTTGAGTTCATTCTAGGGCAAAACGACTTTTGAGGATTTTAGAAATCATAATTTTTGAATTGTGGAATTTTTTGAAATTTTTTGGCGAAATTTATTTCCACAGAAATGTAAATTTTGTCGATTTTTAAGGAATTTTGAGCAATTTTTGCCCAATTTTGGCAAATTTTGACAAGTTTAAAGGGTCGAAGGTCAAGATCAAAGTCAAAGGTCAAGGTCACGAGCATCCAAGATGGCCGCCGTGACGTCATAATCCAAGATGGCGTCGACAATCTTCAATCCACACCCAGAACCCAGTTTCAGGACCGGCTATTATATACTACTTATGTGTACTGTGTTTACTGTATGTTCAGTGTGTTCTTTTGTTGAATGTGTGACATTTCGTTAAATGCGCGTATTCAAAACTGTAGCATATCTTAATGTTTACTAGTCCAAAACCTCTTCGTCTTGATCAATCATTTTTCAGGGGATTCTTGGTCATCTTGTAAGCGTAAAACATGTTACGTTGGTTTAAATGAATATAATTAGCGGACGACGAAGAATGTTATGAGGTTCGGAAATGACTGGTCTATATGTCTGACATTGTTGATGACCTGGTCTCGTGGTCTGAAGACGCTTGGTCTATATGTATGGTTTTGTATATGAACGGTTTGGAAGTTATTCAAAGTATAGAAAATTTGTCTTACATGTTAAGCTTGTCGGCAACGTATTTACTCGTCGAACAGGTATATTGTCATGAGTTGTTTTTCTTAGAGTGAATGATTAATAAACTCCGAGAAAGGTGATAGGAAACAAGAAAAAAAAATATTTAATATTTATTTATTCTTATCACTGGTCGAGAATCAAACCGAGGACGGAAATCTATCTTACCAATCTTTATTTATTGAGTGATTTTTTTGGTGAATTTTGGAATTTATTCCCGAATTTCTAGGTTAAATATTACAAATTCCAAGATGGCGCCCAAATGTCAAGATGACGGGCACCACAGCAAAAATAAATGCTTACTGCACTCTAGTGACTAAGAATTAACCTAACATGATGGTAACGTACTCTAGCAGAAGGTGTGTGTACTATGTGATACTAGTGCTCCTTGTATAGATTACTGAAAACAAAATGGTGGCCATTTCCTATAGCAGGCGATGAATGATAACTAGCGCTCCTGGTAGCGAGTACTGAATACAAGATGGAGGATCCAAGATGGTCACCATGGACAAGGTTAAATGTTAAGAACAAAGTTCAAGGTCAAAGTTCAAGGTCAAGGTCAAAGTTCAAGAGCAAATTTCAAGATCAAGGAAAATGGACATGGTAAAGGTCAAAGTTCAATGCCAACAGTCGAGGTCAAAGTTATGGTGAGCTAAAAATTAAACTAACATTGCGTCAGCGGACTCTAGCAGATTAATGAAAATTACCCTTTTAAAATGTTTGCAGAGTATCGATGAAAAATAACTCTAGGTTCGGAAACGCTTGGACTGTGTGAAGTTTTGATGTTTCTAATTATTTGTAGCGATGTATTTTTTGTAGAATATGCGCTGGGTTCGATACTGATATATGAACTTCAACTTTTTCTTGGCGCATATGTTACTTTGGTAGGGTCGTTTTCTACTCCTGTTCTGTTTTTTCGTACTTTGAAGTCATTCCAACAAATACTTTTAATTTACTGGGTTATGATTCCAATCATTTTTTTACGTATTAGCATGATGGTCGGTAGGAAAGGGCCTGCATGCCTCGAGCGCGCAGCTGGACTGCTACCCGATTCTTCTGTAATCTTGCGAATCTCTGCCCGCGTGAGAGATCAAAGTCATCAACACAGACAGGCATCGTTATGCCAGCGCCTACCTTTAGCCTTTAACAATTTTTAAAATTTTGAGGAAATATGCTTGAATTTAGGTACTTTGACTTGTCGTATGTGATTACTTTTAAAATAACATGAATTTGAATTTATTTTCTATGCAAGGCAAAAATAAAATAAAAAGTAGGCGGGTGGGTATCGAACATATGGTTCTTACCACATGAGTGCATTTTCCTTGTGATATTCATTTTTATTAGTAATTGTATGCTGGACCTTAGACTGTTTAATATATAATAAATTTAATTCACTGAATGCTCCATTTATATCAATCCGCGGATATGAATCAATCGAATCAATCATTATTTTAAATTGTGATATTTAATTAATGATTTTTGAAGTTCCTTCTGAATTTCCAGATTGATGATTAAGATTTTCTAAGATGGCGGCCAATATGTCATCAGCATCTTACTGGAGGTTGATAGACTAGGAATCTAAGCTTCTTTTAGGTTTTTCACCATAGTAATTTTAATACTTGATTTTTACCTAAAAATGTAATTTTTGCATTGTTTAAGGTTTGTACCGTGGCCTGAAATCGATCAAGTGAATCATTATTTTAATGAGTGATTTTTTTGAGTATTTTTTGGAACTTTTCCATTTTTCCTGGTCAATAATTACAGATTTCCTATATGGCGGCCAAAATGGCCCTTCAGTTTGGCGGATATCGTGACAGTTGACAGTTAATAAATAATTACTGCACTCTAGCAGGCAAACATTAACGAATATGGTAACAGCACCATCTAGCATCCAAAAATAATGTTGCGGGACCAAGATGTCAGCCACCAGCAGACGAAAACAAGATGGCCGCAGTGACATCATTTTGGCTGTTGTTATATCTTTCTTGGACTGTGTGGTGGCTGTCAGTCTGCCATTGGCTTCTGTGGAGGAAGAATCCACCACCATTTTTATTCAAATGTTTTCGCTCGGTTATTATTGAGAACCCCTGACATTTGTTTTCGTTAAAGTGTTTTATGTTAAAATGTTATGAATTTTACGATTTGTTTCTATTTTCTAACCTTTAAATTAAGGATTTTTAAAATGGGCTAAAATATTCAAAATTGCATCATGATTATTATTCAAATTAATTAGTTTTTATAAATTGTAAAATTTTCCCGAATATCTAGCTTATTATTTACGGATTTTTAAGATGGCGGTGGTAACGAAATTTGCAATGATATGTTTGAGGTCAAAGTCAAAGCTCCCTTCCAGAGGCTAATGTCAGGCTTGTGCATGTGTAATTTTAGTCTCAATGGGGACATTTCCAGCCTCAAGCATTTTGGGGAATAAAACTGTAAAGCTGGATATTTTTCTTAATAATAAGGAAATTTCTAGGAATTTTGATTCATTTTGAGGTATTTTTGAGGAAATTTTGACATTAAAAATTACCGCTGTTACGTCACAGTCCGATATGACGATTTGCACCTCAGGCATCCCACTTTCACTCTGTGCCCGGACCCACCGTTATATACTACTACCGAGAAATAAAGGTATATGTAGAAATAATGTTGTTAGTCGGACATTTCGGAATGCCTTCTTGCAGCTATTTTAAAGTGCGAATAACATGGAAGGCATGTATTCATACAAAGATTTTTCCAGGTAAACGATGGGTTGCCATGATTAAAGTAGTGTGTGACGTCATCCGGTATGACATACCTTAATACCTACAACATACGTAGAGCCCAGAATTCAGACAAACATTTTTACATCTGTTACATTCTTTATTTTTAACATGCATTGATTTTTATATTTAATTTACTCACATAGTTAGGATCTAATTTTAGGAAGTTAATAGTCGGTGTAGGCCTATATTTGGCGAGAAAGCCAAGTTTAAGTAAGAGAGTTTCTACAATAAAATGCCAGTTGAAGCTTGATTAAGAATTCTGTTTACAGCCGTATATTTACGTTAATTTGTTCTTGAGTGCATTGCAAACCTTAATAAAGTTAAAAAGTTAAGAGACTACAGTGAAGGCTCAGTCTCACACGCTGTCTTCGTTATATTATTTTCTTGTCATTGTCATTAGTAAAGGTATTTTCCTGTAAATATATTTCGATAGCACTCTTGCATTTTATGTTTTGTCTTTCATGCAAGTGATCGTAATTAATACATATAGCGAGATATTTCAATGCTGATAGATATTACTTAGCAAATATCTGTTCAGAAAATTTTGAGACAAGCATAAAATGCAAGAGCGCTATAGGGATCAATTTACTAAAAACACAAATAATAGTAATGAAAAGGAAATAAATTAACCAACATGGCTCGTGTGCAAAGCATTAGAAAAAATTTTAAGCGATATCCGAGTGGGGTTTACGATAAAAATTTAAGAATTCGGTGAGGACGGATGACAGTTCTGTTTCAGTATTTCGTTTTTAAACTGTACTTTTAAAGAGTACAAATGGCTAAAACGCGTATATTTATAATAATTTTTAGGCATGGAACACCCAGTACAGATTCTTTAACTTACTTAAGGGGTTTGCATTACGTCTTTATCTTAATTTATAAGCAATAAAATGTTATAGTTGCCGCTCAAATCTCACAGTTGCCATAATCAAAAGAAGACTGCGTGCCAGTTCACAGCCTTTCCTTAGAGGTGAAACCGCGCTACCAGAACCAGCGAGCGTCGCCCTTATCATCTCGCCTCACAAATACAAATACATCCCTGACTAGGCGGAGGCATAAAGAACCTGTGACTCCATCGTTATTCATGCGCGTTTACAGCCAGTCCTCACTGATTTCCATCTAAAGAAAGTCCTGCCTGACCTTGAGCTAGGCATCCCCCCTCCCTTTTTTACTCTCATGCGTTGGTCCGTGATTAAGACGTCAGAGAGCCGGCAGATGGTCCTTTTTCTTGGAGGTGGGTTGGAGAGGGGAAAGTGTAATTTGTGGACTCTAGTGTTCTTCCCGCGGTCGAAAATTATTAGGTGTGCGTGGCTGGGACGGCCGGAACTCGGCGGCCTTCGGGCGTGCCTCTGGATGTCTTCATCATCTGTGAGGGTGTGGGATGTGGGTGGGGCGGGCTGCTCGCTCCGAGCCAGCGTTGCCAACTTTGTCACTTTCCAACCAAGCCCATGGTCGTTTCAAATAACGATTTGTACGGGGGGTAGCCTATAGGAATTTTGTTACAGGTGTAAGTAACAAAAAATGTGTGCGACGCGTCTACGCGTGACATAAGTGAAGCTTCTTGCTTATTATATTATTACGTAGAGACATGCAAAATTCGCGGATTCATTTCGCGATAGGCTAGCATCAAAACAACTATACCTCGTACCGCTTCTGCGATTGGCCCACATTTTATCCGGGGAACTGTGAGCCAATGGGAAACACTAAAACAAGAAAGTGTCGAATTATGGACAGCCTAGTTGAGACGTCTCACGCGTCAGTAGCCAATGAACAGGTGTCATTTCCGCGAGTATTTAAAGGACTGTGGAGTCTATCCTAGAGGTCAATGAATCCGCGAATTTTGCAGGTCTCTAAAGGTATAGGAAACATAATCTCTTTAACTGAGGTCTCAAATAAAAATTGGACGTATACGAGCGCAAAATAATGCTATTGCCCAAGTATACAACTGTGAAAGTATGCAACTATGGAAGTATGCTACTATGCAAGTATGCAACTACGCGAGTGTAAAATGCAAGTAAGCAAGAGTAAAATGGAATTATGCGGGTGTAAAATACAAGTATGCGAGTGTAAAATGCAAGTAAGCAAGTGTAAAACGCAAGTATGCGAGTGAAAAATATGCAAGTATGCAATGTGCAAGTATGCAATTTGCAAGTATACAATGTACAATTATGCAAGAGTGCAAGTATGCAAGTGTGCAAGTACTCGGGTGTGTATGTATGCGAGTGTGCCGCCGTTTCCTCATATGCTCGGCCGGGAGCGTGTGACAGCGATACCGGGAACTATTACGTTCCCATAACTCGCTGTGCGAGTGTGCAAGTATTCGGCAGCATTTATACCTTTCCCCAGCCGTCTCCTGCTTACCGGTACCCCCACCACGTACCTTAATATTCCTCACCTTTCCCTGTTCCCCACCACTTACCTAACTATTCCCCTCATGCTATTAGAATTTTCGCAACGCTCGTAAATTGTAGCCCCTTTAGCAAAGAAGTTTTACTTCAAAAAATTTTATATTTATCGTCACTAACATGCTGACACGGAGGACTACATAAGTAGCCATAAGTGACGCGGATTCTTACACAGTGTTAGTTGCAGGTGTTGTAACCGCTCACTTTGCATCACCCAAAATAACATTCCACCTTCAGTAAATCAGCTCTCCTATCCCCGTCTTGCTTACGCCACTGAAGATTTTGTTGGGACAGTAACTTAATTATTTGTTTTTGAGATATTTAGTTGTTTTAAAATGTTTTTAGTTGGAATGTAGGGGTTTGTGTGTGATCAAAGGAATAACAAATCGTAGTTTGTGACCAAGTAAATTTATTTGTTTACATGATTTCTTGAGATGTCCAGATGATCTCATTTTTTTCGTAGTAGTCAGGAATATCGCAATGGAGAAATTTGTGTTGGTGAAGAGGGGAAAGTGTATTCTAGTTTAGTGTGAACTTAGTTCACTAGGTTAAGGTGGCCGCCTAGCTGGGGCGCTAAGGGCGACACTGGCTCACGCATCGCACGCCTTACAGCCGCTAAGCGCTAATAACAGATCTGGTGTGTAGTCTTCTCTTCGGTAATGCGCTTCTATGAGACTTTAAGCTGTGGCCTTATGATTATGTTTTGGAATATTAAAGAAAAAGGCTCCCGGTACATCTGTACACTACTCACTAAACTGGGTTTAAAAAAAGTTTCCTTCTAAAAACGTATTTGAAAAAAATAAACATGTTATCTTAATGCATTGTCCACAATATACGGGATGTTCATAAAAGAATGTCCCTCCATCAATATGTAAAGTTTGGCCCTAACCCCGGCAAAACTAAACAACTTCCGCAACCCGCGACACAGTAAAACTCCTATATTGCCCCGTACCGCGAGCGCAGGTAAACCCAAAAAAAATATTTTAACCCAAACAAATGGCAGGCTTAAAAAATACTAATAAGATTACGAACAGTGAGAGGAGGCAGCAAGTTAAAAAAAGACGCAAAATGTACATGGCAACATTTAATAAATATATATATAAATATACCATATAATCGTTTCATGACAAATCGGCGCATCCATCATAAAATACATACCCTATAACTACTTATAAAAAAATGCTATATAATAAAACTAAATAAAAATACTTTAACAATTCCCCCAAAAAATATAATTTGATCATATACTGCGGAGCTCCGTAAAATTAAAGGTAATTACCAAAAAGGCATTAAAAATATATAAGAACAAATTAATACAATCACAAATATATACGCCCCGGGCGTAGCATTACTGTAAATACCAATTAACAGAATGAAATCTAGCAAAAATTGACACACATTAGCGTCCAAATCAATATATCAAAAATTTAGCTAATTACAAATTATGGGTTAACAAGCGCTTCTCAGTTAAGTCATTTTCTAACGGTCGACGCCTTTTTTCTTCCAGGTCGGGCAGGGATTGGATGAACAGGCTGAACGTAAAATCCCAGTTTCAAAGTTATTGGTCCGTTAATTTAATTCCCAAAAATCCACCAATTATAGTTTCGCACCAGGGGTCCAAGGGGTCAACGGGGCGGTGTCACTGCTGGCACTTACTTGCTTTTTTGACGTCGTGATGTCCGGTCACCAAATACACTCGTTTTCTCACGAGTGTCTTTAATGGTAAACCCTTGGCATAACGCGTTACCTTAGCTGCGGTTGATTGTACGGCTATGACGAATCCTTCGCCATACCGTCTTGGATTCTTGGCGCACATAATTCATCCTTGGAAAATCCTTGCGACATTCACACACGCCTCACCAACCCCTCGCTTTTCATCGTACCAATGCGTTCTAAATTATATTATATATGAACCCCGTTCATTAAAAAAAGGAAACACTCATATTCAGATGTTCGACCGGCAAGTCACTTCGACATGGAACCAGCACCATGGCCAACCCGCGTTTAACTCACGTCCACGCCCGCCCGGGCCTACGAGGCGACTGACACTCGTCCCTCCGCTAACGTCACACGCTCAGCTGTTCACCACGCGCGCCGCCTAGCGCAGCGATTACCAAAGTATTCGGTATTGTTCTTGAACTTTCCAGACCAATTTAATAACTTAAAATCTTAAAATTAAAAGTAATAAGACTAAACAAGAATTACAATTTCCTTATTTAAAACAAAATATAACAAACTTAAATCCAAAATAACTCTTATTACCAGGGCATCTGAAAAGGTTAATAAAATAAGTTAACCATTTCTGCCAACCTAAACATTATCAAAGGTAGAGGCTGTAGCACACATGCTACAAATAGTATATCACAACAGTTTAATTTATACTATTATAGTACGGCAAGATACTTGTGAACTTGCCCAGACCCCAATTCGTGGCGTGACGCACACTACCGTCACATGATAGCCGCCAGGAGAAGTGGAGGGGATCAGTTACGTGCTTCACTCGGCTGCGTGAGGATTGCGTCAGCGCGTCATGCCGGGACTCGGGTTACACGGTACAACAAGCGAGCCTAGTCCATCAACTTAGGTAATTAAGTCAAACCTTATTCCAGGACGACCCTTGCGAGGACAGGCGCGTGAAATTGTATACAACGTTGTGACGCATCTGAAAGAAAAGAAGTTGCTGTACGCTTTAAAATACAATGTTACTGAAGCGACAAGTACTGCGACAGGTGTTTCTGAATCAACGGTAAAAAGGATTTTGGCTGAGGGGAAAGTAAAAAGTAAAATTAGTCTGAACTTTTCAACACCTACTGGCCAAAAAAAAGAACGCAAAAAAATTGTTAGAAGTCGACGAATTTACGTGTGGTGCTGTGAGGAGAAAGTGCATGAATTTTACACTGTCAGGAAAACTGTCACAACTTTAAATAAATTAAAGACGGCTTTGCGAGATGATGGTGTTTTGGACTGCAGTAAAGAATTTTTGAGAAAACTGTTAAAGAGACTGGGATTCCGTTGGACGAAGTGTCAGCCAAGGAGAAGGATTTTGATTGAGAAGCCTGGTATAACAGCATGGAGGGGGCGTTTCCTACAAGAAATGCGCAAGTTTCGAAACGATGGTGGTTCAATCGTTTATGTAGATGAAACGTGCATCCATGCTACCCACAGCATTAGTTCTTGTTGGCAATCGGACAATGAGCTGGGTGTTACAGAGCCAATCGGGCAAAGGCCAGCGTTTAATAATTGTGAATGCAGGAGGAGAGGAGCGATTTGTACAGAAAGCATTTTTGATATTATGGTCAAAACAAACAACGGGAGATTATCATAATGACATGAATTTCTAAAACTTTACGAAATGGGTTACACATAAACTGCTTCCAAATTTGCCCGAAAACTCCGTCATTGTTCTCGACAATGCAAGTTATCACAATGTACAGACAAATAAGAAGCCGACTTCTGCTAACACCAAACAAGTGATTCAAGAGTGGCTAAAAATAAACAACGTAGCTTTCTCCTCTGACCTAACAAAAGCCAACCTACTATTACTTGCGAAACAAGTGCCCACTTCCAAAACTTTCAAAATTGACGAAATCATTAAAATGAACTCCCACGAAGTAATCAGGGTTCCACCATATCATCCTGACCTCTATTCGATTGAGTTAGTGTGCGCAGAAATATCATACTCGCTCGAAGACAAGAAGACATTATGTGAACAGCTCTTTAGTAGCTACTCTAAAGAACAATGGAAAGAATGCTGCCTGCATGTGGAAAAAATCGAGAATGAATACTGGAACAGTGATAGGTTATTAGATACTGAAATAGATAAGATTATTGTTAATCTTGAAGAATCTAGAGACAAAGATTATACTAGTGAAACTGAAAATGCCAGCTTCACGCCAGACTCAGATTAGGTAAATAACATAATAACTATCTAACTATTCAAATATTACGTTGGCATCTTAAAAATATGTATCTATAATCTACACGCGTTTTTGCGTCGAAAATTAGTGACGGGCAAAGTAGTGACAAAACGCAAATGTTCTGTATTTTACCTTTAAGAAAATGCTATTTTTACAGAACCCTTAACCAAATGATAATTTGATAACCAAGCCTTTAAAGAATGAGTAATGTTATCACATGCAGCTTTTTTGTTTATGATAGTATAGTTTTTTTCACATAGAGGTTTTTTATGACTGCAAACAAATAGCGTGACTTTTAGCATGCTGTTCTGTTAACTTGATTTATTTTTGTAAATATGTATGTGTTTGAATGATTTGGACATGTGTTAACGATGTAGTGTATTTTCCAGTTGTGATTACATCACGCAGTTCATGCGTTATAACCCTTGTGTCGCGTTCGTGTAAGACGGGCTGACACTCCATCGCCTTGATTTGGAGGGGTCGCCACGCCTTCCCCTCCAGACACTGTCGTTGCACTAAGGGGTGGTAAAGGGGAAGGCAGACCATGCGCACAGCGATAACAGAGACGGTTCAGATTTAACTTTTCCCCCTATAACAACAAATCATGCGTCAAATTGAAGGTAAATTAAATAGTTTTTCTTAAAAATGTTCAATATGTGCCCCTTTAGTTATACGTCACACATCCCCAAGTACGAACATTATGGGTTTTACCTTCCCAATTAGATGAAAAGTTGACTCATCGCTGAACACCACACGATCAAAAACGTCCTCTTCCTGCTCAAACACTTGAAGTGCAGAGTTACAACTTATACCATAGTCATTTGGCTTTAAAGAATGTAGTAACCGGTATGGACGCAAGCGTAAACGTATGATTTAAACCTTCCACACGGTCGTATTTGGCAACTGAAGTTCAAGACATGCTTTCCGAATAGTTGTCTTAGGACTACGCAGGTAAGATGCTATGACACGGTCAATATTCTGTACAGACACGTTTGGTCGTCCCGTGCTTTTCCCTTTACGAACACATCCGGTCGTTTCCACTTGCCTATACCATCAGCGGATGTTTTTGCCACGTCAGGGATCACAATTTACACTTTAAACGAAACGCACGTTTAACTGAAACAAAATTACTCTTTAATTGTGACCTCGAACCAAATCTCTACATCGCTTACAGTTGATGCTATTAACATTTATAACTGGGACATTCTTTTATGGACATACTGTACTTGTTAATACGAAACAACGAAACGAAACTTTTGTACGCAAGTGAAGTATCTCTTATAAACTATTCTCAAACACGCACATTAAAGAAATTTTGAGAGATTTATAAATGTACGTTCCCGCGCCGACCTCTGCGCGCCGTCGAGCAACCAGCCAGGCAACCACTCGCTGCCTGCGGGTACCTGTCAAGTGAACTAAGAAATATCTTTAGTTTAGTGAAAGTGGCGGCAAACGCGAGTTGTAGTTGTTTCCAGATCTATTGAAGTAGGTTTTGACTGAGTTTTGGGTTGGAATGTTGTTTAACTATTGACAACACTGCTCCCTTCGCCGCGAACACACACACAAAAGCACACCAACACACAAACTTATACTCGCCTACGTGTCTAAAGGTGCGGTTCCATGTAGCGTCTGACGCAGCACGGCTGACGCATAGAGCGTCAAAGGATGAGTAAGCGAGGTCGTTGTTCTATCTAATGATAAGAGGATGAAGATGATGAAGAAATTCTACTGCAACTATGTGAGGCAAATGTTGACAAACAACTGATTTTTCTCTCCAAATTATGATGTTTTTAACATATAATCAATCGGCACTTGTTAAACTGCGACGAGGCATTTCGATTACATCCAAACATAATGAAACCATTATTTCGTAGATTTGTAAGTGCTGACAGTAAAAAAAAAGAGAGATTTTAAACTATTTTACCATTTTTCTCTCGAGCTTTCAGGAGTTTAGTAAATTTTCATAGCTCTTAAAATTCAAATATTTCGCTTATTTTATCCTCCGATCAGTTTTATGCCAGTAATGACTGATATATTTGTTTATTGTTGCGTAGAGACGCACTACATGAAAAATATCGAGCCTCGTCATGAACTAAATAGTAATGAACAACCACCAACAAGGAATATAAGCCCGTTGGCAAGCAGTGGTTGTTGTGCGCATTAAGATGTATTTTCTGTGAAAGATTCATTCATAGAATACTTCAACATCCGTGCGGGCGCAGAGACAACATCCTGGCAAAGATATCATGATACTAAACCACAGTGCTTCCTACCCTTTCTGTATTATTTTATACATGTACATTGTTAATAAAAACATTTATAATATACGTATATCATTTTATAATTTTAACTTCGTGTATTGTCATATATTTCTCCATAATTTTTATATTTTTTCATATCTTTTATTTTTGTTTAGACTGTAATACAGCCAGTTTATTTTTATTTTAAACTGAATATTTTATTTTAGCATAACTTTTAAAGTTTAAAATTGATTTAGTCAAGGAAAAATACTTCATGATTTATCAATTTTTCACAAAAGTATTTCAAAAAACTGTATGAGGGTAACACCTCATTGTAAATGAATTAAAGTTTAAGTATTTTTAAACATTATTAAATACTTTTATTTTATTAATCGCATATATTATTGCATTATTAAGTTTTATTTATAAGTTAAAATAACACGTCCCTCTAATGTTTATCAGTTTATGGCTATCACTTTGCCTATTCTTTATTGTTACAATAACTAACAATATAATAAACAACATGAATGTACTGACAATATATTATAGTTTTTGAAACCTTATCTCTCCAAGAGTTCTGATATTATCCCCATGTAATTCTGTTCGCAGTCTGGTCCTTGTAGCGGTAAAAAAAAAAAAAACATCGTAGATTCATTTGGAAATTTTTTTTTTTTTTTGTATTTCTCATCCTTCCCCTCTGTGAATAGTGGCATTCCTTCGACCGTGGGGGAGTGCGGCTGGGTCTACACTGCTCTCCGAGCGACTATACTGTGTCCAGCGACTCTACAGTCTAGCGACTCTACTGCCTAGCGACTCTACTGCCTAGCGACTCTACTAACTAGCGACAGCCGCATCGTGGGAAACAGGCCCATAACATTTCATTGTAGCAATGTTCTGCTTCAGACGCTGGATAGGAATCCCACCTTAATAGACAGTGTAAACTAATCTTAAAGAACATATTTAAGATGTATCTAGTAACTTTTAAATAAATTAACTTAAAACATCATTATACTAGGCGTAACCCAATTAGCCTCACCACGTGTCAGGAACGTGCGCAGAATTTCATTTAGGCCTGCTGTTTGCTTTCAATTTCTTTCTTTTTGTTGGTGGGAATGAAATATTTTTTTAATGATTTCATCAGTCCCGTGCATACGCCCCTCACACTTGTGGTCCCGATGGTTAAGTGGTCAAATCATTAGTCTCCCATAAAAAATCTGGGTTCGAATACCAGCAGAATGAAACCTGAATTATTTATCAAGTCGTAGACGTGGCGAACGTTGCTGCAAAAGTATAAGTTTTCTCGTGGTCCTCCCACTTACCCTCACCGATTCGTTCCTTCGTGGCTCCATCACTCTGTCTTACCACTCGCATGTGTCTAATGGACCTCATTGTGACCAAGAAGGTGTAAGTGGGAGTCCCACGTGACCTTGTACCGCGGAGGTGAGTGGGGTTGACTAAAAGGTCGATCCAAAAGCTTAGACTCTGCGCAAATTCGCCCTTGTGACTGACTGACGCAGATATTTTGATGTCACGCAAACTGGTTTTGAAATACACGTCACGACAAGAAGGTTAGAAGCTTGAATATTCTTGCAGCAGTGTACAGAAGTTTAACATCGTTTCAAATTTCTCAGCATATCCAACTTTTTGTACGACATTTTAGAACGTCCAAAAACCCACTACAAGACATAACTGATCTGAATACCGTCACTATATTTTGTTATTAAATTTATCAAAAGTTCCCTTTCTTTAACTCGCATTAAAGTAGTTATAAATTTGTTGCCCCCTAAGAGGAGTAACATGTAGTTGAAAACAAGCAAACACAAAAACTGTGTTGTGAGAACAGCGTTTAATCACAAAGAATCGTAACATCCCAAATTCACAAGAAACGATTAATCGACAAGATTTTCTCTTGGACTGGCCCCGCACCGTCTCTCGGAACTGTCGACGACGCGTCCGAAACTGCACCGGAACACTCGTTCCCAACACATCTAACTCCTAAGTCGTTACGTCCAAGGAGCAAACTTTCCCTTGATATTCTTCACTCGCCCGGCGACTAAAGATACTGTTATGTCGCCGGCGAGACTTTTCAAATATCATGAGCGAGTTTTGAGTTCAACAGGATCCGCGAGCTCCAAATAGTTAGGCGAGTTACCATTAACACTGGGCTGCCGGGTTAACTCGCTCCACCGCTGCTCTTCGTCCCTTATGGCTGGCAATGCTTAGTCCGAAGTCAAGAATATAAGTGTTCAACTTCTTACCCGGTGCAGAGGCTAAGTCCAATTTCCTCGGGCGGCACGTGGCCGGGCAGCGTGACGTTACAGTTTCAAGCGACGAACAGAGCGGCGGCACGGCGACGTCGTCTTGAGAGCGTCCCTCACACTCTCTGCTGGTCTGTTGCTCTGCCTGTAGTCCACCCGAGCAGGCCTAGGTATTTATAGTGTCCATAGTGGTCCTATCCGCCTTACCAGAACAGTGCAGAAGGTGGGCGGATAGATAGACTGTTGAACTATATTCAAGACATGTGACCTGTCAAGTGACCACCCCGCTCCTGTCATGGTCACGTGATTGCTTGTGTTTACAAGCTTGCCGAGGTGTCAGGCAACCTTCAACGCTTATGTGTCCGACTGTTCATCTACCATGAAGGGAACAAAATCGGGAGGGAAAGAAGAACGTTGCGATGAACCAAAATACAACCGAAACATAGTAATATTTAGGGTTATACTACTAAATAAATTCATACAAGTATGTGAGTTTTAATAACTTTGTATCAATATCAGTTAATAAATATTTGATTTTAGTATAATATTATGCAGGTTATGTGAGCAATAAAGTTTAGTAAATTTATCGAAACGCTTCGAGCTGAAAACAAGCTTGATTTCCTGCTGTAATGTGGGTAAATCTTGTACTGCTATTTGTGTAAGTGTATAGTATGTGAGTCCCTGTTACTAAGTATTCATGTTACAAAACTATTTTAAATATAATTATGATTTAAAATAAAATTAGGAATTAAAATGTATTTTGCAAAATATTTCTGTGATTTGGATTTTAATATATTTTAATACACTTGCTCCCCTAATTACATTGGCAATAAACATGCGAACATATATGATATTGCAAGAATAACCGCTTAATTATAAATACATTTTAAAAAATTGATTTTACTTCTTTTTGTAAGACGCTTGTGACTCAGAAGTGCATACATGCGCTTAAATATGCGCAATTTGCTTAATTTTAAAATGGGAAATAGACTTGCAATACCGCCTTCATTCACGTCAATTCCCATCACGATCCACCACTCATCCTTCTATTTTATTGTGCACGCATAATTTTAGAGAGTAGACAAACATAAAATTCCCCAAGGAAAAGTGTCAACATAGCCAATAAATGTGAGACAAGCAGTCGGTAGACATCTGCACCCTGCGCATCTAATCTGAAAGAAATTCCTTTACCTCTCGCTGCTTTTCAATACGCCATTTTTAAGTTGATAGAAATTTAAAGTGCTAAACAATTGCACTTTGATTTGTTTGTTTTACACTTGATGTAAGCTTAAGTATACCTAGCAATATTTAAAACAGGCATTTTACGATATTTTATATAGTACATAAACTCTTTTAGCACATCTATCAAAATAAAATGCAAGGAAATATGCGTGAAAAAATTTCATCACCATAAAATAAATATATTCAAAACATTTTCGTTGGTTATTATGTTTGTTAAAGGACAAACAAAATTTACTGTGTAGCCTACCGCCAAATATTCTCAGAACATCGAACTTGAATTAGGATTGTAATTATGGTGACAGTCGTGGTGTTTTAGAGAACAGTAAGCTGATGATACAACCCAAATTTTGGCGTGGCCTTAGAATATACTATTATATTACATACACTTATAATTTCGAAACTTTACGTCAAGGTCCATTAAACATTACTGTGTTGTCATGTGCATCAACGGGCCAGAGCTTCCCAGGTACAGACAAACATTTTTACTAAATGGTTTTACATTTATTGCTGTAACAAAACCCTCAGCTGAGTTACCCGTTCTGCTTTTCTGTGATGGGCACACAACTCACAAGCGTAACATTGACGTAATTAATTTAGCAAGGGAAAGACATGTTACGATTTTATGTCTACCCTCTCCCTCCCTGGTCGCATAGAATCCAAATCTTGGATAAAACCTTTATGAGTCCATTATAGTTTAACTAGTAAGGAAGTGAGATCTTTTTTAAGGCATAACTCAAGTCCATTCTTGTGGTTTCTTTGTGACATACAGTGAAAACCAGCAAATGACGTATGACCATAAAATGTTTTGATCAAGCTTCCCCATTGGAAGAATAATTCAAATAAAGAAACCAAAATTGTTATTAAAAATTGGTTGTATGTAAAGTCGGTTTACGGACGATAGTTTAACGTGAGAACGTCATAACAAAATATTGATGAAATGATTGATCCAGAAGAAAAGGAAATATCATATTCGGCCTGAGACTGAGCCGTAATAGGTTTTTGCAACCAAACCATTTAGGCATTAAAAATATTATATTCTTTGAGGAAGAATTTTTTTTGAATTATTCAATCTTTTGCATGATAAAATCTACCTCTGCATACTTTTATGAATAAAATTGAATCATTTTTATTGAATTATCACTATTTTGTATGTATACAAAAGAGTGAAATGAAATGTGCAATTGAATTAATAAATTTACTTTTATTTGCATTCATTAATTCAAATATATTTATTACTTTTGAAATGTTGCGTGCGCTATATTTATTTTTACAAGTATAAAAGAAAACTTCACAACTACCGGGTTTCGAACCGACAACTATAGATTAAAAGTTAGGTACGCTAACCACACGCTCACGAGGCTATGCTAAGATAATGAAGTTTCAAAAGTTTTATATGTATGTATAAAAACATTGTTCACGGTAGGGGTATAATATTAACACGATTTTATAACAAATACGCATCCCAAATACACCAAACTTATTTATAATGTGTTACAATATTTTTTAAAACATTGTGCAAAAGATCCCGGGTGTAATTTGAATTATTATGTGTAACTGTAAAACACCATTGTTGGTTCAAAACGTATTTGAATTTTCAACATTACTTTTAAATAACCGTACCGATTGTGCTGCAAATCGGTGGACGATCGTTAAATTACATAATTTTAATAATACAAACGACGAAAATATGATTGAAAAGTAAAATCGATGGTTGTTCCAATCGAGTGAAAGAGAGATGCCACGCATGCGTAGGCCCTACAATGAGCGTGAAGAGAGAGCCACGCATGCGTACAATGAGCAAACAGAACACATCCGTAGTGGGACATCCGTAGTGGGACACTTTTTCGTGCGTGCAGCCGGCGTTCATCGATTTATTAGACGTTGTCACGTCAAAAACTTGGTCACGTACATCGAATATAAAATAAATCAATTTACCTTCTATAACACCAAATGCCTCACGTTGGAGTGTTATCTATCCATGGCCGCTATGTTGCGGAGAATTTTGGACCCTTCTAGTAGTTTCAGGCTGCAAAATAATTGCATGTCGCATATTTTTTCTTCCTCCTGAACAACAGTATTGCCAGCTGTTACCATCACTAGAAATAAAACTCAATTGCATCGTAAAACTGTAGTTGGAGCTTTCGGTGCCAGAGGAGGATAGGGGGTGGGCGTTGTTTGTCGTCGAAGCGAAGGGGATGAAGTGCAGTGGGTGGAGGGTGGTGGGCGTGAACGACGATTGCACAAAGCGCGGGGGGGAGGGTGCGTGCTTGCATTAAGTGCTTGCGTCAGGGAGCAAGTGCGTTCCGGACTTCACCCTGCCCCCTCCTCTTTCAACCCAAAGGAACTGATTCAACGTTTTGTTTTCTTCGCGTGTGTCGTGTTCGCCCTAATGGTTCCACCGAGAGCACAGGCGCAAGGGAGCCGAAGTCGTTTCTGCCACCGGTTGCGCCGCGGCAAAAACCAACCTAGTACACGTGTTTTCTCGGAACCACGTGACCACCCCAACAAGGATCCTGGGGCCGATAACACTCCTTTGTCGATTGTTTTGAAAAATACATCACTTGTACCAATATGCTTCCTCAAAATTACTTTCGTCAGCGTAAAAAAAAAACTGTTTTTGCATTAAAGGTTTAACCGCGTCGCACTGGTAGTCTGTATCCGAGGATTCGACCTGCGTTGCAGCAAGAATCTTTAGAGTTAAAAGTCAACTGAGAACTAGGTAGCCTTTCAACCTCTTCGAAGTGTTTAAGGAGCCCTACCACCTCCCAGTTACCGGCTAATCCTCAAATCTGAACATAAATGCTGCAATTCAGAGCGAAACGTCTACACACCATCACTGCGACGCAGCTAAACCTCGAAGGCCAATATAGCTTCTCAGGCAATGGTCGTGAAAGCCTGCCAACTGCTTTATGAAACAATTTTTTTTCTTTTCATAAATACATTGCCCGTTAACAGAAAATCAATAAAAGTTGCTGTATAATAAAAATACAATACCCGTCAAACTTTAGAACTATTGAAAAATTCGTACAAAACTTTTCTACCGTTAAACATCATATGTAATATATTTTTTCATTATTTTTTTTAACAAAATACATATTTATGAGTTTAAATTTTTGAAATCGTTTAATTAGTTTACACGATATGAGATTTTACAGGTTTAAGAATAGTTGAATATTTGTAAATTTTATTGCTAGGAAAAAAATGTTAAAACTATATTTGTTGGTATCTAAGTATTATATTTTTTAGTTACGTAATTGTATTACTTTAAAGAAAAATTTAAATTATTAAGAAAAATTTTTGCTTACATTTTTTTCAAGTGATTTTGAAAATCTGATTTTAAGAAAATCAATCTTAGACTTGTAATAATTGGAAAATATGCTTCCTTACATGTAAAGCCAATGATAGATTACTCTTTCAGTGTTAGTATGTTTCTGTCTGGCTCAACAGAGCGCGCCAAACCCACCTCGTTGGATCAGTTTCTATAAAAAGTAGCTATATAATTTCTTTCGTGCGCGGTATAAAGGGCTTAAGTCAAAAAAGTTGAATTTTTAGATATTTATACTGCCATCCTCAGAAAAATCCAAGCTTTCCAATGGTAAAAAGGGCATGAGTCTAAAATTAATAATAACGGCTGTTATAAGCGTTGGTTTAATTGACTTAAGTCAAAAATTCAAATGTGCGATCTGTAAAAAAGGTCTTATGTCAACATATGCCCTTTAGGTCATTATAAAATACTTTTGTTTCATGTGTTCTAAATGGCATGTCATATTATGCCATTTTTAGTGCTTTTATCGATATGTACTAAGGACTTATGTCAACATGTGACCTTTAGACCATTATAAAATACTTTTGTGTGCGTGATCTAAATGGCATAAGTCATGTTATGCCATTTTGACTACCTTTTATCAATCTGTTCTAAGGGTTATGTCGACATGTGAAAAGAAAAGGTTATAAGATGTGCTCTAAAAAATAAATTACCAAGTACCAGTGGCATTACATCACTTTACCAACGCGGTAAGAAGCCAACAACGAATAAAAAAACTGAAGAAGAGCTTGAAGAAGTAAGAGCGCACATAAAATCTTTCCCCGCTTATGAAAGTCACTACACAAGACGGAGAAATGACAAACAATATCTGCCTTCACATTTAAACCTTAAAATCATGTATGGCATGTACTGTGAGAAGGTTCAGAAGCCTGTTTCTAGAAAACTCTATGAAAATGAATTCCATAACATGAAGCTGTCATTAAAAAAGCCAAAAGTAGACACTTGTCAAAAATGTGATAGCCTTCAAATGCAAATAAAAGTAGCCATGGGCACTTCAAATAAAGCTGCCAAATCTGAGGCAGAAGACGTGCTAAAAAAAAAACCATCAAGAAGAAGCAGATCTGGCATATGAGTCAAAAAGAGCAGACAAGGCCATCTCAAAAATAGATCCAACCAAAAAGTGTTTTACATTTGATCTGCAACAGTGTTTGCCTACGACATTTGTTTCGTCTTCTGTTGCATTTTACAAACGCCAGTTATAGACATATAATTTAACCGTGCATGATACGGCAACTGGCAAATCTACGAATTACATGTGGCACGAAGCTATTGCAGGGAGAGGTGCTAATGAAATTGCATCGTGCTTGTACCACCATTTAAGTTGTTTACCCAAAGATGTTAAGGAGGTGACTTTTTACTCCGACACATGTGGGGGGTCAAAATAAGAACACACATGTGTCGGCAATGTTTTCAAAAGCCATGGTTGTGTAACGCCCCTCGTGCCTCAAAGTTGAATTATTTTAAATTAATTAAAAAGAGCCTTGGAAACTTGCTAGGTAAGAAATATAAGAAAAATAAGTTTATTGACCAGAGGTGGCACGAGGTGGAGAACAAGACAATTTGGAACTCCCTGACACAAGCAACTGGGGAGCTGGTGGATCGTTTACGGGAAGAAGGTATATCATAAATAAATTAACACTACACAAGTAGCTTGGTCTATAGGTTCCCTGTTTTATTTAAAAAAGGTAAATAATGAATTCCGTTTTCATTTGATTTGGCATTTAACAGTTTCCCAATTAATATATTAATTATATATTAAGTTTTTCGATAACGGGCCGGCCCTTAGATTAGTATAACACATATACTCAACTTTAACAACAAACAATAACATAACAAAAATTTATTAGTATCACACCAAAATTTGATTTGTCCAATTATTACATCGATGATTAGTTTTATTATTGACTCTACATATTCTTGAGGAAAGCACTGTTCGCTGGTAGGCTATTCATTCGATTAATGTAGTTCGTAGCTAGAAGGTGGGGGGGGGGATGTTGATTTCATATTACCACCCGGGTCATAAAAAAAAACCTCTCTTCTAACGTGACCCGCAGTGGAGGTGCAGGACCACGAGCTGGGAGCAATTTGTCTCTCCAGCACTTCGACCCTATTAACCAGGGTGTAGAGTTCGGAGCTTACTTGGTGTCCCGCGCCGACATCAGGATGCCGCGGACCGAGAAGTCAGGATGCGCGGACGAAACCGGAATTTTTAGAATTAAATAAGAATAAATAAAAAATTTCACTACGCATGACTTTTCTAAAAACTACCTCTGCCTGGCTACTGTACAAACGGGATCACATCCCTTAAGCAAGCTGACTACATTCTCGTGCACGCGAAAATCACCGTTCCCGCAAAAAGCCTCTTAGCGCAGAGGACGTAGAGGAGACGTGGTCAGTAGCCGAGGTCAGAGGACTGAGTGCGGGCAATCGGACAAAGCACCTAATTAAATCGGGCGGTAAGGCCCCGGGTCAAAGGAGGGGGTAGGTTCGGTTCTAAGCCGAAAATTTCCGAAGGAGTCCGAGGCGGGCGTGACAACCACACGACATGCGCGCTCTCTACCGGACCGAAACGAAAGCAACGAACAATCGACTTCTCCGGGCCGCGAGAGGAAAGCATAGTGCCTTATGGCACCGCGACGCTGCTTTCTAGCGGCGTAAGGGGGAACTACTTGAGGTGGCGAGCAGACTTGCCACCAGGTGTCATGAGGGTAAGCTCTGCACGCTGGCGACCAGGCCCGCGGTTACTTTTTCCTCCGCTAGATGTCAGGGATGTGTCTGTCGGACCCGGGAGAAGGTTTTTGCATCAGGTCATCGTCCCGTCCGGTCACTGCTCTTAGCTTAATTTCTCAGAACTGGAGTGAGGAGGAGAGAGAGGAAGGGGGGGCAGAAAAAGCCACTAAGGTGGGAACGCAGCTCCACTGTAGACTGCTTCGTGACGAGACATGCTTTTCTCAGCAGGCCTCTACAAGGTAGCAGCTTGCAGCCCATGAGCTGCTCAAAGCAGTTTTGGTCATGCAGGGAATTAAAATTACAAACTCGGGACGTGACTGCAGGCGAGAGAAATTTCAACCGGGCTGACCATGTCCACATTAGACAGCAAAATATCAGATTGGCCCCCTGGGAAGGGGCTTCGGTCCACTGGCACAAAGTTTAATTCCGTGGCGTACACCGGCCTAACAAAAAGTAAATCACCTCCATTAACAACCAGATAAATTAAAAAAATAGAAACCCCAAAAAATTTTAAAATTATAGAATACATTCAAAAAAGGTGACGAAATGCCTAATCTCCGGCACATACTCCCCCGCTTGAATGCGGAGCATATAGGGGAAAAAAAACAACACTTACACTGCTCAGTAAAACTAGTACCAGGTTCGCCTGTATCCTACTACTTATAAAAAAAATGTTGATAAAATCGAAAGTGTATATAATTATTTAAATTACCATTAATGGTGAATGATGTCATGAGGAGAGTTGATCTCAGATGTTGGGAATGGTGTCACGTGACAAAAACTCTAAACATGGGCGCTGTGAGGCGGGCCGAAAACACTGGGCCGGAACCGGAACTTGGTCCGTCGGGTGCCAGTTATGAAAGGTGGGGATTTGTGTACCCCTGAAAATAGTCTTTCCATAAGAAGCCGAAGGCATTGGGACTCAGCCCTGCACAGTCAGGCGATGGAGAAGACAGTCAAATTTGCTGCTTGCTCGAAGGCGAAACAGAGCCTCAGTCCCAGAGTGACAAATGACCTAAGGGTGGTATTCCCTTGGCGGAATTATAAATGATTGGGGATGAAAACCCCAACAGCTCAACAATCCGTAGGAAAGAATGAATTTAAAAATATTAAATATTCGATAAATTAAGAAATTTCAGCGCATACCACTCTGATGTTTATTATTATTAACTAATATTTATTATTTTAAAGTATTCTGCAAACAAAACGATAAATTAACGACTCTTCGCACTCAAATTTAAATTATTTAATGAAATGTAAAATGCAATAAACCAATAATTATAAATGAAAAAGGGATAAATTATAATGGAGCGGTTAGATCTTCCATGACTGCTGATAGACTTCGCACTGCCTGAGAGGGGGTTTGAACATAGGCCGTCCAAAGGTGAGTGGTGGGAATGTAACCCAAAGAACACTCGAAAATGGTCATGAGATATTTCACTCAGAGGACCTTGGTCATGGCTCGTTGGCTCAGAGGACCCTAACTTTTGCGCCGCTCGTTGGCTAGCTTGACCTAGCTCCTATTTTAGAAAAACACATAAATGAAACCAGTTTGCCGTCTGGAAGTCACGTAGCTCTTACTTAAATAAACAATCTCATCGATAACCATGTAAAAGAAATACAACTTTGGGGTAGAATGCAAAAGAAAAAAGAAAAATGGCTAGATGTGACAGCTTCGGTGCTCAGAATTTATGTACGTCACTGTACATCACATTTACGTGCAAGGGAAAATAAAGAAATAAACATGTAAAAGTATTAACGCAAAATCAGTACAAAAAAACACTACAAACATTATTCTTGCTTACTTTACGAATTATGGTTATTAAAAAAAAGGAACGTAAACAGAAATTAAATATATGAAATCGTGAAACAAGATTCATGAAGATTCAAAAATATCAGAGAGGTATTTCTGAGTAAAAAATATTATTAAAACTATTTACGTCAAGTAGCTTGTTAAAGACTGAAATAAGGTATGTAAAAATTAAAAATTAAAATATCTTAAATTACCTAGCTTGTGCTAGCCTAGAAACGGGATGCTCAAACATACCCAAATTTATTAAGTGGACCTCTCGTTGGGGGTTGAAAGTATCTCACCCTTCTCGGTGATTACCTTAAATATTAAAATGGGACTAGTCACCTCGTAGCTGCTTAATTTCGGGGAAAACTTATTTTTATATGCGTGATTATATTATTATTATTGAGCAAAAAAAAGGATGCCTGTTGCCCTACTACTTTTAATAAAGCAGAATTAATTACATGACCTTTGACTGTAACAGTTTAGTCCAAGACAAGATTAATAAAATAATAGAGTCCATTTAAACTTGATTTGAATTATTTATAAATCCTTAAAATCATATAATAAATAAAAAATATTAAATTCAAAGCTTAAATTTAAAGTACCTGTATGCTTACAACTATTTATGTCTTTGCTATATTAATGAAATGAAATTCATCCTGTTGATCTCAGATTTTGGATATCGTGTAGGAACACAAAATGGGCGCTATGAGGGAGGCCGAAAAGCACTGAGGCCGAAACAAGGGAAATGCGTCCTTGAGCACTCAGTGACTAATGGGGATTGTAACCCCTGTAAATGGGTATGGTAACCCGTAACTTACAAACTAAATTTGGGAATATAACCCCTGTACATAATTGTTTCGCTGTCCATAAGAAGTCGAAGGCATTGAGTCATAGCTCTGCACAATCTGACGATGGATCAGACGAATGATATGAATTTAATACTTGCTTAAAAGCGAAGTACACCTCGGTCCCGGATACCTACATTTCTTAACTCACATAGGCTCAATATGTTCAAGCTCTGACGGTTGATCAGACCATCAGGCTGAATCAGAGAGACCTACGAGGGAATTTCACTCCTGAGTTAGTTCGGGTTCGAAACCCGAAAGATCAACGAATTTGGATGAAAAAATTGATAATGTAAAGAGAATTTAGATTATAAGGATTGACTGATATAATATTGTAGTTAATATATAATTTTAATAAATCATAATTCTTGCACTCAAATTTAATAACAAAAACTATAAGTAAAATCGTAAAATGATATATTATGATCCTAAAAAAAGCTAATTTTAAATTAATTATATTTTTGCTGTCGGATCTTCCATGGCGGGCACAAAAGTACACCCTGCCTGAGAGGGAGTTTTTACATAGGTCGTCCAAAGGGTGAGTGCTGGGGATCTAACCCAGGGAACACTCTATGGTCATAAAATTTTTCACCTAGAGGGCCAGGTCTTGGCTCATAGGCTCAGAGGACCTCTCGCGATTTAACGCCTGAATTTAGTGCTGCACTGTGACTAGCTTGACCTAGCTCGACTTTAGAAATACACGAAAATAAACCTTAATGCCACCTTGGAAGTCACAGTTGCAAAACACTGTAAAATAATAATGAACATCAAACTACTAATTTTAGGTTGAGAGCAAGAAAACAATCAAATTTAGTGTACCATGATGCACGAGCTACTGTGCTCAGTTTTAAATACATAGTTGAACGCCCCCTTATAAAAGAAAATTAACACCGATCCAAAAACATATAAAAGTTAATAAATTGTTTACTCAAAAATCATAATCACAAAAATATTATTTATCCTTTACCTTGCATTCTTAGATTAATTGGTAAATTGCTCATAGAAAACTCGACGTTAAAAAAAAAAGGTATAGTACTCTATCTTACAATAAATTCCTCACCTCATGGCTAGCGTAAAAGTATTGGGGATTCAACCCGTGTATATAAACAATTTAATTCAGGCCTTTTCTTAAAGGCATGAGTGATAGCACCTCTCTTTGGGTGATCACGAAATAAATCTAAACAACAGCTAGGCACATGGATGTGTATGGTGACACAATGAAATGGTACGTCGAAGTATATTCACTTTGCTTGTGAACGATGCAATAGGATTAGAGTACTTGTTAAAATTACTTATGAGCATATTCTTATTTTATGTTACTTAATGAATGGACCCTTTTTTAGATTTATTTTATGTACTATTAAAATACTTAATCGTTAATTTTATGATACTTAGAAAATGTAAACAATGGAAGTTTCTTAACATTAGCTAAAACAAAAGGTTTATATTATCATATTATTTGTATTTTTTATATTATTATTAAGTTATATAAGCATATTATGTTATAATTTACGTTTCCCTAGATTAAGAAAATACTTTGCTGCTAGAATTAATGCAGTATAGATTATTTATAGTGCTTGTTTTGTGACATAAAAATTATATTATTAGGACATACAAAGCATGGGTAGTTTGTTTACAAAATACGTGGCCCATGGGTGGAGTAGAGAAAAGTTCCGCGCGGTTGGCGACCCTGTCATGTGGTGAAGAGATAACATGTCGGCGCGCGCAAGGCGCCGAGAGACAAAACAAAAAATACCACGATGTCCGAAAGGACTTCTATGATGAGTTTTTTTTACAAAGATGGCCTGGTTTGCAGGCTAATGTGTTATAAAAAAAACACAGATAAAAGGAGGAATTTAGACAAACTCAAGGCACTGTCGGCCGTGAGGAACAAACTAGATTGCAACGCATTGTCTCGCTGCCAGACACGGGGGCAACGACATGACCTTGCCTCCTCCAGCCGGTGAGGCGTGAAGGGGAGGGGTGAAGAGGATTACAGGGAGAATGACACGCGCGCCTGATAAAGCACGCTGCCTGAGGGTCGTCGCACTGACGCGACGGAGGCCGCGCGGTGTCTCACCGCGCGCAAACTCAATCGCAGTGGGACGTAAAACTCAAAATAAATTGTAAAATTGAAAAGCAATATAACTACAGGGTGTACCAGCGATCAGTTTACAATGTTATTACAAATTTGCTATCACAAAATTTAATTAATTTTTTTTCTATATTTATTATTTTATTTTATTTTAGGTATGCCTACTCGATTTAGGTATGCCTATAGACCAAACCATGCTCTGCTACCAATTGTAACGCCCCTCGTGCCTCTAAGTTGAATTATTTTTAATTAATTAAAAAGAGCCTTGGAAACTTGCTAGGTAAGAAATATAAGAAAAATAAGTTTATTGACCAGAGGTGGCACGAGGTGGAGAACAAGACAATTTGGAACTCCCTGACACAAGCAACTGGGGAGCTGGTGGATCGTTTACGGGAAGAAGGTATATCATAAATAAATTAACACTACACAAGTAGCTTGGTCTATAGGTTCCCTGTTTTATTTAAAAAAGGTAAATAATGAATACCGTTTTCATTTGATTTGGCATTTAACAGTTTCCCAATTAATATATTAATTATATATTAAGTTTTTCGATAACAGGCCGGCCCTTAGATTAGTATAACACATATACTCAACTTTAACAACAAACAATAACATAACAAAAATTTATTAGTATCACACCAAAATTTGATTTGTCCAATTATTACATCGATGATTAGTTTTATTATTGACTCTACATATTCTTGAGAAAAGCACTGTTCGCTGGTAGGCTATTTATTCGATTAATGTAGTTCGTAGCTAGAAGGTGGGGGGGGGGGGATGTTGATTTCATATTACCACCCGGGTCTTCAAAAAATAACGTCGGGTCGCGGAAACCTCTCTTCTAACGTGACCCGCAGTGGAGGTGCAGGACTACGAGCTGGGAGCAATTTGTCTCTCCAGCACTTCGACCCTGTCAACCAGGGTGTAGAGTTCGGAGCTTACTTGGTGTCCCGCGCCGACATCAGGATGCCGCGGACCGAGAAGTCAGGATGCGCGGACGAAACCGGAATTTTTAGAATTAAATAAGAATAAATAAAAAATTTCACTACGCATGACTTTTCTAAAAACTACCTCTGCCTGGCTACTGTACAAACGGGATCACATCCCTTAAGCAAGCTGACTACATTCTCGTGCACGCGAAAATCACCGTTCCCGCAAAAAGCCTCTTAGCGCAGAGGACGTAGAGGAGACGTGGTCAGTAGCCGAGGTCAGAGGACTGAGTGCGGGCAATCGGACAAAGCACCTAATTAAATCGGGCGGTAAGGCCCCGGGTCAAAGGAGGGGGTAGGTTCGGTTCTAAGCCGAAAATTTCCGAAGGAGTCCGAGGCGGGCGTGACAACCACACGACATGCGCGCTCTCTACCGGACCGAAACGAAAGCAACGAACAATCGACTTCTCCGGGCCACGAGAGGAAAGCATAGTGCCTTATGGCACCGCGACGCTGCTTTCTAGCGGCGTAAGGGGGAACTACTTGAGGTGGCGAGCAGACTTGCCACCAGGTGTCATGAGGGTAAGCTCTGCATGCTGGCGACCAGGCCCGCGGTTACTTTTTCCTCCGCTAGATGTCAGGGATGTGTCTGTCGGACCCGGGAGAAGGTTTTTGCATCAGGTCATCGTCCCGTCCGGTCACTGCTCTTAGCTTAATTTCTCAGAACTGGAGTGAGGAGGAGAGGGAGGAAGGGGGGGGGGGGGGGCAGAAATAGCCACTAAGGTGGGAACGCAGCTCCACTGGAGACTGCTTCGTGACGAGACATGCTTTTCTCAGCAGGCCTCTACAAGGTAGCAGCTTGCAGCCCATGAGCTGCTCAAAGCAGTTTTGGTCATGCAGGGAATTAAAATTACAAACTCGGGACGTGACTGCAGGCGAGAGAAATTTCAACCGGGCTGACCATGTCCACATTAGACAGCAAAATATCAGATTGGCCCCCTGGGAAGGGGCTTCGGTCCACTGGCACAAAGTTTAATTCCGTGGCGTACACCGGCCTAACAAAAAGTAAATCACCCCCATTAACAACCAGATAAATTAAAAAAATAGAAACCCCAAAAAATTTTAAAATTATAGAATAAATTCAAAAAAGGTGACGAAATGCCTAATCTCCGGCACAGTTGACTTCCCTCACATCTGTGCCCTCAATCATATGTTTCTCATTCCAGGACACACTCACATGGGGTGCGATGTGGATCATGCTCTGATCGAAAAGAAGAAGAAAAATCTTCCCTTTCCCATAAATCACCCTCATGATTGGTATCAACTTGTAAAATCTATAGGACAGAAGCAGCAACTTTCTGTCAAATGAATGATGCAAGAAGAGTTCTTTGATTATGCAGGTTTGTTTAAAGGGCCCTTAGTAGTCAGGAAAGTAAACAAGGAAGGCGAGCAATTCAAACGGCACAGTGTAAAGTGGTTGCGATATCTAAAAGACTATGAAGTGCTACATTTTAGAGATTCTCTTCAAGAAGGTACTTTCAAAGATTTAAGCTACCTTCGAAGGGGTAAGAATAATCTCCAAACCACACATCTTGTGAAGAGGTACACTGACGATGTTGCAATTCCTGCAGCAAAGAAAAAAATCTTGTTGGACCTGCTTCCACTTGTACCTTCTGTTTTCCATGACTATTACTTAAAATTAAAGACATCAGTTGATGCTTCTTGCATTGATCCTGATCTGATAGAAATTAATCCCGACGAACTATGATTTAGAGCAATTTTTGTTTCTATGGTTTATTGTTACCATGTCCTTAACTTTCCAATTTTTTTTTGTCATTTTAGTATTCTGATAATTAAAATTTTTGTTGCAGATTTTGTGTTGGATTTCAACATTGAACAATTTGACTTACTAAAAGGGTAAAATTTGTTAATTAATTCTATATTTGTTGCATTTTGTATTTTATTTTCAGTTTCATATATTGGATTTCTAAAATATGAGTTAGTAGTAGAGCTTTAATCATTTTTTTGTGAAATAGTTTGTTTTACTTAAGTATTAATTTTGTATTGTATTTTGATTTTTATACATTGGATTTGTAAAATGTCTTATTAAAATGTATGCATTATTTCATAATTTGATTTAAATAAAGTAGTATAACTTCAATATTTTTACGACATAGATAAGTAGTTGTTACTTGAGTTTACATTTACCTTGCAAGGGTTAAAAAGACTTATGTCACATCTTGTGAGATACAAAGGGCATAAGTCTGTCACAAAAAAAAATTAAAATTTTCAAAAGAAGCACTAAATGTTTATAATGTTTATAAATTACCGATATTTTCAGTCTAATTGATAACAGATATATAAAACAATAAATCATTTTATAATGGCACACACAGACCAAATAAGCGATTTTGCATTATTTTCTAAACTTAGTTTTATCTCTCCCGAAAAGTTGTGTTTTTTGACTTAAGCCCTTTATACTGCGCACGAAATATTTACCAATGCAAGGTTGATTTTTCTTTAAAGCTATTATCATAATTATAAAAAAATGTATTTATTTATCCTATTTTGTTTGATTTTTCCTTAAATTATCTATCAGTAGGTTATTAAAAATTTATTTAATGCTAAGATACCAGAAATTTTAATGTGATCACATGTTTTCTTTTCCATATTATAAAATGCACCAAAATTTTACTGCTGTAAAATCTGTACATTTTTCAACTTGTAAATTAATAAACCGATTTAATCCTTTTAAATTTATAAAAAGTGTAATGATAAAAACAACGGTGGTTAAATATATTATAAACGATTGCACCAAATGTTTAAGAACAGGAAAGTTTTGTACGAATCTTATAATGGTTCTAAATATTTTTTTCTTTATTTAATTGTAAACGTGTATTAAGTTCCCCTTGTTCTTGTGTTTGGTTGATACATTATAACCTACTTAATGAAACTGAATTTTCATTCCTAAAATCCCTACAAGTAACAGTGTCCGGCATCGTGACTGAGAGTGATTTTCTCAGCGTCCTCCCAGGGCAGCCCTCTTCCAAGAACTCAGCTTAGGTTAGTAGCTCCAGTCATTCCCCATTCTAATGTTCCAGGGCTGTCGGGCACGTGTCGGTGACCGCCCTAACACATTTCTCACGAGCTAGCAGATCCCCCCTCCATATTTTCCAAGAAATTCCCCAACAGCACTGACCTGGCCGTTAACCTTGGCTCTCGGCGAGACGAAATCAAGGATATCTCGCCCGTCGGCGAAAGGTCTGCCCTCGCCATCTTTTGGTAAAGATGCCAACTACTTTACTTTAATAGGCATGTAGCGAGCCCTCTAGTGGCCGCCCCCACACCTCTCTCTATTTTCCTTTTAGCCTGACAGAGTGCCAACCAGTTGGCCCCAAAAAGTGCCAGGCTTATGCTAGTCTCTCTTGCGGGACTTTTGTGAACTACCCCCGAGTCTGTTTCGCTTGCACCCCGACATAGTGCGCTGCTTCGCAGCGCGACAAGCTACCTCCGATGCCTCTCAAGTTAGGCCACTAACTACCTTTGTTATTTTTTTTTCTTTTTGTCGACGGAGCGATCTCTCGATTACCACCTCCAGCCAATGAGAGGCCAGTTCCCCCACTTCCTAGGCCTTCGGGCCCCTAGCGCGAGTTTTAACTACTTGCAACCCAAAGGGATGACTGATTCGTCCTTCTGCTGTCACCGTGGTCGTTTCTTTCCGGTGCTTCTCACCCGCGACCCCTTTCGCGCAGCAGTCTCGCGGCGACTATCTTAAGGGATGTGATCCCAGGGTGTCTGGAAGTGATGCCTAGTTTAGTGATTTTCTAGATTGATTTACACATAGTTCTGATTACTATGAAATCTGGTAGTATGGCCCGTGCGTGGCTCCCGCGAGCGCGAGTGCATCTTTAGAAGGAGTAATTTTCATAATACCACCCCCAGAATAATAAGTGGGAAATTCTGTGCCTTTACGACCTATAGATAAGTTCCTACTTAACTTTTGTCCCGATTTCTTGATCCCTGTTTCTTGTCACCTTTATTTCTATTCTTGACCACTGGACCTCCTTTTTCTTTTGGTTCCAGTTGGGTTCAAGAGATGGTGCAAGAGTTCGGATTTATCTTCGGCTCGAGTCCATCACTAAAAACAACTAAATTTACATCCTTGCTCCTTGATGGACATGAATTCAATGTGTATCTCCAGCCGGGTAACCTTTGAGCCAACGATTATTTTCCTCGCTTCTAGTCACAGCCAGTGAACAGTCAACCATATCAGATATTGTTAAATCAGAAATGGTTACCCTAATTATACATGGTCCCGCACTGGTTGGGCTAACAAATGTTTACAAATTAATATCCTAGTTAAATTATTTATATTAGTTTTTTGTAAAAGCTTGACTATGTCAAAGAATAATGTTAAATTTATATTCCAGAATAAATTAATAATCTCTTTGTAATCGATAAGTTGTGAAGGCCGGGGCCCTAGTAACATTTCTCTGTGTAATTTTGTAATTCTTGAAACAATCAAAAGAAAATAATGAAAACTAAAATCCTCAATAAAAAGGACAAGCTTTAAGCAAATCTCTTTGTTTTTTAATTTCATCCAATACGATCCATTTTATACATCCTGTTGTGAGATGTGAGATTCCTAATTTTTTTAATGTGTCTCCCTTGTGTACCTCTGAGTATACTGTAGTGTCATTCACCACATAAAGCAGCTTTCAGGGCTTTAACCAAATCAAAATAAAGCTTTCATTAACAACACAACGGCAGCAACAACGCCAAAGGGATAAGAATTCGTCACAGGGATACGACCTTATCAGTAGGACACAATAATACAGGCTTGATTACATACATTTTACGAAAAGGATGTAAATTTTCACGGACATTCCACTCAGTAGTCTGGGATCTTCAATTTGCGGTAGGCTACAAAGTCTCTAACAGACTTTTGCTCCAATAGTCTTTGGCTCAAACAGTCTTTGGCTCCAACAGTCTTTGGCTCCTACAGTTTTATCTCCTACAGTCTTTGGATCCAGAATTTTTTGGCTCCAAAATTAATTGTCTCCAAATGTCATTGGTTCCAAAATTCTTTCGTTCCCAGAGTCATTGCCTGCAAACGTCATCGACTTCAAAAGTCATCGGCTACAAAATTCTTGGGCTCAAAAAATGTAAGGCTCAAACTTTCTTTGGTTCGAAATGTCATTGGCTCAAGCAGCCTTTGGTTCCAAAAGTCATTGGCTCTAGCAGTCTTTGGCTCCAGCAGTCTTTAGCTCCAAAATACATTGGCTCTAAAAATCATTGGCTCCAAAAGTGTTTGGCTTCAACAGTCTTTGGCTCCAAATTTCATTGGCTCCGAAATTCATTGACTACATTTGTCTTAGGCCTAACTTCTTTAGTAACATTTGGCTACAGGGCGACTTGGCTACGAAACTACAAGACTACGAGGTTCAAGACTACGAGACTACAGTACTACTAGACTAAGATGCAACAGGGCTACGAGGATACGAGGATACGAGTCTACAAGGCTGCAACTGACTTGAATAGCTCCATTCAGCAGCGAGCGATAATTTATCTCATGCAAATAACTTGTTCAAAGTAGTCTCGATTCTTGCAACAGTTGTCTCCACGTGCTGTGTTGTTCAGGCAGTCACTATTTCATGTGGGATGCGGGATGCTCACTCACGATCGCCATAGAAGGAGGGCTTCTCTAGCTAAGAGAAAGAAAAGCGTCTGGCATGATAGTGTTTTGCAGGCATCTCAAGACATAAATCGACTCAATAATGAAATTCTTTTTTTTTAATCCCACCTCATAAAATTATTGTAAGTGCTTATTTAATAACCTCAGTTCACTAATAAAATGTAACTCTTAATAAAATTGCATGTCTCATTAAGTAAAATATTTTTCATGCAGATATTGATTTCACAGAAATATCCAGAAGCAATCGGAGAACATCAGCAGAATTTTCGTCAGGAACAAACAGGAGCACACGGAGAAAACTAAAGAAGTTTACCTAAATCAAGAATAGTGAATCACAATAAAAAATTAAATTTCAATTCCACCAAAAAATAAGAAAAAAATACAAAATAAAAAAATTACAAAAAATTTGGTTTCTGAATTTCTACTGGCGGGTACCCTTTCTCCTTTGTTCAGCAAGGATAGATTTCTAGCACAATACCAGTTTTTTTGTAATTTTTAAAAAATTTAATTTTTAATTTTTTTAAATTTGTGATTCAAAATTTAAAAAAAACTTATAGAGCCAAAGACGTTTGGAGCCAATGACTGTTTGCGTCAAAGAATGTTGAAGCCAAAAACTGTTAGAGCCAAAGACGTTTGGAGTCATTGTAGCCTACCGTAAATTGACGAACACATCTACTAATTTGGTTGTTCGAGAAAATTTTTATTCTTTTCTTTAAATATACATAGACAAGCCTGTAACATCGTATCCCTGTGACGAGATCCTATCCCTGCTTTGAGATAGTATCCCTGCTTTGAGATCGTATCCCTGTTTTGAGATCGTATCCCTGCGATGATACCGTATCCCTGTAATCAGATCGTATCACTGTGATTTAAATCGTATCCCTGCGACGTGTTCGTATCCTAATGTGTTTATTTTCCGTCCAAAGCTGAGTATTTTCGTTGAATGAGCTAATTTTTTGACCAATGTTCCTTTGCTTAGTTGTGGGAGGACAGTCTCCCGGTGGCTTCAATGAAGGAAGGATCCGTCCCCATTTTTAATACATTGACCTCGGCGGGTTAGAACAGAAGACTCCGTGGCGTTGAAATATTTTTAATTAAAATTTTATTAACTTAATTCTTTTATAAATTTTAAAATTAGTCCTGCTAATATCGGATAATAATTACGGATTTTCATGATGGCGGTCATAACGAAATGTGCAATGGTGACGGCTTGATTCAATATGGCGAGTTTGACGAAAGCAAGATTATTATTTAAATTTAATTTGAATTGTAATTCATAACTGTTTTGTTTTTTATTAAAAAATTACAATTTTACCATCGACGATAATCGAACCAAGGACTAAAATCTATTAAGTAACTAAACATTTAAAGTAAACAATTTTTTCATAATTTTTGGAATATTTCAAATTTGAAAAATTTCAATTCCGAATATGTGTGTTTTTTTATACACCTTGATTAATTCTCGTCGGGTAAATGCCTCGATGGTCAAACGTGTATGTTTTCCAACTCAGATGTCCGAGATATCTTGGTTCGAATCACCTCGGTTCCATTGTATTTTGTATAAAAAATAAATTAAAATAGTGTCGATAAGTACCAAAACAACATTAGCAGGTATTGGAGCATAGACCTTATGTGCATGAGACAGAGCGATACTGTCACCCTTTAGGAACAAACACCAAAAACAAAGGTAACGGAATCAAAGAAGGCAGCCTACAGCAAAACAAAACAAATTGGTGGCTGTGACATCATCCAAGATGGCGGCCATCAACAGACGAAAACAAGATGGTGGACATGGCGTCAGAACTTAAAAATAAAGCCACATCTGATCCAAGATGACGGACATTTTAATCTAATTCAAGATGGTGATCTTAAATAAAAATTGCAATATTCGGGAATAGGGGTGAAATCCAAGATGGCGACTGAGGTTAAAGGTCAAGGTTTAAGGTCAAATTAATACAAGTTGGCCGCCGTTACGTCAAGGTGGTCGGTCATTGACTTCGTCTTAATCCACACTCCGAATCCGTGTGACCGGAGGAATCAATACTTATACTACTGCCATCTATTAACATTCTTTGAAAATACTTGCTTGTACTTCAAGGCATATTATACAAGTTTTTTACTTACGTAATGACTTTTCTTCGTATATTCTTCTAACTTATATTAAATATTATTTATTTCTAATTTTTATTGTTGTCTTCGGTATATAGGTAAATACAGTTTAGTGTCTTAAGATGATAGGAAATTAATTAATATTTAAGGTGTAAACACTATAATCCCGCTGTCCAGGAGAAACTCTAGTTTCTTGCCTCTATTCGCAACGTGACGCAGGGGGTCGGATGAGCGACTCCAGCGACGGCTGTAATCTTGAGGTTGCCGTGCGACCGCCAGCTCTTGCGCCGCACTTGAGCCCCCGGAGCAATTACACCCGCCTCTCGCGGTCTGGGTATAGCCGTGCTCAGCCCTGCCCCCCCCCCCCCCCCTCAACAACCATCACGACGCTGTTCCGCGCCTCGTTTTAATTATATTTTTAATTCATGCGGCTTTGCGCGCGTTTTGCTTCCCCCTCTCCACACTCCCCCATCGACCACACTCCGACTTCACACGACGATTTCTCCTCTGCATCCAGTTTAATAAAGATAGTATGTGGGGAAGTGGGTCATTGTGATGGTGGTCGCCGCGTTATGGTTACCCTCCCCAGGGCTCCATGTTTCTCCAGCAACGTTTCCCACGTGGGGTCGAAAAACAAAAAAAAAAAAAAAACGGCAAAACGCGTAAGTGGAACAATATAAGCAAATTCTTGTTTCTCTGCGGTGCGAAGAGTTGCAGTTTTGTACATCAACACGTGTATGCATATTCACAAGACAAAATCCAGTGGAGCATGGGTAATGGGACGCACAATGTTATTTTTCAACTAGGAAGACCACAAACCAGCAACTTCTTACAGTCATATTTATTTTCCACTTATGACTTTTCAGCGCGGATATAACCTACAAAAATAAAATTATTAAAACTCATACTGAAGGAACATTAAATACTACATTTATTCATACTTCTTTACAACAAGCAATGATGATGGTTATGTCAAGAGGAAATCAAACTCTAAGCAGTTTGTAAAAATTAATTTCACAACTTGTTTTTGTTTCAACTTTATGTTGGACCCAAGGTAAGCGACGCACTAATCACGCGTGTTACTGGTGTCTAGTATATTCAGTCTCATTTTCATTCAGTGACATGCATCGTTTTTATAATCGCATGACAAATAGCTGCGGTCTAAGAAGTTTCATTCTTGTAAAATTAATAAGGGGAGCCGAATAATTGATAGTTAGAGAAATTCTTCTTACAACTTACAAGAATTTCAAAAGGTGCCACATAGTTTTTAAATTTATTTTTGAAGTTGTCATTTTTAAAGCTTTTTTATAATACTTCCTGTTCCAAACATGCCACCCTAACTAAAATGGCAATTTTTTCTTAACTAAGAAATTGGTCTGTAATCCATTGACATCCACAAACTTTTTTGATTGTTTTAATAATTGGATTCCACTTACAAAACAGGATTTGTTTTGTTCGTTGTGAACTCGTGGTCACAGCTTTTATATAATAAAATTCTATATAAGTAATTTGAAGAAAAATTTACGTGTTTTGTAAGTTTGCCTGTTTTGTTTAAAAGATCTGCCAAGTCAAAGAGTTTAGGAATGAATTTTCGTGGCCAGTTTAAAATAGTAAAAACGTTAAATGTTTTCAATGTGAAAAAATACCGAACTTCTATCAAATAATTTATAAGTATTTTTTATTCCTTTGGTAAACTTAATTTGCTAATTGAGCGTCGGTAAAACTGTTCATAGGCAGGAGGTGGGAGTGTCTGAGAAGGTGAAGTACTTTGACCAACTGTGGTTCGATGTTTCGCCGAGGACTGCGCTCGTGTCGCGAGGAAAGGGGCGGACACTGCCCAGGCTGAGTACTTGCACCTGCTAGTGGCCTGTTGGACGCGGCTGCACGCACCGAGCGTCACGGCGGACTGCTGGCATAGACATAGTTTTGGTCGCTGTCAGTACAGTTTTTAGTGGGACTTTAAGAAATAAAAATTGGTTGTGTATTTTAGCTAGGTGACACAGATTGTTTGAAAAAAAGGTTAAATTAATGTATGATTATGTTACGACTAGCTGCCCGACCCTTCGCACGGCTATACTGATGGGGAAAAAAGCCACATCTCCCATTTACAGTAATGGTAAGTAAAAAAAATTCAGTGAAAATTTATTACAATGCTGTATAATGTACCAGAGATAAAATGAATAGCACCGATGGTTTCCCGACTCGTGCACGCAACGTACAACTGATGTACCCGTACTTCGCTACGGCAGTCTACAGGCAGATCACTCTTGCGCCGCTCATTATACATGCCCCTCCTTGTGGGTACGCCACTACCGCGCGATGCCCGTTGCAATGGAGACGCAGAAGGCATGAACAATGCAAAATCCTGTTCTCATGCAGACAAAGTACCCACTGTTGCCTGGTTTTAACCACCCATGGGATCTAATATTCGGAAAATGTCATCCTGCGTAACGTAAGGAACATTACTGTGAAGTTTCAAGTCTGTAAAATATATATAGGTACTTGAAAAAAAGGGCAATAAAAAACAAATAAACACAGAGGAAAAAACAATAGTTTAGGTTTGCGATTTAAAGTGATAAAAAGTATTTAAATACTAATTGAACTCTTATGAAGGTACTGATTGCTTCGTTGTTAATATCACACGGGTGTTTTTTTACTTGTATGGGAAAATTAAGAATGATAAGGCATCTAGTGCGCGGCAACAATGTTAATAGGCAATAGGAAATAAACTTCTAGCGCCTGCGGCATTGTCAACACACACTTCGTACGTGTACCGCATGTTGTATCTAACCCCCTCCAACGCATTTGATTCTAAATTGGACTTTTAGTAAGGATCCCTAATGTAATTGATAATATAATATAGCCTATAGCCTTCCTCGATAAATGCACTATCTAACACTGAAAGAATTTTTCAAATCGGACCAGTGGTTCCTGAGATTATCGCGTTCAAACAAACAAACTAACAAACTCTTCAGCTTTATAATATTAGTATAGATTACGAGTAACTTTCAAGGTTTGTTAATATCAAGAAATTATTTTCTTTGGCATGATCAATTCAATGAGTTTGTCCAATATGTGTTCTCTAAATGACACATGCAATGGGGAATTTTTATTTAATGAAATGTCTAAGACATACGACATTGCAGTTTTGCACTGTTTGTCACGGAAAAAATTCAAGAATGCAAAATAACTAATTAAAATTTAAAAAAACTAATACCCCTGAAAACATGCCAAAATCATTTGATGTCAAACAGATAAACCTAGTGATGAACCTAAACAGGTATTATGGACAACACAACGACGACAGCACAGACGAACACATTCATACTTAAATATCATATAGGAATTTAGTACTGAAAAAAATAATAACAGCACAATCGAACACAGTGGTATAACGACGACGAGACAATTTCAACAATAACAGTAAATGCAGACAACAGCAAAACCTGGACAACGCACCAAATTAACAAACACAACGATGAAGATAACCAGATATTATTGACAACAAAATGACAACACCAACGAACACTGAGGGTTTCCTATGACAAAACAGTTGCGACGTTTGTCCAATCATAGTTTTAATAAATGCTAGCAACAGTACAGATGGTACATTTCGTCGCCTGAGAATTGGAGTGTTCTATGTCCATTTAAGTCGGAACTGAGATATAAGCATTTGAAAGTTCAAATAACTATGAATATCATGGCATAGAACAAAATAATATTGGTCTTAAATTAAGAACAAACATTTTTATGTGCGTAGACGTGTGTGGATATAGTACAAATGAATACTAATATTAATTTTGTGTCCATAGCATAAAAAACCTAAAAAGTGGACATAGAACACTTCAATACTCAGGCGGCGATTTGTTAATAAAAGTTTATTTGATAAATTGCTTTTTACTTTACGTATTTTTAGCCCGTTTATGTTTTAGGCCTATATTGACTTAGTGTTTGTCTTTCTTCTGACAGAGAATTGATGTTATGCATTCCATGAACCCAGTGATACTTAGCTCTCCCGTGCAGTCATGGTAATTGTTATGATTTGGTATTTGTTAAGGTCGTTGCCGGGTGTGGCTGTGTTTGTCGTACCTCCCCTGGAAGGGGAGGGGAAGCATTGTTTTTAAATTACAACACTGCTTAGTCCACAGCACACAGAAATTATAGTTTCCGCGTGAAACTGGGAATTTTTTATAAAGCAATTACGTGGCTTCTTTTTAAATTTTATTTAAATTAGTATCAATAAAAAGCAAGTAAAGGGTATAGATTTAACAATGTCTTGAGATGTATAAATTCTTTCATAATTTTTTTAATACCAATATTTCCGAACAGTTAAAACGTCAAATCGCGTGGGCTACGCGCAAAGAATAAAAAATTAAACGTAGTTATGTAGTTAAATTAATAAATAAAATATTACTCTAGGCAGTGATTCCGAGTGCATGTAGCCTTCAAAAAACAAATCAATAAGTAGATGCCATCGTAGAGATTGAAATCACTAATTTTAATTTAAAGTGTTTATTAAATAAATATGTAAGTTATATAGCTTATATAATATTGTATATAATTAAATATATCCACACACGAAATTTTTGTGTCATAAGACTGTTTCATGTATTATATTTACTTTTTGTAATATAATTTTTGTACTTAGCGAAGCTTTAATGTATATTTTTTTTTAGGGAAAATTGCGCGTTGAAACTGTAGACTGTAGCGATATTTTGCTATACCTCTCAGGAAGTATCTGCATGATAAGGAGACACCGAGGATCCAGGAGTGATTTGAACATTTTTGAAGTATACAAAAATAATTTTGGGGTATGCAAGTTTTACTAAATTTGGTAAGCTAATCCGTGACACCCATGCTTCAGCGAAAGCATCGAATGAAATCCACCGATGTATTGTTGTGTTTTTAGCGAGTATGTATTTATCAAAATGGAACTTAGACCAGGGAGTAGCTACACGAGTTAATAGCTAAATGTGTCAAAATATTTTTACTAAAAATTGGCATGTGTTCACATCAATTCGAAATTTTAGTAAGACCAACAATTACCAAAACAGGCTAAATGCCTTGTTTCTACTGAGTATATTCTAAAATAAGAAGCTCAGCGTACTACCGCGGTACCTACGTTTTTAAAACATATAAAAAAAAACTAGGAGCAAGCATCGGACAACTAATTTGAAGAGGTAGTTTAATTTTAAAGCCTATATAACTGGCTGCCAAACTTTGTGGAAAGTTTTAAGTAGAATTAAGTTTATATAAAAAGTAAACAAAAAAATTTACTAATGAAACTTTATGATGTCCACTGTTACTTTCAATATATATGTAATAGTTTTATGTAGTTTTGTTTTTCCTTAAAAGTAGGTGCGATTTTAATTGTAAATAACCAAATGGCCGTTTGGTTATTAGGTCTTTCTTGAATAAACGTTATTTATGAATAAATAATCTTTAAAAATATCTTTTTTATTTACCCATGTAGCAAATCCCGAATTTAATGACTATAATGATACATATTGAAGTGCCACAGAGGTGGGTCGTCGACGAACACACTGGACGCTAGTTCCAGCTCCTTGCGCGTGAAGGTGACCTGGCATCTACGGAGCATGACGTATTCGCCCTTGAGGGCAATCGCTCTCTCAGCCACTGAGCCTGCACTCGCTCCAGGAAGTGCGTGAGTCATCTCAGCCGGCCGAACACTGACACACATATTGCATTACAGCTTGACATCGGTTCAAACTTAGATGTTAGAACTTTCTATTGTCTACATTCATGTACTGGTGTAACAATCGTGGCAGTTTTAATTCTTCTATTGAATAATAATAAGTTACATATCCTGGCGATACCACATTGTAATGTATTAAGGTTTGGCTGTAACTACGTAATTCTGATAAATAACTCAAAATTAAAATAAAATAATATTATGTCACTTTATCACCCTTAATAACACAATATCTTTCCGCCGCCGCCAGTAAGCGCAGAGTGTCAGGAAGTTATATTTATTCCGCAAGTGAGAGCGTAAACTTTTACCAACTTTCCATTGATCGTTTAGTGCAAAATATGCGTAAATTTTGACTGATAATAACAGGAGGTTCGCTGATCCCTAAAAGGAGAGGGTGAGGCACATACTGTTACGTAGCTGTTGTTCAACCCGCCAATGGCATGCCTCAGCCGTCTTCTTGTCTTATTTTCGTCGTCGAAGCAGCGTCAGGGCCAGGAAGTGAAGAATTGGAAACTCCTCAGATATCTCGAACACCGTGCTTGGCGTCGACCACTGTCGTCTACCATTTAAGAATAACGATATTTATTTTCCATAGGTAAGTGACAGGCGTCGATAATAATAACTCATAACTGACAAGCCGGTATTGTTGATTAATGATGCTCCTCCCACCAAGGCAGTTAAAATTCCTCTCCCGAGCTCATGTCGTCCGCCGTGAGATGCTATCAGGGTCGTGCCCTCTTCGCCTCGCCTTGGCTCAGCAGGTGTCTGCGGGACACGCACGGGGCTTTCGTCGACTTAACTGCATACTCGCCACGCGATAAGCGCATTTTATATTTTGTGTCACTTTAAAGACATTCGTCCGAAAGAACTATAGAATTGTTATATACATGTCTTTAATATTATAGTTGTGTAATGTTTCAGAGAAAAAAAATAACTACAGATGAATGCTTTGATGTAAAATTAAAATCTCTGCCTTTATTTTGAACAATATTCTACATTATTTAAAAAATTGACATCTTCATACGTATTAAAACGGGCCGTCAGTAAAATTGTAGTCACCAGTGCCGGGTACGAGTTGTTAGTAGAGTGACTCTTACTCCAACATGTTGGATTATTTGTTATTATTATATATTATTATTATGTAATAAATACTATGTAGTACTTTTTTGGTTTACAAACAAGAAGAAGATTCTGATCGTGATTTTCCCGACATGTAACTATGAAAAGTAAACACATTAATGTCACTCATATAAGTTAAGTTAAGTTAGGGTAATTTAAAAAAAACTATTTGTAATAAAGATAGGTTTCGCAGCTACCCACATCAAACAAATCCATTTTTATACCATTCTTACGTCACAGTTCAATGAATATGTTATTGCCTGTACGAAAAGGAACTATACCAACGTCTTCCTGAGGTTATTTCACGAAACCGTACATCAGGAATGTCAAATCTGTATTTCAACCATAAATGCGAGTCCAGCGTATTATAGCTCCGTCACATCACTCGGTATCTTAACAGTATGCAGAATATATATATATATATATATATATATATATATATATATATATATATATATATATATATATTTGTAAGAAAATTATTGGATGGAACCGTGTTTAGTTCTGGAGGTGAACTCGTGCTAAGGAGGCAAGCATGCTAACAACGGAACTAACGGCACATTTGGAGAGTGGATGTTGGTAAGCCTGTATACCAAAATGATAAGTTCCGTAAAAGCGCCAATGAAAGTTTTCATCAGAACTGGATTTTCAATGAAATGACGCCATCCCAAGTTTCACGAAGGAGGCCCTCGTGTTCGAAGTGGCTAAATGCTGGTTGATGTCCCGGGATGTATAGAAGTGGTCCCTACCAAGGATAGATACAATCCGCAGCTGTCACAGGATTCGTTACTTAAAAACACACTGCCATATTCGTTTAAGCGCGTTGTCGATTTATATTACTATGGAAATTAGTATTTTTTATTAAATGAACATTTTTCATCAATTCTGATAATGTTTTTGCATTTCTAAACATCATTTTTTTATGTATAACATCTTAGCTCTTTATATACGGCATTTGTAAGGCGTAATTTCGTGTATGGAACGAATTTCGATTGAAAGGGAATGTGTAACCACGGTGCTGCTATCTGTAGCGGATGGCGCGAAACAAATTTCATAAAGACAAAGGCAAATGTTGTAGTGTTAAGTGTTTAAAGAATTTTAACAAGCTAGGCAGTATTTTAATAAAAGTTCTTTTGGGAAAAACAGGTCCAAAGACAGTGAATAGTATTTCTTCAACTCTTTTTCGCATTCATCGGAGCCGTTTCATTATATAGTTTAAAATTTCGCTCTGCAAGTTGAATGATTTAATTGTCAACGTAACTGCTCCGGTAGCGAATTCTAGTGTTGGGTGGGGAAACTACGCGTGAATCGCGTCCATAAATGTAGTTGAAAAAACACAATTTTCATATATTATCACGTTCGGCATTTTTTGAAAGAATTCTACGTTAAATTTCTTGTCCGAAATTTGTATTATAGGCGTATTTGCAATATGAATACCCATAAATTTGCTCATTACCGGGTTATATATTACACATCACTGGTGAGACCTGAAAAACTAGCTCTTGTTTCTGTATTTATAAACACTCCATTTAACCTAACGTGTTTTATCAATAGGAGCATCGCCAAATGACGATAAAAACGTCCATAGAACATTACACACCAATGGTATGGATGTTTTCAAGGACACTTACCTGCTATGAGTGTGGGTTTTCGTAAACACTCAGGTAGCATGAGAATTAATTATGGTATAGTCGACATCGGGGCACAGAAGGTATTAACGGTTGGAGGTGACAACGAACGAATTTCATGGCAACAACAACCACGTTTCCAATCGTGAAAACATCCGTGATTCACCAGGCGATACTCTAACTACATTCACCTCTGCGAAAGGCAATTGTTGTTATTTATATTTTACGATATAGTGTTAGTATGATATTGACCAAATTCAGACGTAACAAAGTTACAGCCATGCCTTAGACGTGCGTAACACTTTAAAACTCTTGTCGGTAAAAAATTTAATGTAACAATGTGTCCTCCCTGTTTTATATATGTTCTCGACAACGATGATAGTTTAAAATCACTAGAATTAAATAGCTTTATACCCAATTAAAATTTTAAGGTGTAAAATAAAGATTTTTGGGTAGTCGGCAGCAGACTTGAGTTTTGTACACAGATTTTATTGTGCAACAACTCCCATATAAACCTAACAATAACTCGGAAACAGCAACTGTTGAAGACTACATTTCCTAGTAATGAGAACCACATCCGAAAAGTTCCGAAGTTCTCCTAGTTTGCCGATCGCTCATGAATAAAATCACCATATTGTAAAGATTTATATATTTTACGGTCCGGTCATAGAGAATTTAAATAACACTAACCTAACCTATATTTCATTTTAGTTACAATAACGTAAACTAACCTAACCTACCCACCCAAAAAGAAAATAACACTGTTATTTTTTATATTGACCTAATCTAACCTAACCTCAACTAACATTTTATTTTGGTAAATTTCGCAACTGTTAGATTTGTGGTTGTGGCTTTCATTCCTGTGAACTGTATGCTTCCCTTAACTGTGGGTCGAAGGCGGTGATCAAACTTTGTCGATCGAGGTGTACGATCGCCTGCCGAATGTATTTGCGCTGATTAATCCCGGGCGAGCGGACCGGCGCGTGTAATAATTAAAGAGACGGCGGCGGGTGCAATCCGGAATTAGATTACCGGCCTTGGCGGGTGCGCCCTCTCCTCCCCCGCCGGGGCCGCCGCCATTAAACTGGAGTGTTCGGGGCTGCGAGGCGAGCCGTAATTATTATTGGCGGTGCCACCACTGCTCCTGGCCGAGACTTGCTGGCTTTCTTCCGCCGCAGCAGTCGCGCGACTTCTGTTGGCAAACCTGCCGGGCGGGCGCCGGACAGGAGAGTTAGCACAATTCCTCATTTCAGGATGGGAAGAAGAACCACTTTGCCAGCCGCTTGTTTTCAAATAATTTCCATTTGTTGTGGGGAACGTTAGATTTTTTACAGTTTTCCCATCGTGCGTGCCTGGTCGTGCGGATTTTTGTGGTCAAAAACACACTCAAATATAACATTCGGAGTATAAAATAACAAACACGTTATCTTACACGCATACTTACATATGTATGTTTACATACATATATTCACATACACTAATATACATACATCTATATATGTATATACAAATGAATGCTTGTTTGCTTGTTATGTATGCGTTTCTAAATAATTCATCCGATTGAGTTGAAATTTTGCATACTTGACCTTCGAAACGTGAATATTTTTACTGTCTAAATGAGATTTCAATTAAACCAACACTTAAAGCAAGATATTATTATTTTGCCATTGAATTTTTAACTCGTTGTTAATGTGATCTCTAAGAAATTTTGTAGATTTGACCTTCGAAACACGAGGTAGGTTACTTACTGTCTAGGTGAGATGACGTACCTTAAAAGGGACAGTTACGTGTAAATATTTTATGACATTCCCTCTTATCTATGGCCCGAATAATAATCCAAAACAATATTGATATGCGAGCAAAATTAATATTTACCAGTAAGTATTTTGCGATGGTTACTCTTTTCTATCCTCAGAATAATAAATGTGACGCGCGAGTTTTCTCAAATATTTACCATTGAGCATTTCTTAACTGTTCTTTTCTACGATACGAATAACAATTTCAAACAAGTAATCCCATCTCGATGAAATTTCGCTCCTTTTACCTTCGAAACACGAGGAGTGGCACTGTTCAAGTGAGATTTCGTTAAAATCAACCCTTAAAGTAGAAATAAAGGTGGCATGTTTGTAGGATGGGATAATTATCAGTAACTTTTTTATGGCAGTTAATCTTTTCTATTGTCCAAATAATAACTTTGGCATGCGAGTAGAGAGAGATATACAGAGATATATAGAGAGAAAGACAGATATTTATAAAGATAGTGATATAAAGAATGATATAGAAAGATAGAGAGAGGGATAGATATATGGAGAGGGATAGAGGTATAGAGAATTAGGGAGAGAGATAGAGAAGGGCTAGAGATACATAGAGTTATGGAGAGAGATAGAGAAGTGATAGAGATATAGAGAGTTATGAAGAGAGATAGAGAGGAATAGAGAAATAGAGAAGTATATATAGTGATGTAGAGACAAAAACTTGTAGAGAGAGGTAGAGTGGTAGGTTATAGATACATAGAATATATAGATACATAGGTGTGATAGAGATATAGAGATATATAAAGAGATGAGAGATAAATAGATAAAATTATACATATATAGAGATAGCGAAAGTTGTATAGAAATATATAGAGAGATAGGGCTAGAGATATAGAGAGATATATCAAAAGAGAAGCAGAGAGATATAGGTATAGAGATATAAAGCGGTATAAAGATATTAATAGCAACAAATAGAGAAATATAAAGATATGAAAAGAAAAATATATAGAGAGAAATAGAAATTTATATAGTGATACATTGATATAATAGGGATAAATATAGAGACTGAGATAGAAAGATAGAGTTATAAAAATATATATAGTGCGATAGCGAGGGATGTGGAGAGATAATTAATAGAGGTATAGAGATATAAATAGAGATAGCGAGATAACGATAGAGAGAGAGATGCTTTGTATGTGTTTGCCTTCTTCAAACAAATTACAAAAAATAATTAAAGAGGCATTGTAACGTATGCCGGGCATTAGCTAGTAAACTAGGTATACAGAATGTCCATGAAATAATGTCCCAGTTTCAATAGTATATTATAAAAGTTTGATTTATACTATTTATAAGAAATATTATATGAAATTGATGGTAAATGTACCTAGATTTTCTAAAAATGTTCAATATGTGCACCTTTTGTTATACGGCACACATCCAACCTAAAGAACAATTCCTCCCACACTTTGGTTAACACGTATGGAGTACTGGAAGCAACAGCCTCTTTAATTCTGTCTCCACTCTGGAAAATCATTAGGTGGCGGCGGAACGTTGACACGATCTTTTTAAGCCCCAAAAGAAAAAAATCGCCTGGTGTTATGTCGGGTGAACATGGAGACCAGTGAAAAATAGCTCTGTCGTCTCGAACATAATGGACCATCCAACGGTCATGGATTTAGAAGTTCATCAACCACTCTCGTACAAAGTGATTCCAATGGGAAGAACTGAAATTACATATTCACTCAAAGCCAATTGCAACCCACAAAACTCTTTATGCTCAAGAGTCGCCATTTTGCGTAGGTGGCGCTGCAAGCGAGAAAACAACAAAGCAGTACTCTAATTATGTATTCGTTACGCTTTAATTGTGACTTTGAAGTAACACTTTACAACTCTTAAAGTTTATACTTTTAAAATAATAACGGTAAAAATATTTTATGAAATACTGTATAATTCTTTAAGTAGTTACATACAAAGCTTCTGCCCTGGTAATTTGGCTGGAGAAGATGACTTTTCTTTAATACTTCTCTTGAGATAAGTTTCTGTTTATAAAACCAAACTTACCATCGTTTTACCTCTGAAGGGGTGTAATTATGTGAAATGGACCAAATTTTTGGCTTCTTTGCGTGTGATTATTATTAATGCATTGTATGTTTTTTTTTCCTTCTTAATAACATTTGGAGATATAGCTCATAACAAAACCAATCTTAACTATATTTGGTCCTTAAAAGTGGAATCTTGATAAATGGAAGACATACACAAAGTTATTCTTTGCGTACCTATGTATGCGATGCATCGTTCCAAACCTAATCTTTCTAAATAATTCTAAAAAATTCCCCGCGCATCGTCACGCCTTGGGCTATTATCACCTTTAGTGGCCTGGGAATTCCGGGCTTACAGAGGCTTCCACGTGGAGTGGAGTGAATAAGCGTCGCTACTCTCGATGTTTAGGGCGTCGGGCTGTCCCAGTATGACGTGACTAGTCACGGCCGCTCTCGTCGGTTCGATAAGAGCGCCACAATTATATAAGCAGCGACGCTGGCTTCCGCGGCTGAGAGTTCGGAGGGTTAGGAGGGTTCCGCGAGTGAAGGTAAGAGTGACAAAGTGAAGAGGGTGAGAGACCCCTCGAGGACGGCGCGACGCGGAGGGACGAGATCGTTAGAGTGCGACTGAGTTGCGCGAGACTGTGTGTGTGTGGACAGGCGCGAGGTAAGGGACAAACCATTGTTTAACCTACATCCAGTTATGAGTGCGGACTGTGGAAATTAGACATTGAGTTACTTTCGAATAAAAAATTTTAATTGCAATTGATTGCTGATAAGATAGTTTTAAGTAAAATTATTTCATAGTTTTGTAAATATTAGTAACTAATAAAACTGTATGAATAACTTAATTGGGCTATCATTAGTGTTTAATAAGTTCCTCCTGCATCGGGGTTACAGTATGCGGTGCTTGGTGCTGACCGACATCTTGAACTGTGACGTCACTGCAGCCATATTGGTCTCAAAAATTACTCAAAATTACTCAAAATATCTAAAAATGTCCCTATTTTGAGGGAAAAAGTCCCGATTTGAGGGAACATTTCCTGTTTTTTCTCGAAAATTCAAAAATTTGGAATTCGAAAAACCTCAACAAGACTTTTGCCTAAGAAATGATGATTAAGAATACATATATACAGCCTCTTTAAGCCTCTGATGACCATCTCTTATGACCTTGACTTTGACCTTAAAACTCAAATTCTTTACTTTTTGACCAAAGAATTAGGAAAATATTCAAAAATTTATAAAAAAATTGCCAACTAAAACATTTACTTACTTAATCGATTTACTTCCTTGATTCTGTACCCAGCGAGAGTAAACATGTAAATTATTAATATATTTAAAATTTCATAATAACATTTTTAAAAATATAAAAAATCTTGTTACGCCCGCCAAATTCAATTTTGAACTAACCGTTGTAATTTTTTTTACGGCGCCATTTTGAAAATCCGTAATTTCAATGCTAGAAATTTTGAAAAAAAAATTTAATTTATAAAAAAATATAATTAATTTAATTTTAAAAAATTATTATTTAAAAACACTTTTAAATGTTTCGTTACGGTCGCCATCTTGGATTCTAGAAATGTTGCAAATTTCGTTACTGACATCATCTTGTATTCTAGATTGTTGTACTATACGTTGCGCTACACCATCTTGAAAATCCGTGATTTTTATGCTAGAAAATCGGAAAAAAAAATTAAAATTTATAAAAAAAATTAATTGATTAAAATTAAATCAAATATTGTTTAAAACATACATTTATATCATCGGTTAGAACCCGGTGAGTGCAAAATAAAAAAAGGTCGAACCGATTCTTCCTCCACGGAAGCCGCTGGCAGATTGACCTCCCAACACTAATTCCAGGGTATATATACATTGCCAGCTAGTAAGATGCCACGTCCGCCATCTTGTTTTCGTCAGCTGGAGTCCACTATCTTGTTTTCGTATGATAGAATGCGCTACCATCTTGTTAGTTAAATTTTTACCTGCTAGAGAGCTGTAATCATTTATTATTACTGTGGCGCCACCATCTTCAAATTTCGACGCCATATTGACAATTTGTAATTTTATAGCAATAAAATCAGGAATAATTCCCAAAATCATTATTAAATAATCACTCATTAATTTACTGATAGATTAGATCGACTCCTGTCCATGGTTCGATCCCTGGGTGTTGCAATAATTCTTAATTTTATGTAAAAAATAAAATTAATACATCATGTACAAAATCCTAAAAGCAGCATTAGGCTTCTAGTCTACCAGCTAGCAGTAAGTCGTTATGTCCGCCCTCTTGAAAATTTGCAATTATAAACCCAGAATTTCGGGAAAATTTCAAAATTAATCGAAAAAATCTTTTATTAATTTACTGATTAAATTGATGATTCTTGTCCCTGTTTTGATCCTTGACCAATGCAAATATTTAAATTTTACGAAAAAAAGATTTTTAATTATTGATGTACAAAGTCCTAAAAGCCTCTACTACCAGCCTCCCATAAGCCGATAAGGCCGCCATCTTGGAAATTTGTATTTATTGGCCTAGAAATTCGGGAAAATTCCAAAATTCATAAAAAAATTAATTATATATATAATGATTGGCGCGATAGATTTCCTTCCATGGTTTTATTCTCAGCCAGTGATAAGGATAACTTAAGCTTAAAATTAATTTCATATTCGGTTTCCCATTATCTTTCGTGAATTTTATTAATTATTCGCATTAAGAAAAACAACTATAGACACATACCTATCCATCGAATTAAATATGTTTATAGCTATACATAACATGAGAGTCTAATTTTTCAATACTTAAATTACATTCCGATCAATTCATGTAAAATGTTATTCGTATAGGCCAAGTGTCCTTTGACCATGACACAATGTCATAAAAATTGTCGGTCGTATAGACAAAAATTTCCGAACCTCGTGACCATCTCTGTCATCGATAGCTAATAAAACATATGTTAGTAAAGAAAACGTATCTATAAAATCAATTACAATCAATTAGACCAATGTATCATGTTTTACACTTACAAGATGACCAAGAATCCCTTAAAAATGTTTTTTCAAGACAAAGACGTTTTGAACCTGTAAATATTCAGAATTACTACAGATTTTACTGCGCACATTTAACGAAACGACACAGACACACACACAGGACACTCAATGAACACACAGTACACACAATGGACCCATAGTTCACTTACTGAACACACAACGAACACACAAGAATACACATTTAACGAAAAGGACGCACATTCGGAAAAAAAATCAACGAAAAGGAGGCACAAAAAAGAAAAGGAAGCACAACCAACTAAAAGAAAGCACAATCGGAAGCACATTCGTCAAAGAGGAAGCACAATCAAC